>NC_084488.1:113541661-113858851 GCF_030035675.1 Rhineura floridana
AAAGCCAGATGAAATACATAAATAAAACAACATATTTTTTTAAAAAAAGAAAATACATTAAAATACATTTTTAAAGCCTGGGTTAATAAGAAGTATTTTCCTGGCACCAAATGGGTGGCAATGTTGGTGCCTGGTGGGCCTCTCTTGGGAAGGAATTCCATAAAAAGGGCACTACCACCAAGAATTCTTTCTCCCTGATTTCCGCTACTCTTGTTACTGGTGGCAGGGGCACCTGGAGGAAAGTCTCTGAAATTTCCTAAATGCATGGGCAGGCTGATATAAGAACAGGCATTTCTTCAGGTGCATGGGTGATGAGCTATATAGAGCTTTAAAGATAAGCACCAGCACTTTTGAATTGTGCTCAGAAAGGTATAGAAAGCCAGTGCTTTCAAATCCAGTAAGATATGCAGTGGCAGCTCCATATCAGTGGGGCAGTGCAATCCGTTCCAGGTTTTAGTTCAAACTTTCAGGGAGCTGTCCAAGGTGTTGAGGCTATATTCAGCACATTGGACAACTCCCTGAAAGTTCAGAGTAAAACCCGGAGCTGATTCCACTGCCCCATTGACATGGAACCATAAGCCACCACTGGAGGTATGTCCCCATCAGCCAGTCCCAATCAACAGCATGGTGGCTATATTCTAAATTACCTGGAGTTTCCAGACAGTCTTCAAAGTAAGCCCCACATACAATGCATAGCAGTAGCAGGTCAACCCTAGATGTTACCAAAGCATCATTAACCACGACCAGGCTACCCCTGCCCAGGAGAAGCTGCAGCTGACATTCCAACCAAAGCTGAAGAAAGACACTCCTTGCCAGACTCTGTCTGTGCCTCCACCATTGACAAAGCTCGACCTCAGACAATGAACTTTATCCTAGGGGGTTATGCTATCGGCTAACTCTCTGAGGGCCACACGCCAGTGGAGGCTGTGGCCAAAGTAAAAGTGGCCAAAGTGAGTGTTGCCACACCGTACTCATTCTTTCATAACAGCAGACAATCACACACACATGCAAACAGATTTTCCCTGTGGAGAGGGAGAGATCAGCATGTCCTTCATTGCATTGATCTGGGCAGAGAGGAAGAAACTTCTCCATTCATATCAGTTCAGTGATGTGGATCAACATCACCACCTTCAAAGAACTCACCTTGGGTAAAAATTATTGTTGTTATGTGCCTTCAAGTCAATTACAACTTATGGCAACCCGTTTGATCCTGGGAAAGTAATTATTAGTTGGCAATTATACATATATTTTATATCTTGTTTTAAGTATTCTGTAGAGCAATGGCACTGACTAGCAGAAAAACTTTGTAACATTATCAGAGTAAGAATGAGAGAAACGGTGAGTTTTAGCACTCATTTCTAAGATGTCCCGGTGTGTTTAATAAGTAGAATACAAACTTTGTAAGTGGGTTTTCATGGTAAAAAGGTATTCTGAAGTAGTTTGCTGAGAAATAGTGGCTGGCCAGAATCACCCAGTGCCTTCCTTAAGCTGTGTGGTCTCCAGTCATAGTCCAGTACTTTTAATCATAACCCTTTATAACTATGTATTTTTAAGTTAGGAAGGGGATTTCTAAGAAAATATAAGGAATAAGAACCCCTATAACAAATTAATAGAACTGTGGTGCCCATGAACTTTCAGTCACCTAAGTTGAGCCAAACCCAATCTGGTATCATTATGGAACATGTTCTAATATCTCCAGGTATATCTGGATCAGCCTGGCCGATCAGGAACAATGGAATATAGAAAGTACCGGGTATGTATGAAAGCCCTCTCACAATAGTAGAATGTAGTGTATGGTAGTAACTGGTTTCAACTAGCCTGGGAAAGCATTAGTCAAGGGGGACAGCAGAACAATGGCGATATTAGTAAGACAGACAGAATGTTGGAATAAGAAGTATATTAAGACAATGACAAATTACCTGTACACGGGTTCATGTAACTAGAGATTAGAATTACCTAATGTTTTCTGATTGGTTTGGAAAGATTGCAAAGAGGAACTGTTATGTTATGTGGGAAGGAACTTCTGGGATTGGTAAACTAATATCACATGTGTACTTAGTACTGTATAAAAGAGCCATACAGACTGTGCTTCAGTGCAGTCCTCACCAGACTCTCTAGAAGGCTGACCCTGCGTACGCTTGTAAAGAATAAAGGCCTACCTTTTTGCTTCAAGCCCGTGACTTCAAATTTCTTCAAGGACCCCCAGTCCAAGATCCCAAAAATTATCCATCACAGTATATAAGGGGTAGGATGATCTTTCAGGTATCCTGGTCCCAAGCTGTATAGGCCTTTGTACACCAAAACCAGCACGAACTTAGCCGGGTAGCTAATGGGCAGCCAGTACAATTCTTTCAGCATCACGGTAATATGTTGGTGATGTCCTGCCCCAGTAAGCAATCATGCAACTGCATTTTACACCAGCTGCAACTTCCAGACCAATATCAAGGGCAGCCCCACATATCCAGAACAGGTCAAACAGTATGAAGCTAACTAAATGTTTTTGCTTCTAGGACTGTGGCCTGGTTTAATGCAAAGCACTAAAACACTTCCCCAGCTTTTCTTGGCTATACTTTGGTCAAATAGTGCGAGTGGGGAATTTTAAAGTCAGGGTCAAGGAACCTAAAACTCCTGCTTGTAGTTATGGCTGAATGTCCCTTGGAGGCAAACTGGGGGTTATTTTTACCTTTGGGGGCACACTTTCCTCCAAATGAGGGAAAAGGGCTAGTGGGTGTTGGGTCAGGCAACGCTCGGTCTGCGCAATGTAGTCCTTCTTGGCTCTCTGGGCTGCACTGAGCTTGGAGTAAATGACTTCACTTCTGGTCTGCAGTTCTCTGGCTGTGTATGGCACAATCTGTGATGCATCTGTTTTTTTGTAATGTAGAATTATCGGCACAGGCCCCTGTTTGCCTCGGATTATGATGTTGTCAGAAGGGGGAGGGTAGCCGTTTCTAAAATCATCCAGGCCACTTTTCAAAAACCTCCATCGCTGGGCATTGAGGGCATCAGAAAACCTCTCTTTGTTAGTGATGCGCTCTTGAAAGCACTTGGAAGGCAATTTTTCCTTATACCTGAAAGCAAAGTATTACAGTCAGCACGAAGCAAATGAATCTCAGCCTAGATAGCCCAAATTGTGCTACAAATCAATCAGCTGTCCGCACCATATTCACCTGGGCCACTCCACCACAGTTATTTCATTTTCTATTCAGAATTAGCATACATGGGACTAAAATAAGTAACAGATAATTCATTGCATGCTTAGATGATTGATAAGACAATGGGTGCTTTCAGACTGTCTCTATATTTGGGTGGAATTCAATCATATACCAGCAAATTCAGGTTGCACGATTAAAGCTGATCTGGAGCTATTGTTCAACAAACTCACATCACCCCAAATACAGACTTTTTGCAATAAAAGGAAAATTATGGGGAAATGCACTGGAAAGTATGGGATAACACATGCTTGACTGAACATCACCTAAGCTTCCTGCAAACATATTGGAATGAATAAATAGCTGATGTCGTCTAACATCCCCATAAACGAATTGGAATGAATGCTCCTTGAACAAGTCATCTGCAAGCAACCAGTGTTAGTAGTAATGACTGAAGAACAAAAAGCAGGACAAAAGCAAACAAAACCCATTTGTAATCTCCAAACGTTTATGGCTGTACTGACGTCTTTCATTTATTTTATTTTATTTATTTATTAAACTTGTATACCGCCCCATAGCCGAAGCTCTCTGGGTGGTTTACAATAACTAAAAACAAATACAATTTAAAATACATCTTTTAAAAACAATTTAAAACACAATTTAAAAATTTAAAACAATATTCATCAATATTTTTATGAGCCCCCTACTTCGCTCTGTGTTCAGAAGTTCCACTGACAAACACTTCTTCTTTGAAGAGAAGACCACTGGAAGCTATGACATTTATTTAATAGTTGGTTTATTCAAAAATATACAAGTAGAGCATAGATGGAGGCAAGCAGCATAACACACCTAGAAGGCAATAGATCCACCTGCCCAACATCAGATCCCAAGAGAGACTCACATTATGATTTTGGCTTTCAGCTCTGTGCCTCTCTCTCTCTCTCTCTCTTTCTGTGGGTGTTTCCAAACTTGGACAATTTCTGTTGTTGTTGTTGTTATGTGCCTTCAAGTTGATTACGACTAATGGTGACCCTATGAATCAAAGACCTCCAGTAGCATCTGTCCTGAACCACCCTCTTCAGATTTTGTAAGTTCAGGTCTGTGGCTTCCTTTATGGAATCAATCCATCTCTTGTTTGGTCTTCCTCTTTTTCTACTCCCTTCTGTTTTTCCCAGCATTATTGTCTTTCTAGTAAATCAAGTCTTCTCATGATGTGTCCAAAGTATGATAACCTCAGTTTCATCATTTTAGCTTCTAGTGACAGTTCTGGTTTAATTTGTTCTAACACCCAATTATTGGTCTTTTTTGCAGTCCATGGTATGCGCAAAGCTCTCCTACAACACCACATTTCAAATGAGTTTATTTTTCTCTTATCCGGTTTTTTCACTGTCCAACTTTCACATCCATACATAGAGATCGGGAATACCATGGTCTGAATGATCCTGACTTTAGTGTTCAGTGATACATCTTGACATTTGAGATTTTTTTCTAGTTCTCTCATAGCTGCCCTCCGCAGTCCTAGCCTTCTTCTGATTTCTTGACTATTGTCTCCATTTTGGTTAATGACTATGCCAAGGTATTGATAATCCTTGACCAGTTCAGTGTCCTCGTCAACTTTAAACTTACATAAATCTTCTGTTGTCATTACTTTAGTCTTTTTGACGTTTAGCTGTAGTCCTGCTTTTGTGCTTTCCTATTTAACTTTCATCAGCATTCATTTCAAATCATTACTGGTTTCTGCTAGTAGTATGGTATTGTCTGCATATCTTAAATTATTGATATTTCTCCCTCCAATTTCACATCTTCATCTTGGTCCAATCTCGCTTTCTGTATGATATGTTCTGCGTATAGATTAAACAAATAGGGTGATAAAATACACCCCTGTCTCACACCCTTTCCAATTGGGAACCAATTGGTTTCTCCATGTTCTGCCCTTACAGTAGCCTCTTGTCCAGAGTATAGGTTGTGCATCAGGACAATCAGATGCTGTGGCACCCCCATTTCTTTTAAAGCATTCCATAGTTTTTCATGATCTACGCAATCAAAGGCTTTGCTGTAATCTATAAAGCACAGGATTATTTTCTTCTGAAATTCCTGGGTCCATTCCATTATCCAACGTTTGCTTGAGATATGATCTCTGGTGCCTCTTCCCTTTCTAAATCCAGCTTGGATGTCTGGCATTTTTTGCTCCATATATGGTAAGAGCCTTTGTTGTAGAATCTTGACCATTACTTTACTTGCATGGGATATTAAGGCAATTTAGAAGCACCAAATCACTGTTCTGATTTAAGATGGAGGTGAATGGCAATTCTACTTCCAGAATTCTAACACTCTATGCAAGTGAGCAGTTTCCCTGCACCAAGCTCCATATGTTGGAAGGGGGAGGCTATTTTTCACTGCACCCCTTTTGTGGGAGAAAAGGATTAAACATTCCCTCTTTTACTGCAGTCCCAGTCATGATTGGCACTCTCCCCCCCCTGCAATTTAGGGAGGAAGAAAAAATGGATATAAAGGCAATGCAAATTAGAAAGGAAATGGTTAAAGTGATAAGAGTAGGTTGCTACAGAGGAAAGACAGAGAAGGAAGGGGCTGGTTCACATATGAACCAAGATCCACATTAAAAATGCTGCTTTTTCCATCGCGGTTGATTTTGACAGTTCACATACTTCCGCCCTTGCTACAAATAAATTGGCTGTTTTTCTTTTTAGCATTCACACGCGTGTGTGTTTATTGCTATCAGCGTTTCCTTGTTGCCACGCCCGCACATTAGCATGTTAACTGCGGAGGCGGGAAAGGGGCAGTGTTTCCCTAAACGAAGAGAGGAATAGGTGCTTGAAAGAAAGGGAATCTACAGCTGCCCCCCTTCCCTGCGGTGCAGGCTTTCTCCCGTCCCCTCTGCTCCCACCCATGGCTGTTAGGCTGTCCCTGCACGAGATTGGTGTGCCTTTGGCGCCCCGGGACAAGCCTCAGCATGCATTCTGGGAAACATAAAAAAACCCCAAACAATTATCTTTAGAGAGACATTAAGAGCAGCTACTAAAGGAAGCATTGACTGTTTAATATTATCGCTCTCTGTGAGTGGAGCAGATGCTGGAATGAGACCCCAAGGCAGCTCCCCTTTCCCCTGCGCTTTTGAGTTTCCCTCTTTGGTGGCGGGACAAGCAAGATTTCCCCAGGAAGGGATTTCCCGAGCTCCAGCTCTTCCCTGCTACCCTCGGGGAGTTGTTGGTGTCGCTGCAGAAGAGAGAGAATGAAGGGAGTGGGGAAAAAACCCACTCACATCACATGCAGAGAGCTTTCACAGAATTAGATATTCTAGGGTGAATAACTTGGATGAATGTGATTTTGTTTAAAGGAGCAGGGGAGGAAATGTATTGGGGGGAAGCGGAAGTAAAAGGGAGAAAGGAAGTCAAGAGCGACCAGAAGTTGCTTCATCAACAGCAGGAAACAAAATGACGCCCAGAGACAGTTAAAGGGGCGGAGAAAAGGGAGGATCTAATGGTGAAGAAACTGCACAGCCAAAAAAAGGCGCTTAAAAGGTAATACGTGGTAGACGCACACCGAAGCAGGTGCAGATTTTAAAAGCAATTTCAGGGTTTTGTCGCATCGATTTAATCCGGAGTTAAAGGCAAAAGCAGCTGAATGTAATCGCATTGGCAAAAACTTCATGCAAACGGTCCAAATTAATAGGATCTGCAAAAAGCCTCAGATCCAGATTATACTGGCATCTGAACAGGCCCTAGGAAATGGCTAGATTCTGAGCAATCTATATTACCAGCCAGAACAGCAGCACAGTACACCATCTACATAGGGGGAAATTGCACACCTATTCCACTGAGTTTGTAAAAGTCTGGTTTTATGAAAATGGAAGCTCAATAGGGAAAGCACAAAGAAAGTGAATGAACTGAAATGTTGCAATTCTGCAGTTAAGAGTGTGAAAGCGTTGGTCTATCTGTCTTTTGTTACCTCGGCCTCCCTCCAGCTGCAGCAGGTAACCTCTGGACCTGATGGCCTGGCCAAGGGGGAATCACTGGATGAGGGACCAAAAGAGCCACCAGAGGTGGGGCCAAATTGTTTTAGTTTCCTCTCCATCCTCCTCCTTTACAAAGATACTGTGAATGCAGTAGTAAAAATACCTGTAGGGTCCTGTTCCATCTTGCCCCGGTGACCAGCCTCCCATGCCTCCTTCACTCTCTCTCACACATACATCCTCTCTTCAGCTGGAAGGAGTTTCACCTTCCCCAAGCTAACAGATCAATCCACAGAAAATGTTTCAGAGAAACCTTCAGCTTTTTCCTAGCCATTGGCTCCCATTAAGTAAATACTTTCCAGCCACTACATGGATAAACAAAAGGTATGGCCAATCCCTGCATTAATAACACCACCCCCTTCCCCACAAGAAAGATCTGGCCTCCAGTCTATTTTTTTAAAGGCTGAAAACTTTTCCTGTTAAAAATAATAAACAGGTTGTCAAAGGCATTGAAAACACACATGGCTAGCTAAGTCAAAGCACACAATTATTTCCCTTTACTGAAACCTGTTCCCTCTAAGTTAAAAAAACTATCCCCTTTGTAATTTCTATTCACGCCACCAATATTAACACCACAAAAACACATCACAATCCTTCAAGCTCCCAGTACCCGTGAGGTTATCAGCTTCACTGACATGGTTAAACCAAGGATATGAGACTCTCACTTTGTGACATCAGAGCAGTATTGTGGAAAGTGGTATTTGCATAAGACATTGCCTTCATTCCTTCAGGACAGCAAGTATTCAAAATAATGCTTCTTGCTATCCTGAAACTTGTACCCACAAAATCTTTGCAGTTACAATTATTTGTGGAGCCACATTTGTGGAGTCACATGATTATTTAAAATACTTTAGGCCTTCTTGAGAACAGCAAGAGTCTGGTTTTAGCTAGCCATAAAGGCAGAATGAATGGGATTTTGAAAACCACAGTTTAATAGTCTCATACATGCTGCCTTTTTTTTTCCGATCCTGCTCGCAGCACATTCAATAAATTGTGTGATTATGGCTTCAAAACATGAGTAGACTTGCAGAGTAAGTAACACATGCTGATATTTACAAATATTTTGGACTGCATTACATGTCATATGACTAGCACTGGGCTGGCTCTCACCCAATCAAGTAAAAAAACAACTAGCGATGACTGATTAAAAATTTGAAAACAATAAGGGCCAACTGACAAAGAGTCATAGCATGACACAACTATAGCATTTATTATGGTATCATTTGTACCTTATTCTCAAATTAATCTTTCCCAGCCCGTGTCTGTACAGGGATTGTTTTTAAGATGTTTTATTGCTTTCTGTTTGATGCCCTGGGATGCTTTGAGAGGAAGGGCAGGGTATAAATCTAATAATTAATTAATTAATGATATACATGCTATGGAATTAGTGAATAGCACAAGGAAGTTACTGATTATGCAAGAAAGCCATATGATCAGAACATTGTTCAAAAAGAGTCTCCTGGAAGAAGATCTCAAGACATGGACAGTATAGGGAGAGACCCTTGGTCAGATCTTTCAGCCCCAAACCTGTCATGCAGTTGGAACATGAGAGAAGATCATTTCTGGCTTCTAAAAGTAGTCCAGCATGATTCCTGAACAAGCTGGCTATATCTGTTTATGAAGGAGGAATAACTTTTATTAAAGATGTGAAAAAAGTTTAAACTACTGTAGGATTCTATATTCTCTAACCTAATTGTTGTAGATTATGATACTTGACTTTGCCTGAAATACTGTCTTACTCCTTATATACCCAGTCAATCACAACACTCTGCAGATGAGGGTCTCCTGCAGATACCATCTTATCAGGAGGTCCATTCCACACAACATAGGAAGTGGACCTTTAGTGTTGTGGCACCACCACTTGGAATTGTCTCTCCTTAAATATTAGACAGGCACCATCTCTGTTATCTTTTCCTCTTTCAACAAGCCTTTTAAGTAGAGGCTTATCCCAGTTTGCATCTGTGTTGGAATTGCTTTTGAAGATGTTTTAAAATAATTTTTAAAAGATGTTTTGTTTTTAAAATGTTCTTAGGATGTTTTGTTTTTGGGATGTTTTAAAATGTTTTTCGTGTTTTGTCCTTTGTTTGAGCCCTAGGCTCCTTCTGGGAGGAAGGGCAGGATAACAACATAATAACAACAAGCACATTCCAATCATTATACAATCAAGGCAATTTGTCCCATCTTTTGGACCTTTGGACAGAGAGCCTACTTGGTGAAGACTGTAAGATGACCACATTGCAAAAAGATTAGATGCAAATTGACTGAGATATGGGAGTTTGTGGATTTCCCTTGAAATGCCATTTTCATCTGTGATTTTTTGTGTTTGTGTGCACCCTTAACATATCTCAAGTTTTTAACTTTTGCAAGTTCAGACACTGTCAGAAATTCAGGGAAACTGCAGGAGTTTTGCCCTAGTCTGATGAAAATAAATGTAATGTAAATAAAGTTATGAGGCTTTAAAGTCCCAATTTTAATCAATTCTATATCAAGTGGAAGTCAGATACACTTCAAATTGCACTCCCCACCCTATTTTTATTTATTACATTTATATCCCACCTTTCCTCCAAGGAGTTCAATGTGGTGTACAAACATAGTTTTCTCCTTCCCAATTTTATCCTCACAACAACCCTGTGAGGTAGGGTAGGAGAGACAGTGACTGGCCAAAGGTCACCCAGTGAACTTCATTGTCAAGTGGGAAGGTCCCATTCTGACACTCTAACCACTACACTGGCTCTATTATTATATATTATAAATAATCCCCCCCAACAAAAAAATGGTACCAGAATAATTTATATTTTAAACTCAAACTTGGGAAATTGTATATGTACATACATACAAACCTCCTTACATGCATACACATAATATTTTTGTAAGCTATCACACCATCATGCAGCTGCTAGCAGCATTCCAGTGGGGGGAGGTGCCAGGCATGAGGCATGTGAGGATGGCAGGCGGTTGAGCAAACAAGGTGGAAGAGAGAGGCAGCCCAGATGAGCTTCAGAGGAACAGTCCAGGCAGCCTGGGGTAGCTCCTCATCAATCTGCTGTTCTGCTCTGTTGTTGCTGCCCCCTCACCTCACTGAAAGCCTCAGCAGCAGAAGGCAGGGAGGAGGGAAGCTCTAAAAGGGTCTAAAGAGGAGAAGAGGAGGAAGCTTGGGGACCTGTTTGCAGGAGGGGAGGATAAGAGGACGCTTGGCAACTCATTGGGGGGGGGTGACCTGTTTGGGAATCCATGTGTGTTTGAGAATCCCAAGAGAGGAATCCTCAGGGGGGTGTGTGTGTGTAAAATGGAAATTGACTGCCTTCAAGTTGATCCCCACTTATGGCGACCCTATGAATAGAGTTTTCATGGTAAGCGGTATTCAGAGATGGTTTACCATTGCCTTCCTCTGAGAGGCAGTGACTGGTCCAAGGTGACCCAGTGCACTTCATGGCTGTGTGGGGATTCCAACCCTGGTCTCCCAGGTCATAGTCCAACACTCTAACCAATATGCCATTGGCTCTCTATATGCATGCAACTTGTTTTAGAGGGGAGGAGAAGAGGATGCTTGGCAAATCATTGGGGGAGGGTGACCTGTTTAGGAGTCCCTGTGTGTGAGAGAGAGAGAGAAAGAGGGAGAGAGAGAGAGAATCTGGGGTCCCTGGGGGTGGGTGGGAGTCTCTCTCTCTCTCTCTCTCTCTCTCTCTGTGTGTGTGTGTGTGTGTGTGTGTGTGTGAGAGAGAGAGAGAGAGAGAGAGAGAGAGAGAGAGAGAGTATCCATGGGTACAGGCTCTTACCATCTATGGAGTGAGAAATGCCAGACATCCAAGCTGAATTTAGAAAGGGAAGAGGCACCAGAGATCATATTGCAAACATACGTTGGATAATGGAATGGACCAAGGAATTTCAGAAGAAAATCACCCTGTGCTTTATAATTACAGCAAAGCCTTTTGATTGTGTAGATCATGAAAAACTATGGAATGCTTTAAAAGAAATGGGGGTGCCACAGCATCTGATTGTCCTGATGCACAACCTATACTCTGGACAAGAGGCTACTGTAAGGGCAGAACATGGAGAAACCAATTGGTTCCCAATTGGAAAGGGTGTGAGACAGGGATGTATTTTATCACCCTATTTATTTAATCTGTATGCAGAACATATCATACAGAAAGCGAGATTGGACCAAGATGAAGGAGGTGTGAAAATTGGAGTGAGAAATATCAATAATTTAAGATATGCAGACAATACAATACTACTAGCAGAAATCAGTAATTATTTAAAACAAATGCTGACGAATGTTAAAGAGGAAAGCACAAAAGCAGGACTACAGCTAAACGTCAAAAAGACTAAAGTAATGACAACAGAAGATTTATGTAAGTTTAAAGTTGACAATGAGGACACTGAACTGGTCAAGGATTATCAATACCTTGGCACAGTTATTAACCAAAATGGAGACAATAGTCAAGAAATCAGAAGAAGGCTAGGACTGGGGAGGGCAGCTATGACAGAACTAGAAAAGGTCCTCAAATGCAAAGATGTATCACTGAACACTAAAGTCAGGATCATTCAGACCATGGTATTCCCGATCTCTATGTATGGATGTGAAAGTTGGACAGTGAAAAAACCGGATAAGAGAAAAATAAACTCATTTGAAATGTGGTGTTGTAGGAGAGCTTTGCGCATACCATGGACTGCAAAAAAGACCAATAATTGGGTGTTAGAACAAATTAAACCAGAACTATCACTAGAAGCTAGAATGATGAAACTGAGGTTATCATACTTTGGACACATAATGAGAAGACATGATTCACTAGAAAAGACAATAATGCTGGGGAAAACAGAATAGAATATGAGGAAGGCCAAACAAGAGATGGATTGATTCCATAAAGGAAGCCACAGACCTGAACTTACAAAATCTGAACAGGGTGGTTCAGGACAGATGCTATTGGAGGTTGCTGATTCATAGGGTCGTCATAAGTCATAGTTCACTTGAAGGAACATAAGAACAACATGTGTGAGGGGGGTTGACATGCAAAGCCTCTAGTGTATACATACACACTGTAATAACCCAGACTTTTTGAGGTTTTAATGAAAGTTTTAGATCAATAAAAATTGATTCGTTGGACACAATCCCTATTTAGGCACTTCTTATAAACTTCTTCAGACATTTGTAACAGAAAAGTGTTAACATTAGCTTGGTGGCAAGAATTCATACATTTTTTTACGTAAACAACTTTATATCAAGGTTTTGGGAGTGTTGCCCTACCTCCAAATTATTCTATACTCTGCACAACTGTCAGGCTGTATTTTCTGCAAAATTGTAACAGAATCCTATTATTTTTCCTCTGCTAAGCTTGCCTACTCATTGTCATGCCTGACCCAGGCTCAAATCAAGATAACTTCTTCTCCAATGAGGAGGACTCTGATGACACAGTCCAAAGACCATGTGGGGCCTCATGACTTCAGTGCTACCCCAAATACCTCCATCATCTCCAGAGAAGCAATAGAATAATGGAACTGTAGAGTTGGAAGGGGCCTATAAGGCCATTGAGTCCAACCTTCTGCTCAATACAGCAATCCAAATGAAAAGATACCCAGCTGTCCAGATGCTTCTTGAATGCCTCTAGTGTTGGAGAGCCCACCACATCCCTAGGTAACTGGTTCCATTGTTGTACCACTCTAAGAGTTAGGAAGTTTTTCCTGATGTTCAATCAAAATCTGTCTTCCTGCAACTTGAGCCCGTTATTCCATTTCCTGCAGTCTGGGATGATCAAGAAGAGATCCTGGCCCTCCTCTCTGTGGCAACCTTTCAAGTACTTGACTCATATCTCGCCTCAATCTTTTCTTCTCAAGGCTAAACATGCCCAGTTCTTTCAGTCTCTCCTCATAGGGCTTTGTTTCTGGTCCCTTGATCATCTTCGTTGCCCTTCTCTGAACCTGTTCCAGTTTGTCTGCATCCTTGTCTGCAGGTCCATCTACAGCAGAGGACCCATGAACAAGGTTTCTGACTCACCTGAAGCCACTCCTTCACCTGCGGAATCGGAGAGGGAGGTTGGAGTCCCACCCAGCCCAAGGAATGCCCATGTCTGAAGGTGTAGGCACAGACAACCACCCAGTGACAGAGTGCGCGCCTTAAGGCGCAAAAGAACCAAGGTTCTCAGGAATAAGGGGCCTCTTTGGGAGTAAAGGGCCTCCTCAGGAGCAGGGAACCTTGAAGGTTGAACCAGCTGCATCTGCATTTGGATGACCAGGCTACATACGCTCTCAGTTAAAAATTGTTTATTGCTGGAACAACAAAGGTCCATTGCTCTGCGCAACTCAACTTATTGTTCCTGCCCTGACTAACCTCATGCTACTGACCTGGCTAATACCTTGCTTGCGGAATCCTATCTACCTTTGGACTGCTCTGCTGTGCTTGACTTCAGCTTAGCCTCATGAACCTGCTATTGGACCATGCCCACTCTTAGAGTGCCTCGCCGTGCTTGAGCTCAGCTTTTCTTTAAAAACTCATGAATAGCTCTTATGATTTAATAGGATGTGTGGGGTTGTGGGTGTGTATTTTGCATTGTTCCATCCAGCTGCTTAAAGATGATACATGCTGTTCCTAGTTGCACATATATCTTCAGGCAGAATGCACAGTACAAAATAACAAGGTATAATCCGCTGTTCATGTCCATTTGGTTTGAGTCCAAAATTTATCTACTGTATAAGTCAGATGGTGGGCTGGTGTGTGTGTGCGCCTGCAAAAAATAATTGAAGAATAATTTGCAGGTACAGTGCCCCCCCCCACACACTTTAACTTGATCCAGTGCAAAATGTTGTAATGAATACAGGCCTATCCATAATGTTTGCTAAGCAGGAAAAATCTATTGTTTTGTCTCTAGGAGGGCCATGTGTCTTATTTTACGGAAGACTTCACTTTGAAGAGTTGTGAGAAGGCAATTTTCCTTATGAAGCTGTCCTTTATTTGAAGAGTTACTCAGTCCAAGTCCGGTTTAAAAATAAAGATACCTAAGAAGGCAAAGCATGAAGTTGCCCATCAAAAAGTGAGCACCTGAACAGGAAACTGATGAGGCCTCGAGGCTATCTGATCAGTCTCCTCAGCTATAGTGACATGGATTATTTTAATATTTACATTACAGTAATTCGGTGCTATCCAACTATATCATACTGAAATAAAACCACTAAAGTACATTTATTTTAATAGGTCTGCTTTTACGACAGTAAAGTTGTATTTAACTACGTCCTGCTCAGAATAGATCCACTGAAATTGATGAATGTTTATTTACTTCCGTGGGCCTATTCTGGGTAGCATTGAATAACACCCATTGTTCTCTAATTTTAAAAGTTTTTACATGCTCTACATGTTTTTTAAATTGTTTTGAAATGTTTTGGTTGGTTTTTCAATTAGTTTAAATATCTTGTTTTAATTTTAATCACAATTGTGGATGAAAATCCCTGCAAAAACCCATCTCTTTCAGCTCAGCAGTGTAATTGCTCATTCGCTCACCATGAGGGGAAGTTCATGGTGACAGATATAAGGGCGTTAGAAGAAGCTCTTGCTACTGTGGATGAGATGAGCGAAGGCCTCAGTGGCTGCTCCTTCGCCTAAGCGAGACAGAACAAAGCAGTGCTATGTAGCTCAGACTTCCAGCTACCGGGTCAAAGGCAACCATTCATTCACCCTCACACTGGAAAGCCTCTGGTTGCTAGGAGACAGTGGTGGCCAAGCTGTGGCAACAATTGGCTGAACTGCCACACAGGCTTTGGCCTACATTATCTGAACTAGAGTCAAAGTTAATTCCCCCCTCCCCCATATTTTCCTCTGCAAAATTTAATGCTAAATGTTCACTAAATGTAGTATCAGTATTCACCGAATATCTGACACCCAGTGATACCTGACTTCAGCTTTTTATTTCAGACACAGTTGCCATATTTCCCCTTCTTTTTACTGTGCCTTCTGCAACAGCCTAACAGAAATTTCACTAGACATGTGGTATAAAAGTTACCACACTTACTAAATGGCTTTGTGCCAGGCAACTCAATTAAAGATGGGGAACCTTTGGCCCTCCAGATGTTGTTGGACTCCAATTCCCATCAGGCCCAGACAAGTGTGGCCATTAGTCAGGGATGATGGGAGATGTGGCCCTCTAGATGATATGGGGCTTCAGGTTCTCAACTATTGTATGGCCCCCTGATTAGCCAAGCCAAACAGCTGTGAGTCTGGCTTTTAGAACACTGACAGTTGGTTCTTTCTAAGCATGCCCGAGCTTATCATTGACTCCAATGTTATTTTTATTTATTTATTAATTTATTATTTGATTTATATCCTGCCCTTCCTCCCAGCAGGAGCCTAGGGTGGCTGGAAATGTTAATTTTCTTACATTTATATTGTTTTAAATTTTTAAATTGTGTTTTAAATTGTTTTTAAAAGATGTGTTTTTAAATTTGTATATTTGTCTTAATATTTTTAGTTACTGTAAACCGCCCAGAGAGCTTCAGCTATGGGGCGGTATATAAGTACAATAAATAAATAAATAAATAGCCAGGCATTTTTTTAACTTTTAAACTGCAGAAGACAAGTTCAGTAATAGGATGACAGGTACTCTGTGAACATGGCTAATTTTTAATTAATTTCAACAAATTATGAGACCACTGACAGAAAAAAGTCCAAAAGCGGTCCCCTTCTTGTTTTACACTTTGAACTCTAGATTCCCTTTGAGTGTTTTGCATATTGCCATTAAAACTTAGAGGATTGTTAAACAAGCATTTCTGAGTTCAGGACTATATGTTTTGAAATTAGCTTTTGGGAAGCAGCAGAATGGCATGGGGGATATTTTCATTTTCACATTGCAGAATGCGCAAAATCCATGCTGGCTACAGTATACAGCCACTCTTGTGCCTGTATAATATCACACTTAACCATCCTTCAAGGAATTCCATTGATATGATCAGAGGGTAGGATTTATTGGACTCATTTAAAGCATTTTCACCCTGCTCTTCAGCTGAAAAGGCTCCCAGAGCAGCTTACAGATCAATAAAGGACCACAACATAAAGGATGAAAAAAAAGATGGAAAGGAAGAAGAAACTCACTGTTAAGAGTTACAAAGTTCTCATAACAACCAGCCAGGATGGAAACTGTTCAGGCATAGGAACCAGAAGGAGTTGGTTTCTGATGGCCTTGCTTCCCATCTCTGATTCTGCTGCCACTGATGGAGTGACTGCTGGAAAGTAAGGTGACAGTCAAGGGAGAAGAGCCAAGGCAATGAGTCTCTCAACAGAGCCGTGTTGGGTGCTGTGAAGTGCAAGTATTCCAAAAAGACATGGACAGGGTTAAACAGCACACTCTGGGGCTCAAGGACAGAGAGCAGACCGAAGGCTGCAGGTGGCTGGGCAGGAAAGCTGCCAAGACTATAAAACTACCATGGAAACAGCTCAGGGTGTGGGGGGTGCATTTGATGTATGTGAAGGAGAGAGAAGCTCGTGTATTCGTGTATCTGTGTATCTGCAAACAACTATTGAATCAGTAAAAGATTCATCTTCACCACTTCTATGTACTGTCTCTATTCCTGTCATACGCAGTGGCATTGCCCTGACAGGCAAGCCGCAATTCCAACAAAGGGTTATGGGCCCAGAACAGGAAAGGAATAGAGCATAAGCAGAGTGCAGTGAAAAAAGAAAGGCAGCAGAGCCGAGCTGACTAAGGACAGCAGCACGGACGGTGACAGGAGCCAGTGGAAGCCTGTGCAGGATGTAAAAGAGGCCTGGAGCAGATACGGTGAAGCTGTAAAAAGAGGATTCGTTTCTCCAAAGTGACGCAAGGAAACTGTGCCTGTGAAAAATGGCAGTTTCACTTTCGCAAGGGATGCCATTGGAGCGTCTGAACGAAATTAATTACTTGAATTGGAGAATGAGGATGCAGGCGTTTCTAACAAAGGAAGCCTTATGGACTGTTGTAACAGAGGATCCCCCATCTGATCCCCCACCGGCACTGTGGATAAGGCTGGATGAGCGTGCAAGATCGTATATTATCCTGGCAGTAAGTGACTCTCAATTGCTATACGTGCAGGATAAAGAAACAGCTAAATTAACCTGGCAAGCTCTGTATGAGGCCCACGTTCGTAAAACAGCGAGCAATAAAATAAGTTTAACAAGAAGATTGTACCAGCTCAAGTACACAGACGACGTCACAGTGTCTGAACATTTGTTTAAAATTTCAAAGCTGTTTGCAGAGTTGCAGGAAAGGAATGTAACGTATCCGGACACACAGAAAATTTATATAATCCTGGCAACATTAAATTCATCATGGGACAATCTTATTAGTTCACTCGAAGCGCTCCCTGAAGAAGATTTATCGCTCCCTTACGTGACAGGCAAGTTGATACAGCAGTGGGAGAGACGTCAGGAGGCTACTGAACAGGAGAAGGAAAGAAAGTCGGAAGGAAAAAGTGAAAAGACTGAGATTAACGGCAGGTCGTTTGGCAGGTTGTTTGGAACAAAGGCATGCTATCATTGTGGGTCATTAACTCATCTTCAAAGAGACTGTGAGTTGCGGCAGAGAAGGCAGAGAGAAAGGCCGTCGCATGTGCAGCTAGTGAAAGCTGAAGCTGTAAACAGAGACAGAGACTATAAACTTAAAGGAACCTGGCTTCTTGATTCAGGGGCTACACACACCCTAATCAATGACAAATCTATGTTCAGGACTATGGTTCCAGCGACTTCACACGTGGTGCTAGCTGATGGGACACGAAAACAGGTACAAGCTACGGGTACTGTGACTTTAAGTGATTTAAATACAATTATTACTGATGTTTTGTACGTGCCAGACATTCAATGTCACATCTTGTCTGTACCTAAATTATGTGCGATGGGATTTACAGTTACATTTAGAAACAGAACTTGTGAGGTGAAAGCAGGAGAAAAAGTATGCGTGAGAGGGTTTCTCAGGGATTCCATGTATTATGTGCAACTGAACCCTAATGACAAAGAAAACGTAATGATGTTTTCTAACCAAAGGCCACATGATAACTGCATACACTCCTGGCATAAAAGATTAGGGCACGCAAATCATGAAATGATTAAGAAAATGCCCGCTTTGAGCAGTGATGTTACATTAAAACCATGTGATGCTTATATCGATTGTGAAATATGTAAGCAGACAAAAGCAACCACAGCTCCCAAACACAAGAAAGCTGAAAGTCACACGAATAAGCCATACCAAACAATACATGTAGACGTGGCAGGACCTTTTCAGGGGTCACAAGGTGGAGCCCGCTATTTCTTGGTGATAGTAGATGAATTCTCAAGATATAGTACAGTATATCTGTTACGTTCCAAGAATGAAGCTGAAGGGAAACTAAAGATGTTCATACAAAAGGTGAAAGTACAGCATGGCATGTGCATACAGCAAATGAGAACAGACCAGGGGGGGGAGTTTACCAGTCAGTCCTTGGCGCAGTATCTAGAAAAGAAAGGCATCAAGCATGCGCTCACTGCTCCATTTAGCCCACATCAGAACGGTCTGGCGGAGAGAAAAAACAGATCCTTGCAAGATGCCACAAGAGCCATGATTAGAGATGCTAATCTGAGTAATGCATACTGGGGTGAATGTATTTTATATGCGACACATATTCAGAACAGGTTGTTCCACAGTGCCATAAACATGACACCCTACGAAAAACTATATGGTCAGAAACCAACACTCCAGCACATCCTAAAGTTTGGCACAAAATGCTGGGTTCATGTCTCCAAGGGAAAACGTAGGGGGAAGCTAGCACCCAGGGCTCAGAAAAGAATCATTTTAGGTTTTCAAAATGTTTTTTATCGCATATGGCTACCACAGGAGAAAAGAGTGATATTCAGCAGTAGTGTGAAAGCTCAGGAGGAGGACTGGGATAAATCAGTGTCAGTGGAATTAACGCACACACACAATGGCTCTGAACGAAGGGAGCAAACAGTAAAACAAGAGGAACAAGAGGAACATGCTCTTGTTGAAACAGAAACACATAGCAGTCCCAAACCAGAAGTTGTTTTAAGGAGATCTGAGAGGTCTAATCTGGGGAAACCGCCTGATAGATTCCAGATAAGCATCATACAAAAACATTATGAGATGCATGGATATACAGGGTATACAAAAGTGCCAGAACGAAAAACAAATGAAGAAACTTTGTATCTAACATGTTTCAAACCAGAGATAGATGCTGACTAATGTGTTGTCTGATAAAAGATGTGAAATGTAAAAGTAAAAATGTAAAAACAGAGAAACTGTAAAACTGTACTTAACTGAAATGTAAATGAGAGAAACAAAATCTGTAAAATGTATAAAGAGCCATGTCTGTTTGGAAGGTGGGGGCTTGTTGGGTGCTGTGAAGTGCAAGTATTCCAAAAAGACATGGACAGGGTTAAACAGCACACTCTGGGGCTCAAGGACAGAGAGCAGACCGAAGGCTGCAGGTGGCTGGGCAGGAAAGCTGCCAAGGCTATAAAACCACCATGGAAACAGCTCAGGGTGTGGGGGGTGCATTTGATGTATGTGAAGGAGAGAGAAGCTCGTGTATTCGTGTATCTGTGTATCTGCAAACGACTATTGAATCAGTAAAAGATTCATCTTCACCACTTCTAGTGTACTGTCTCTATTCATTCCTGTCATACGCAGTGGCATTGCCCTGACAGGCAAGCCGCAATTCCAACAAGCCGATGGGGTGCCCTGGTATTCTTTTCTTCCTCTGCCACAGCCCAATGGAATTAGTGGGAATATGATCTCTTAAGGTACTTGTTATGGAAAATGAAAGGTAGCCTGCAGCCAGGAGATAATTACAAAAACAAAGGGCCTCCCCACATCCTAATGTTTCTCCCCCAAAGGTGATCCAGCACAGCCTAATTTAACCCTGCTCAGGCCAGGATGACTAAAACACTTGGGCCCTCATTGTGAAGGCATTGCTTTCTCACAATCATGTGGAAGCAGAACTAAAATAGTTGTTTCACGTTACACCTTTTATGGCCCCTTTGTATTGTGTATTCATGATGATTTGTGCTCATGATGCTATCGGGGTGGTTACAAACTAAAGCAGAATAAATCCATCACTAGTTCACAAGTATTGTATCAATAACATGTTGCAGAATACAACTGCAATAAAACACCAATCTGGAGGAGCCCTTCACATATAAATATTTCCATAATAAAAAATCCTTGAACACCCACTCTGTATGTTTACTCAAGAGGCCACCCTTCTCCCTGCAATGTTAATTAGTAGCTTCCTCTGTGTTCCCATTTTCTTTTTAATGCAACTGATTAGTGGCTTCTTGCTCAGTTGCTGTTGAAACATTCCTGAACAGACTTTAATTAGTTAGGCCCCAGTTCCAAAAAAGCACTCTTAACGAATAAATGAACAAATACTGTAGAAAGCCTTAATAGCGCTTTGCCTAGATAGCTAAACCTGACAAACAAGGCAAGTCATATGTTTCTGTAGGTGAAAACAATATGGCCTGGAGAAAAATACTTATGCAATATTAGAAGATACCAGGACATGCCCCCCTTGTGAAAAATAAAATAAAATTGTGTGCTCAAGTAATCCAAATGATGCACCAAGAAAAACCAAAGTATGTGATCTGAAATAGTTAGGCACATTTGTGACATTTCTGATTTATTCTGGTTTTGCTTGTCATTGGGAAAGACAAGAAGTTATGCAGGGCACTGAATAAACGGAAATCTTGTTCCACCGCACCTATGGTGTTTGAGAGTGTAGCAAGCATTACATGCACATTGTCAAGCATGTATTGAATCTTGGGTATTTTTGCAATGAAGGCAGAGATTCTCAGGAAGCTGAATGCTGTGCCCATTACCTCATTCTGGACTGCACTTTTCTCTGTGGAATTGCAGCATACTCACAAACCTGATTATTTATGTATGCTCTTCAACCCATGCTGAATTAATTCCGTATCTCAGCTACTAACAGGTTCTTCTACCTCTGTAATATTCTGTGCTGCTCACATTGACAGACTTGAAATGCTAGTTTGGTAAACTAGTTGTAGGTGTTAACAGTGAAATAATGCAAATGACAAGTGAAATGGGGAAAGGTGTTTTTACGAAAAGCATCACTAAGGCATCTCCACTGCATCACTGGTTTGCTGACCCATGGATCTAATGCATTAAGACTGAAATCTTATGTGCTCTTACATAGATGTAAGTCACATTGAGTTTATTTCTGAATAAAGATGCAAATGATTTATCTGCAATGTCCCCTCTGGCATCTGGCTGAACAGATCTGTGGACTAATGTCAGGCCAGTTTGCAGCTAATAAAATAGGATTCAGAACCACACCTTCTCAACAAACTGCAACTTTGTGTGTGTGTGCCCACACAGGGCCTTCTAAATGCTGATGTCTGAAAGCTGCTTTGAAAGCCTTTTTAGCTAAAGGGCAGGGTATAAATGCCATAAATAAATAAATAATACTTGGCAACAATAATATTAAAAGAGAAGTCAGTATTATTAGCCCCACACAGCAGATGGTGAGGCTGCACTAATTAATAGAGTCTTACCTAAAACTACCTAATAAAAGTGGCTGCAATATTATTTGGATTAGGTACTTTGTATCTCCTAGTCTTAACCACTAAACAGGCCTTTGGTTTGGTCCAGCAGGGCTCTTCTGATGCTCATAAAGAGCAGCCCTGCTGGATCAGGCCAAAGGCTTATCTATTCCAGCATTCTATTCCCATAATAGCCAACCAGATGTTCCAACAGGAAGCCCACAAGCTTTACATAAGCAATTGCATTTCTTGTTTAGAGGCTGAGCTGAGCATGAGTCACTCCTGTGATAAAGGTCACAATGTGAGAAGAATTTATATCATAGTGCTGAATCCAGAAGCATAATTATCTATTATATATGTATCTTTGGCTCATCAAAACAGCAATTAAAAAAATTAATAGACTTGTAGAAATCCTTTCCAGTTTGAGTATGGGTGCAGCTTGTGGGCACCACACTGTAAAAAGAAAAAAAAAGAACAACTTCCAGCACTTCATCTTTAAATGTAGGTGTGACTACCAGTAATCTCACCCACATATTAAAGTGACTTTCCCAACCGTAGGCATATCCTCACTAGTTTTCAGGTCTGCAACATGTGATAAGATGGCAAACCTAAAAACATTCACTTGGGATTTGAATAAATCAAACTCTGTGGGACCTATTTCTAATTAAATACACACAGGATCAGGCTGTATGAATTGTGTGCAATGCATACCTATTGCAAGGATGAGTTAGACAAGGGCTCTAACATGCTAAAAATAAGCAATGTAAAGGACTTTATTTCAAAATAAATATATGAGGCACTAATGATTTTGGTTCTCCTGTTCTAGAAATGTTTGCTAGGAGACTAAGCTTTGCGCTGAACAACTTTGTTGAGCAAAACTAAACTCCAATCCCTGTGTTGAGTCCAAGATTTGTAGCAAGTATCAGAAAGAGGTGGTGCATGCAAAAATAGAATTCTCAGATGCTGCCTCTGTCCTTCTTGGGTGCTCCATGCAAGGGGAATAGCTCTATTTGTGAGGTGGGCCTTTGGTGGCCTTGGAGTATCTTGCAGATGCCTATCCTGATGAGTCACCAGCACTGCTGTCTGGAGTCAGCCCTGCCTGAATGCGTTGGATCCCCTGAGGCAAGCGCAACAGAGACAGACTTAGACAGACAAAAAAAAGTTGCACTTAATTTTATTATTGAATTATCAGAAAGTAAATACACACATTTCCTAATTCAATGTCACATAGGTTACAAGAAAATTACATTCTCAAAATATAATTAATGCATCTAATAATTTGTCTCTTTCTGTTTCCAATTCTGCAATGGCTTTTGGTGATGAACCCTTTGAAAGTTAGGGAACTTTATATACAATTTATATGTGCCATTAGCCATCCTAAACTCTTGGAATTAGGTGGGACAGAAAACAAACTGAGAGCTGGTTTGTTCAGCTCATTTCTCCTACCCCTCCACTCTCTGTTATGTGTAGAATGATAGAATGGTATTGGAAGGGGCTTATAAGGCCATCAAGTCCAACCTCCTGCTCAATGCAAGAATTCAACATAAACCATACCCAATAGGTGGCTGTCCAGCTGTGTAACAACCAGGGCTGTGGAGTCGGTATGTCAAACCTTCAACTCCGACTCCTCTATTTTTCTACTGTCCGACTCCGACTCCTTCATAAATAGCAAATGTATATTAATTTTTCTACTGTCTGACTTCGACTCAGACTCTTTCATAAATGGCAAATGTATATTAATGTATTAATATTAATAAATTAATAATAATAATAATAATAATAAATATTATTTTTATTTTGAAGTCGGAGTCAGTACATTTCTACTGACTCCAACTCCACCCAAAATTGCTTCTGACTCCACAGCCCTGGTAACAACCTTTAAATTGACTCTCTCTGCAATAATTTCCTGTTAAAATTAACATTCTATCAGCAAGCAAACAGCTGGTGATGGCTGTCTTGTTTTTATATCAGCTATGGCCCATATATCCTAAAAAGACAGGATATATTTCTCCCCCCTCTCCGATGCTTTGGATTTATGAAAATCTGTTATCTCTTATCCCTGACTAAGGCTACCATTGCATCTATCCTTTGGCTCAATTGCTGCTAAGAATGCAATTTAAATATCTGTGGGGCTGTTGTTTTTTACAGTCTTTGGGGCTACAGGACACAAAGGTGTCACATTTCCTTCCCTGAGGGTTTACATTCTGCAAGAATAATAGATACTGATGCATAAGAACTAGCGATGGGGTGACGAGAGCCAGATGCCTATTGAAGAAGCGATACAAGGAGGCTACAGCAATTCAGGAAAGTTTCTGAAGATCTTCAGGAAAGAGCTTATTCGCATTTGCTCATCACAACTGGAAAACATGACTTTGATGTAGAAAGAAGAGGACAGTGAGGAAATGCAGGTAAAATGTTTCCCCATTTTCCCCATGAGAGTGCTTTGCTACAAGTTTGTTTTTATCTGTTCTTGTATTATTTCCCTGAGGAGTCGAAAAGCATCTGGCGTGTGTGTAGCGGGCAATTTTAAGTGGGAAAATGCCAGGAAGCTAAAAGGGTTAAGTGGCCCCTGGCTGTTACCAGCTGTCCTGTTCCAGTTACAAACTTCCATATGACTGCTTTTGGGTTTGTTTCAAAAGCTGGGGGGGGGGCAAATCATGGCACTGCCTATCACGTGAGGTCCTGCCCTTAGATATTCCCCAAAGGATGTGGAGAAAGGGCATAAACAACAGGCATTTAGAAAAGGCCAGAAGCCACCCTTGTCCAGTGACTGGATGTATACCCACAGGCAAAACGGACATACTATGCAAGAATAAAAAAACAAAAATGGGATGAACAGAAATTTGTAGAAATATGGCCTGCTTTGTATTTTCAGAGAAAAAGACTTCACCGCTGCCTTGCTTCACTCCTGCACCCTCCCAGTAAGTGATGACCACACTGCTGTTGGGAGCGTAGCAGCGTGGGATTGCCCCACTGTGCCAGCTGCTCCTTGGAATGGATAGAGACCTGCCATACCTGTTCTTTGTAATGCATTATGCATATAGATGGCACTATATAAATAAAATAATCTTGCATGTGTGGGTAAATGCATGCACATGAAGCTTAAAGGACCAGCCAGTGCCCTGTCTGCCATTTCACACGCCCCTGCTCCTCGGGTATATTCTGAATTGTTGATAATATATTGTGAGGCATTATGTTTTGCTAGTATATCTAACCAAAAAGGACAAGCATCCCTTGGCTTTCAAAACAATGGAGGGCCGACTACTGCACAATTAATGGATGAAAGATACAGCAAGTGAAGAGGATAAACTCTCAACAATGTGGGAGAGATGGCGCTGGCAGAGGATTTCTTGTGATGTGGTTGGGGATGTTACAGTTATCTCCTTATTCCCCACGCTTCTTGATGTATGATATACTCCTACCGTATAGATCAGGGGCAAGGAATGTTTTTCAGCTCCAGGACCACATTCCTCAGCAGGTCATTTTTCAGGAGCCACATGCCCAGGGTGGGTGAAGCCAAAAAGCAAATGAAATGGATTGCCTTCAAGTTTCCGACTTATGGGCAACCCTATGAACAGGGTTTTCATGGTAAGCCATTGCCTCCCTCTGGATGAGAGGCAGTGACTGGCCCAAGGTCGCCAAGTGAGCTTCATGGCTGTGTGGGGATTTGAACACTGGTCTCCCAGGTCATAGTCCAACACCTTAACCACTACACCACACTAGCTCTCGAAAGTAGCCATAGACAGAGACAAAAATGGTAGCTTGTATCTTTGTACAATAGGCTGCACACCAGCCTTACAAAGTGAGAGGTTTCTACACAGACACAGACACGCAAGTCTCTCCATCCTCTATCAAGTGAAGCAAGAAGCATTATCACAGCTCAAGGTATATTCCAGCTAAGGAAAAGCACTCTAGGGAGCATGGTGTAAGGCTGGGGAGGGGTGCGGCCTGGATAGCGGGCATGACCTGCAAAGCATCCGGAGGGCTGGAGAGAGAGGCTTCCAGGTCTTCATTCTGGCCTGAGCCTTAGGTTCCTCATCTATGGTATAGAAGGCCCCTGCTTCAAGCCTGATCCCTGGAATGTGCCATACCTAATAACACCAGCAAAAAATGTGCCTAGTCTCAATTTTGCCTGGAAGCCACAGCCTCGGATCCTGAAATGCAGTCCTATACTTCTGGGTAAAGACCGGGCAAACTCACATGTTCAGAGGCACTCTCTTATTGACTGTACATATGCCAGCGTCAGATTAACGGCTAAAGGCTGGTTGAGATTTAGCCCCCGATTTCTATTTCATTTTTTTTATTTGTAATTACTGATGGCTTAAAAACACACACTAAATGCTACACTACTTGCTGATAGATCCGCAAACATCAGTTCTACGAATCACACAAGAACAGCCCTGTTAGATCAGGCCAAAGGCCCATCCAGTCCAGCACTCTGTCCTCACAGATGCTCCAAAGGAAAGGCTGCAAGCAGGACCTGAGCGCTCTCTGCGATTCCCAGCAACTGGTAATAACCTGCAAAACGAAAGGGAAAAAAACTGCTAAGAATCTGCAAAAAGAAAACTGCACAACTGGCAGAAGCAAGAGTCTGTGTGCGGGGGAAAGCGTCGGTGATCAACAACAGCACAAATTGCGGAAGCCTCTGACAAATCTGGGCCCTGCTTTCAACAGAGGGGTAAAAACAGCCGGACGGGCCTGGCCGGAGGAGAATGCAACCACAAGGCAGCTGCGGGTCGTCCCTGGTCGTCGCCCAAGCGCTGAGCTCATCTCGGGCAGACGCGTCAGAGGAGCCATAGAGCTAGCGAGCCCTGTTGAGATTTGCAGGGCGCTGAGCTGCCGCGCCAGGCCGGTGGCTGCGCAAAGCAAGGAGCTTCCAGCCCCCGGCTTGGAAACTGTAACTACACGGCGCCTCTTCCCCGCCCGCGTCACAAGCCGAAGGAACCGTCCCGGCTTCCCTCCGCCCTCTCGGTACCGGGGAGGCGCTTCGCCGCCAGCCCTGGAAGCATCGCCTTTTCGCTTTGCAGGAAGGACGCGGGGCGAGCTGAGCTTCTCTCTCGCCGGTGGAATCGCTGCCCAGAGCCCTAGCCTCGGCCTAGCTGGTCCCTTGCCCCCCGGCGTGCAGCCATGAGAAAGGTTTGCCTCGGCTTGGTGGGCGTGCTGGCCGTGACCCTTCTCGTCGCCAGCATTGCCCTCCTCGCGGCCCGCGTCTTGCAGAAAGCCGTGGATCTCCAAGTCACGCAGGTGAGGCGGGGGTGTGCATCTCCGGGGTGGTCTCTGTTTGTGTGTTAAATGTTCGTGTTCTCACGTTACAGTCGAGGAGGGTTACTATGGCGTTAGGGTTGAGATGCAGGAAGCCCGTAGTGATTTAACATCAAAATTTTAATAAATCGTCTGAAGACTTGCCTAAAGATTGTCCCATAACAAATACGCCCTGTTTAAAAAAGCAAATCTCGCCCTTTACAAGCTCATCTTCTCTCTTGTCCCAAGATGTTTGTTTTTCTTTGCAATTTGTCACTCGCCCCCTACCCCCCCCCCCGACATCAAATGTACCATAGCACCCCCAAGGGAAAACTTTTACAACTTGGGAGGCAACAATTATAGGAAAGCACTATGCATACGCCCATTTGCTCACAGGGGGGACTTAACCTCCCTTTCAACGTGCATGGGATTGCACTTATCATGTGCAAGATGCAGTGTGTTTATTGAGGGATATTAAAAAGTTCCCTGCCAAAGAATAAAAAGGGGGGGGATCTGCCAAAGTTTTGTTGCTGCTGCTTTAATTCTTATTAAATTGCCCTCTCACAAATGATTGTGTTAGAAATTGGCCTCTCACAAATGATTGTGGTAGGAAAACAACCCAACATGTGAAAGGCTGCCCAAGTGTGCCTTCCTTATCACAACAGCGACTGTCTCCTCTTAATTAATGCATGGCATACTTTATATGAGATAACTCTTGGAAGCCAAACTTTCTGCCATGGAAACCCCACTGCTTAATCCTAGCACCTCAACTGCCCAACATGTGCTTGCCTTGATTTATTTCATCACAGTTGTGCAACACTCCATGACTGGCAGGTAATCTTGTGAACGCGCTCAGCTGAAAAGGGTTAGGTTTAAAACAGTGACAAGTGTTGTTGAATGATCAATTCCCTAGTGGCTGATCTGTGATGGCTCAGTCACATGACTTGCAGCTATCTAGTGGTGGGCATGCATGTGTGAACTGCCCCTAAGAGCCTGGCTGCTTTCTGGGTTACTTGGCGGTGAGTGAACAGTAGTTGGCACATGCTGAGAGGCAGTGTTTCTTTATTCACAAGTTCCTGATATAGCATAGTACTGTTTCATAGATTTGACATAGTGCACCTCTGCCATAGACTCATCACTATTACCAGAATAACTTATTATTTACAAAAGTGGTTAATACATGCTGGATACTGATACTGTACAAAAATAGAAAGGAAACGTCTCTGCTTTAGAACAGGTGGAGGGCATCCAGGTGTTGCTGAACTACAATTCCCATCATCCCAGGCTACTGCTGGGGCTGATGGGAATTGTAGTTCAGCAACACCTGTAGGGTCAAAGGTGCCCAACCCCTCTCTTAGAGGCTCACAGTCTTAAAAGCATGAGATAAACCTGGAAATGGGAAGACATGGCACTGGCTGGGAGAGAGGCAAAGAAGGGAAAAGAATTTAAAATATACAGTAATTAATCTAGGAGTCAGAATCCTCTTCCATTTCCAGTAAAAGTCAAATGGGATATTGAGAAGGAGATCCAGTAGATAATTTCACAGAATCCGCCTCCATTTCCAATAAAAGTAAAATGGGATATTGAGGAGATCCAGTAGATAATTTCACAGACAAAAGAGGCTGCCAGTCAGATACTTAAAGGGAGAGAGTTTATTTATTTTAAAAGGTTTAAATAGTGTTTCATCAGAAAAGCCTCCTAAGTAGCTTACATAAAACAATATCAAGTCATATACATCACTTTCTGAATGCTGTTAAGAGACCCGCTTGCCTCTTGGACCTCTAGGAGACCATGACCGTGATATTGACTCAACATTCCAAAGCTGTTGCAAAAATTGGTGAGCTAATATGTATCTGCAGCACTTTGAACTCTTAGGGCAAGAGCTATATTAATATTAAGCAATATCGTGGTCCTGGCAGCAGACTATGTTGCTAAGCCTTTAGACAGTGTGTGTGTATTATGGTTGCCAGGCCCTGAGCCTGAGAATAATTCTGTGTCTTTAAGGGAAGAGACTGTTCAGCCAAGTGCAGGTTTTCTTGCAACATTGTAATGGGAAAAACCACAAGGTGAAATTCTGTCTTCCTCCTGCGCAACTTTTAAAAATACAGAAAGACCACTTGGAGGCTGGGCCTGGCAACCAAGAGGTTTTCTGTATCTTTAAAAATTGTTCAGGGGGAAGGGAGAATTCCACCTTGTGGTTTTTCCCTTTACAGTGTTGCAAGAAAACCTGCACTTGGCTGAATTCTCTCTTCTCTTAAAGATAAAGAAGCATTCTCAGGCCCTGAGCCTGGCATCCCTAGTGTGCATGTATACTTCAGGGGAAGGGAAGCCCAAGGCCAAATGCAGTCCTCCAGACCTCTCTGCCTGGTCCCTTGGACTCACCCCTTCCCGACCCTGATCCACACCCTTCTGGAGTACTTTTGCCTGGCATATGCCCTTGAAGTTTGATAAAATCCCTTGCTTACTGGATGGATGGATGCATATGTGTATGTGTGTGTATGTACATGTACAAGTGTTCTGACATCTGCCTGACTGGAATGTAGTCTAGTGTACAAAATTGAGGGTCACATCCATTGCAGTGTCCACTTTTGCCTCTGGCCCTGCCAACCACTGGCTTGTGGCCCCTGGAAGGTTCTTCATAAAGAAATGTGGCTCTTTGGCTGCAAAATGTTCCTTGCTGGTGTAAGTAGAAGCACTAATAGCAAGTGCTTAAATGGGCAAGCTCAATGGGCCCTGTTATTGACAATGCTCAGATCTGGGAAATAAGGGATTTCAAAGGTTAAGGGGTGTGGTATGAGTGGGTGAGGCCTGAGAACCTTGAATGAGAAAACAAAACATCCTACTTTCCTTCCTCTTTCACCCCAAAGCAGGTGGAACTCTAGTTTTGCCCCAGCAATGGCAGCTCTATTTCTCCTTTTCATCTTCATCAGGTGAGGCTGTTAATGTGCTGAACCGTTGCCTGGCCGCGATAATGGACTGGATGAGAGCTAATAAACTGAGGCTCAATCCTGACAAGACTGAGACGCTGTTGGTGAGTGCCTTCTCCGCCCAGATGGTGGATGTTCAACCTGTTCTGGATGGGGTTACACTCCCCCTGAAGGAACAGGTTCGTAGCTTGGGGTTTCTTTTCAATACATTCCTATCTCTCGAGGCTCAGGTGGCCTCGGTGGCATGGAATGCATTCTACCACCTTCGTTTGGTAGCCCAGCTACGCCCCTATCTGGAAAGCGATGACCTCACTTCAGTCGTGCGTGCTCTGGTAACCTCTAGATTGGATTACTGCAATGCGCTCTACATGGGGCTGCCTTTGAAGACAGTTTGGAAACTACAGCTAGTGCAAAACGCAGCTGCTAGACTGTTGACGAGGACCAGGCGGTCCACACATATAACACCTGTCCTGGCTCGTTTGCGCTGGCTACCTATTTGTTTCCGGGCTAAATTCAAAGTGCTGGTTTTGACTTATAAAGCCTTACATGGTGCGGGACCACAATACCTAGCGGAACGCCTCTCCTGATATGAACCTACCCGCTCACTACGTTCAACATCAAAGGCCCTCCTCCGAGTCCCGACCCACAGAGAGGCTCGGAGGGTTGTAACAAGATCCAGGGCCTTTTCAGTAGTGGCCCCCGAATTATGGAACAGTCTCCCCGATGAGGTACGCCTGGCGCCTACACTTTTATCTTTTCGGTGCCAGGTTAAAACCTTTTTATTCTCCCAGGCATTTTAACTTAATTTATTTTTTAGCTTTCAATTTATACCAGGTTGTTTTACTGTTTAATATGTATGCTTTTTACTGACCTTTGTAATTTTATTGTATTTTACTCTATGTTGTGCACTGCCCTGAGAGCCTTTTGGCTGTGGGCAGTATAGAAATCGAAATAAATAAATAAAAAATAAAATGTCAGTTGGGCAGTGGAATCCGCTCCGGGTTTTAGTCCAAACTTTCAAGCCTTGGACAGCTCCTTGAAAGTTTGGACTAAAACCCAGAGCGGATTCTACTGCCTCACTAGCATGGAGCCATTAGCTGCCACTGCCCCAGCAGATAGACAAGGAGGCTACGCAACGGGACCCAGGAAAGCATCACACAGGAGGTGGCAGGTGGCAGCTTCTCCCATTGTGCACACATTGGCTGCTTTTAGACATGGAACTTATTGCGTTAGTTTAATGGCTTAAATGGTAGTGCTTCTGTCCTGATTTCTAACATTCTTTGCACACTGCAGTACCTTCTGCGTTAAAGAACAGTAGATTTTTCAGCCGACATACCGGCATTTCACACAACTATCTTTCAAAGTGGAAATGAACATATTGTTTTTGTCCCTCACCCTTATGCAGATGCACACTGTAATTCTCCACTGTGTAGGAGGACTAATAACTCATCCCATCGCCTTGTAACTCCTCTCCCTTAAGCATCTGATGTATATATTTTTTAGTTGTATAGACATGAGGTGTGTGTGGGAAGTGCTGCTGCTACCCGTGCCTACACCGGAATCAGAGCTTGGAAAAGTTACTTTTTTGAACTACAACTCCCATCAGCCCCAGCCAGCACATGCTGGCTGGGGCTGATGGGAGTTGTAGTTCAAAAAGTAACTTTTCCAAGCTCTGACCGGAATACCGGTACAGTTTTCATCAGGCAAAAAACCCCCCTGCATGCCTAAATGGTGGGAACACATTGCATGCTGGGATGCCTGTCACATGAGCAGCTGGAGCTAGTGAAAAACTCCTGCAATTTTCTGGGTTCCCAAGCTTGCAAACAGATTATTTCTGGTATTATTTATCATGAACATTAGCACTATATTCCACTAGAATTCCAGAATTAGCTTGTATGTCATGTGAAAGCTCAGATATAATGTGCAAATTACTAGGTAAGAAATTGTTAGAATAACAGAATAAAGTGTGGTATGAAAGCAGCCATTATTAAAGCACAGACAGCAAAACATTGCAGAGAAGCTGGGGAAATACTAAGAACATCAAAAGAGCGCTAATTCAGGGGTTCTCAAACCGTGGCCTGCAGAGTTGTCCGCAAGTTTCATTCAGGTGGTCCTCAATGTATGTGTGAAGAACAGCAGGAGCAACATCTGTTAACTGCCCCATCGTTCTTAGAATCCAGTGGCCCACCCAGAAGGTGAGTGGGACGGGCACAACAGGCACCCCCATCGTGTTAAATATTCATATTGGTTTTTAATTGTGTTTTTACTGCTTTTATTTCTTACATTGTATTTTATTGCATTATAATTTGAACTCTATGAAATTCAAATTGTAGTATAATAAAATGCAATATATACCAAATAAAAGAAGCAATGAAAATGCAGTGAAAAAATCGTACAGCATCTAGCACAGCTTCCATCTACAGATGCACTCTACCTCTGAATACTGGATGCTGGGGGCAAACAACAGTGGACAACTGTTGCCTTCATGCCCTTTAATATATTTCCTGAGGTATCTGGCTAGTCCTGCATGAATCAGAGTGCTTAATAGACTGGACTGATCTAACATTTTCTACAGTCTTATGGCTTTAAGTCGGCCTTGCAAATAGCTCCACAAACATTTTTGCTTGTCCGCATGCCTGTAGATGACTATATCAGGATGTTTCCTGACCCTATAACAGGGTTAGCCAGAGTGGTACCCTCCAAGTGTTTTGGACAGCAATTCCCATCAGCCCCAGCCATCATGGTCAAGGATGATGGGAGTTGTAGTTCACAACATCTGGAGGACAACCCATTAGCTATAATCCTGCTGTACGGTTTGCAGATGACTGGCAGTATTTATCAGAGTACCAATCTGCTGCCAACCAGTTGTTCAAGTGGGCTTTAGGGTTGTTGTTATGCGCCTTCAAGTCTGTGGTTAATCCCCATTCTGATTGCTACTAGTCTACATGTGCTAGGAATTCAGCAAAGGGAGTGGAGCTAGCCTCAACCTGAACATAGAGGCACATTGCCAGTGACACTGGAGGTTGAACATAGCCATCATGGCTAGTAGCCATTGATGACCGGATAGTCTTATCCTTTTTGAATATGTTTAACCTTACAAAGCAATCCAAGTTGGTGGCCATCACTGTGTCTTGTGGTAGCCAATTCCAAAGTTTAATGATGCCCTGTGTGAAAAAGTACTTTCTTTGTCCTGAATCTTCCAACATTCAGCTTCATTGGATGACCCTGGTTCTAGTATTGTGTGTGTGTGAGAGAGAGAAATTTACCTTACCCAACTAGGAGTAAATCTTAATTGAACTTGTTGGGACTTCTAAGTAGACATATATAGAGATTTTCACCATTGTTTATCAATAGGAAACTTGATATACAACAATCATTTAAATTGGCTTTTTTTCTGGCTGAATGGCCAGAACAATCTTTTACTCTGGTTACATGGATGTAGAGAAATATGCCGTCAGTATCCTGCTCAGTTCTGCCATAGTATCAAGTTCTATTGCTGTAGTGAGGCTTGCACCAAATCTTACGGCCCCTCTGCACGTAGAACTTGATCATAGGATTTCTTTGTAGCCTTGATTTAAGTCAGTTCACTGTGCCATTGAACTCTGGAATTTCCATCTGACTAGATGTGCAGTGGATGCTCTGCCATTCAAGTATTTTTATTTGTTAACACTATTAGTGAATTGTTTGTGAATCATGGCCTACTTGGGTCCTCAGGACTGCTAATGGTAGACAGTAATATAATAGGCCTCGTGACCTGTTTAGGACCTCTGGGTTGCTTACAGTTAGACCATAGATAATAATGAAATAAATGAAATAGAACATAGATATATTTATTAAAATAAAAGCCTGAAAATGGGTGGGGAGAGAACTGTGTCAACAAGAAAAAAGTGCTGGAACTTACATGCAGAAGTATTTTGCTTCTGGGCTAGGAGCTGTATTTTGGAGGTGGAAATTGATTGCATATGGTAGCTTGCAAATTTCTTCAGGGAAGGTGACTCACACAGCCAAGATAGAGCAGATGAGACTCAGCGAGACCAATCATGAGTAAATCTGCATAGTTGCAGTCTTTATGGTGCAAGACCCATGCAACTTGGCATATTCATCAAACATATATTTCCAAAGAATCTTTTCCGCACAGGGTAGACACTGATGATATTTTTCACAGACATTACACATGGACATTGCCTTCAGATAAAGCACAGCATCTTCTTGTTATGTGCCCTCAAGTCGATCACGACTCATGGCGACCCTATGCATCTGTGACCTCCAACAGCATCTGTTATAAACCACCCTGTTCAGATCTTGTAAGTTCAGGTCTGTGGCTTCCTTTATGGAATCAATCCATCTCTTGTTTGGCCTTCCTCTTTTTCTACTCCTTTCTGTTTTTCCCAGCATTATAGTATTCTCTAGTGAATCATGTCTTCTCATTATGTGTCCAAAGTATGATAACCTCAGTTTCATCATTTTAGTTTCCAGTGACAGTTCTGGTTTAATTTATTCTAACACCCAATTATTTGTCATTGTCTCAGTCCATGGTACCCGCAACACTACATTTCAAATGAGTTGATTTTTCTCTTAATCTGCTTTTTTCACTGTCCAACTTTCACATCTGTACATAGAGATTTCGGGAATACCATGGTCTGAATGATCCTGACTTTGGTGTTCAGTGATACATCTTTGCATTTGAGGACCTTTTCTAGTTCTGTCATAGCTGCGCTCCCCAGTCCTAGCCTTTTTCTGATTTCTTGACTATTGTCTCCATTTTGGTTAATGACTGTGCCGAGGTATTGATAATCCTTGACAAGTTCAATGTCCTCAATGTCAACTTTACAGTTACATAAATCTTCTGTTGTCATTATTTTAGTCTTCTTAACGTTCCGCTGTAGTCCTGCTTTTGTGCTTTCCTCTTTAACTTTCATCAGCATTCATTTCAAATCATTACTGGTTTCTGCTAGTCGTATGGTATCGTCAGCATCTTAGCTAACTTTAAATTCATGTGAAATGTTATTCTGGTGTACACAAACTTTGATTTTGGCCTATGTGGTGCTATACTTCTGGACAATGGCAATGGCAAACTAATTCTAGAGCAGGAGTGAAACCCATCTAAATTTTTATATTGATTTACCAACCATTAAAACTTGTATGGAAAATGGATAACAAGTAACACATTTTGATTTTCCAGAGCTATATATCATCTCTCTTCCTTCCCTTCATTTTTCTCACCCTCTTGTTTAATCTGCATGCCATCCTGTTGTGTCTTAAATAAAGGAAGTTGATGATTTAAATCATCATTATCATCATCACTGTTTATTTCTATGCCGCCTTTCCATAGCAATCTATGCTCCAGGCAGCTCACAATATGAAAAAAAAAGTTACACAATTTACTGTTAGAAAAAAATTCAAATAGTCAATAAGTTAACAAAAACATCTTAAGAAACATACAATAAATTGAATATTGGTTTAGCCAATATTGATTTAGCCAAGGAATATTTAGTTTAAACCAATCCTTTGTTGTTCTAATTAAACTCTTATCTACTTCCTCTCTTTGTTGGCTACATTTTGGCGACTGCCTGCTTCTCTCTCTCTCTCTCTCTCTCTCTCTCACCAGGGCAACAAACAAAATACTGAAAACACTGTAAAACATCTTAAAAACAGGCTTTAAAATCTGTTAAAACAAATTATTTTTTAAAAGCTTTGAAAACATCTTAAAAAGCAATTCCAACAGACTGTCTTTTAGATAGATTAGACAGACAGACAGACAGACAGATAGATGATTTGGGGCTTAGGTTTATTAAATTTGTACATTGCTTCCTACTAAAAAGAGTCCTAAAGTGAGTTACAACCAAGTAAAAAAATACAATAATGAAATCACATAAGTGTTAAAAAGAACCACACAATATACAAAATTTAAAACCTAGAACATCAGAAAATAGAAAACATTAGAAAAATAGTGCAAAGGCTTCCTGAAATAAAAAGTTTTAACCTGGCATCTGAAGCTTAACAGGGCTGGTGCCTGTCTGATTTCTAACGGGAGGAAGTTGCATAGAGTTAAGTCCACACACTGAGGGCACAATTCCTAGTTGACATAGGTCATGTTTCTGGGCCATGTGGCACTGCTAATAGTGCACCCCCAGATGATCTCAGTGATTGGCAATCACCTTGTGCTGCCCAGTGGGGGTGTAAATTATGTGAGGTGTATCTTGTGGGCCAGTGGCAGCTGGTGACTCCATGTCAGTAGGGCAGTGGAATCCCCTCTGGGTTTTAGGCCGAACTTTCAAGGAGCTGTCCAAGGGTTTCGGACTAAAACCCGGAGCAGATTCCACTGCCACCCTGACATGGAGTCATCAGCTGCCACTGCTGTGGGCTTTTCATGGCTGAGCATGATTTGGGGCCTCATTCCAAATTCAGCTGTTACTGATCAGACAACAGTGGCTCTTGGAATCTAGGTCCCTGTTCTACCTCACTGGATTGCAGTGGCTCTTCAGGGTGCATGTGTAAATATGTTAAGGATTGGGCTGTGTAGCTGCAGCTTTAGTAATGGCAGCCTAGAGGTTTTTACCATCAAATGTTCCAGAATCCTGGAACCAAATCTCAAGCTGGCAAATACCAAGTTAGACCATTGGTCCACCTAGCTCAGTATGGTCTATGCGCTGACTGACTCCAGGGTTTCAGACAGCGGTCCCGCCTAGCCCAGCCAGGAGTCCTCCCCTCAAATGCAGGTCTTAAAAAGGGCATCTGCTTTATTTGCTTTTGATTTCTGAGCCTCTGAAATGCAGTTTAGATGTTCTTGTGAGGTGCTGTCAAGTGTGAAGTCCCGTTCTGTTGTTAAAGGAGTGCTTTGTGTAGGCAAGAGCTGTTAAAACCCTGTCTGGTCAGACATGTTTCTCTTACTACAAGACTTGGTTCTCTGGTTCTTATCTTTTTTTATCCATCACCTTTATTTTTGTTTCATGTGTCCCTGCTCTGGGCAGGATCAAGCTGTGCATCTAATGAATCCTTTGTGTGCCAGATTCAGCTGCTAACGGAAGAAGAGCACCTTTGTAACCTCTCCTGCCTCCGCAGATTTTTGCTGCTATCTGCATGGACTTGTTTGCTGTTTTCTCTGGTATCCTCTTAGGAAAAAAGGCCTTTGTGGTTTTTTTCTGAACCAGCTGCTGGCATGCAAACAGAAAAAGCACAGAGAGCTATACTGGTCCATTGGAAAAACAAAACCTGCAGTAGGAAAGTATCTTTATTAGGAATAACCAAAAATTTGCAATATAGTGAGCAAAGATCTTCAAAACCACTCACCAGGCTCAGCAAAGTTTCCTTGACTTTCAACCTGATGAAAAGTCACATGATGGTTGAGGCATGCAGCCTTAATGACTTTAGCCTCTGTTAAGTGGTAACAGGATTGTACCAAGGCTATTAAGACAAAGAAACAGTAGCGACAGACTTTCTAGCATCTTGTTGTAGTTTAGAAGAATATAAAATCTAGCCATTATTCTGTATCCATCCATCTCCAGCTTAAGAAAAATGCACAGGTTCCTTGTAAGGTAGAGAACAGAAGAAAAAAGAAATGAGATAGCCTTTTATATTTGCAAAACTGGAAATGAATTTTAGTTGGTGTACTAGGTAAAAAGCTGAACCCAAATTGGGTAGCGTTTCCTACTGGTTGGAAGATTTGTAACACGCACACACATCCAAAATAAAGTTCCACATTTAGGCAATAGAAAATTGTCTTCCAAGTTTAGAATCCCTCTTCTAGACAGCTATGCCTACAGCCATACTACCCTGAACAGGCCCAATCTTGTCTGATCTCAGAAGCTAAGCAGGATCAGGCCTGGTTAGTACTTGGATGGGAGACCTCTGGGAATACCGGGTGCCATCGGCTTAGAGGGAGGAAGTGGTAAACCACCTCTGAATACCTTTTACCATGAAAACCCTATGTAGATATCCAAGAAAGATTCATAGGGTCGCCATAAGTCGTAATTGACTTGAAGGCATATAGCAACAACAAGACAGCTATATTAGGTATTCTCTAAAGTGCAGAAAAAGCATATAAAGCCATGTTGGTCCACGGGCAGCGGAATATTGAAAATTTATAATAGGAAGATGCTTTTATTAGAACTGACCAAATGCAACAAAATAGTGAGCAAGCTTTCAAGTTCTTCAGAACACTTCCTCAGGCTGGATATTAAGCAAATGGATGATTCTTGCAGTGGGCTGGGAGGGTGGCAAGAAGAGAATTTATCCTGATCTTGCATTGTGGGAAGGTCCTTCTTATAGGGATGGACAAATCTGTTAATTTTGCTTTCTCCGTTTCTCATTTTTCTGATCTTCAGTTTCTTTTGCCTCAGTTCTGTGACAGTCTCCAAATTTTTATATAAAAAGTCCTCATGAAAAATTAGCATTTTATCATGGATTTCTAATACACACAAATTTCTAAGCAATTTCCCCCTAAAACAATGCATTTCCGTATGTTATTTTCACTCTGTATTTATATGCACACTTTCCTCTCAATATATCCAGTTTTGTACACATTTTTTTAGTTGGTGAACTGCATCACAAAATTCAGAGAAGGGTGAAACCAGCAAAATAACACCGTTGTACGTTACAGCATAAGCTAACCATTAAAGAGTAAAACTAGTGAGAATAAGCCAAAACATCAGCTGCCATGCATCTCCCCAAAAGCCCCATGAAAATGTAAGAGGCCCTGCCTCATGTAACCACCCACCTGTTGGCATGAGGCCTAGTAGTTTTCCATCAAGTCTGAAAGTTAAGAGGAGTTATGTCTTTGCCCTGTCTGGGAAAGGACAGTGAATGCCGTTGTTATGGTAACCATCAAGATATAGACTGGGAAAGTTCTAACAGAGTCTGTGAGTTGTTGTTCTTCTGCATCATGCCTCTGACCTGAGAGGCTGTCTTACTTTTGCTTTTGAAGAGAAATGTGCTGTAGAGCTAGAGGGGGGGGGAACTGCTGAAAAGCCTTAATGTCTTAATAAAGACTCTTAACATGCTCTAATGCTCTGAAGAAGTTTCTTGCTCAACTTAACTCCATCGTAATGTATGCTGTTTCACGCAACAACGCACACACGCCAACAGGGGTTATGGGCCCAGATCCACAGCGCATTACACGGGAGTAAGTTGCAGGTCTGAACGGCAGACGGAGTTCCAGAGAGGGCAGCTTGATTGATTGAACCAGACGGAGGTAAGCAACATGGCTGTAAACCTGTCCGGGGGAGGCTTGCCGATGGAACGACTTAATGAAAAGAATTATGGCAGCTGGAAGCCGAGGATGCGGGCTTTGCTGATAACAGAGGATTTATGGGACATTATAGATGAACCACCCCCGGCGGTATTGACTGCTGCCTGGAAGCGTCGAGACCAGAGGGCGCAGGCATTTATAATCTTGGCTCTATCGGATTCTCAACTGATGTGTGTGAGAGATGAGCCGTCGGCTAAACAGATGTGGGACGCGTTGCAGGATTTGTCCCAGGAATGGCAGCGGAGGCAGGAGGCGCAGAGAGCCGAGCTGATGGAAGCTGTCAGAAGCAAGGAGGAGAAAAGTGCCGAACCGGAGCAGGCTGTCGAAAGCAGACAGGAAAACAAGCGGGAGCAGCAGCGGCTGAAGTCTTGTTTTGCCTGTGGGGCTCGTGGGCATCTCCGTAAAGACTGTGCAATCAAGCGAAACTCCAGGGACGGAGGCTTGAAGCAGGGAAGTGTGAACTTTGTTTGTAAACAGAAGTCTAAAGACTTGGAACAAATTAACTTTATTCTTGACAGCGGAGCAAGCCATATATTAATTAAAGACAGACGTTTGTTTTACGTTTCAGAAGAAGTGAAAGACTTTGTTTTACTTGCTGATAGATCGCGTAAGAACGTGGAAGCCCGTGGACTGGTGAAGTTTGACAAGCTTGGAATAATGTCAGATTGTTTGTTTGTTCCGGAATTGGCTCATAATATTTTATCAGTGAGCAAACTGGTGAGTTGTAATTATTCAATTTTGTTTCACAAAGACCAATGTTTTGTAATGAGGGGAGATCAAGTGTGCATGCAGGGAAGCCTGAATGATTCACAGTTTAAAATGTCCATGGGTGTGAAGTGTGCTGATGCCTTGAGTTCAATGGGACGGAAAGGGAATGACGGTCAGGGCTGTAAACAGACAGCCGTAAAAGGCATGCCGTCGGTATTCACTGCCCAGATGGAGGAAGTTCACAGAGAACTAGAAGAGCCAGCATCATTTCAAGCAATCAGGCTGATGCCTGAGGCAGAGCAGCACAAATGGCAGCAGGCCATGCAGGAAGAATTACAAGCCATGCAAAAGAATGGCACGTGGACATTAGTAAAGTTACCCATGGGTAAAAAGGCCATAGGTTGCAGATGGGTGTTTAAGAAGAAGAAAGCAAGTTCCGGGGAAGTACAGAGGTACAGGGCACGTTTGGTTGCCAAGGGATTCACCCAGCAGCATGGGACAGATTATGATGCTGTTTTCGCCCCGGTTGTGAAACATGAGTCCATTCGTGTGCTGCTGAAGCTGGCAGCGATGCAGAACATGAGTGTAAATCACTACGATATAGGGACGGCATTCCTACATGGTGATTTAAGAGAGGAGATATATATGGAACTGCCTCCGGGTTCTGTGTCAAAGGAAGGGTTCGTGTGTAAACTGCATAAATCAATATATGGACTGCGGCAAAGTGCACGCTGCTGGAATGAGAAATTGGACAGAGTGTTGCATGGAATGGGATTCCAAAGATGCAAGGCAGATCCATGTGTGTATATAAAGAGACAGGGGATGAAAACCACGTTCTGTGCAGTTTACGTTGATGACATCATGTATTTTTATCATGAGCAGCAAGAGGAACAAGAATTTAATGAGCAACTGGGCAGGCAGGTGGACACAAAGAATTTGGGGCCTGTCACACACTATTTAGGCACGGATATTGTGCGTGCAGAAGACAGAAGCATAACATTGAGTCAGGAAAGTAAAATAAATCAGATCATAGAAGAATGCAACATGACAGAATGCAATGTTGTGAAGATTCCAATGGTTGTGGCTTTCCAACAGTATGTGCAGGAGACGCCTTGTACAGATCCTGAGAAGTACAGGCGCATAATACGGAAATTGCAATATTTGGTGAAGGTGTCTCGCCCAGACATATGTAATGCAGTCAGTATTTTAAGCCGGAAGGTAGAGCATCCTTCAGAGGCTGACTGGCAAGGGATTAAAAGGATAGTGCGTTATCTGAAAGGCACGAAGACAAAGAGTCTGGTTTTGTCAGGAGCAAAGACAGGAGGTCTTGAATGTTTTGTGGATGCAGATCATGCAGGGGAGCTGAGCAGTCGTAAGTCAACCTCTGGCATAGTTGTGATGTGGCACGGGTCATGCATTGACTGGAGCAGCAAGAAACAAAATGTGGTTGCAACATCAAGTGCAGAAGCCGAGTATGTGGCCCTATCACAGGCCTGTAATGAGCTACAATGGTTCGCAATGCTCATGCAGGAGATAGGCATTGATATGCAATTTCCGATTACTGTATGTGAAGACAATCAGACCTGCATTAAGATAGCCACATCAGAAGCTCATACCAAGAGAACAAAACGTATTAGTGTCAGATACTTTCACGTAAGGGATTGTGTGCAGCAGGGGTTTGTCAACCTAACATTTTGTGACACTAACAACATGGTGGCTGACATAATGACCAAGCCTTTGTGTGAGATTTGGCAAACTGGTGACAAGGCTTGGAATGAACCAAAGTTTGAGTGAATAAAGTTTTGAACTGTACTGAGATGTGATTTTGAACTGTACTGAACTGAAAATGTATGATGCAATGTACTGAAATGTATTGCAAGAGGTATTGTAAAAATGTATTACTGTATGACTATGTATTGTTGAGATTTCTTTGTAATTGCCAGACATGATGAGAAAAAGGGGGGCTTGTTGGCATGAGGCCTAGTAGTTTTCCATCAAGTCTGAAAGTTAAGTGGAGTTATGTCTTTGCCCTGTCTGGGAAAGGACAGTGAAGGCCGTTGTTATGGTAACCATCAAGATATAGACTGGGAAAGTTCTAACAGAGTCTGTGAGTTGTTGTTCTTCTGCATCATGCCTCTGACCTGAGAGGCTGTCTTACTTTTGCTTTTGAAGAGAAATGTGCTGTAGAGCTAGAGGGGGGGGGGAAACTGCTGAAAAGCCTTAATGTCTTAATAAAGACTCTTAACATGCTCTAATGCTCTGAAGAAGTTTCTTGCTCAACTTAACTCCATCGTAATGTATGCTGTTTCACGCAACAACGCACACACGCCAACACCACCTCACCTCTGTTTGAGGGGCAACACTCGCAGAAAGCAGAGGCTTTGACAGTGAATTAACTTCAAAGAGTCCCCCAACACAATCGGTTACCTTCCCCCCTGCCTCTCTCTTTTCAGACAGTACCTTGCTTCATTTCCTTCTGTCAAAAAGTTGTTCTTGCTAAGGTCAAACGGTAGGCTCCATAGCAGCAGGATTTCTAGAATGGGGGGGGCAGTTACAGGAAAGGTGGGTGGAGACAAATGTTTAAGCTGTTGGTTTCTTAGAAGGGAGGCACCTGGCTCCCTTCCTTCGGGTTCAAAACAGGCAGTGTGGTAGATGGGCCTAGGCTGCAGTCCAGTGCATGTCTACTTAGAAGTAAGCTCCATTGGGTTCAGTGGGACATATTCCCAGGTAAGTGTGTATCGGATTGCCGCTTTAGTTGTGGCTGCTGACTAAGGGCCTATTATTATTATTAGGAACATAGGAGCCAGACCACAGGCCTATCTAGCGCAGTACTGTCTACTCTGACCAGCAGCTGCTCTCCAGGGTTATAGACAGGAGTCTCTCCCAGCCCTACCTGGAGATGCCAGGGATTAAATCTGGGACCTTCTGCATGCAAAGCAGATGCTCTGCCACTGAGCCACCTTCCCCAATTAATCTGTGGATTAGTAACAGTAACAAACACTACAGGAAATACCAGATTTCTTTTCCACTTCTCAACATAGAATCCCAGTGCTGGTTACAAACAGTGCAAGAATACAGTATTAAAGCAGTTTACAACCAGATGACTCAGGTGGGTGCTACTATCAGCTTGGGGCTGCCGCAGAGAAAGACCTCTCCTGGGGTGCCATCCCCCCAAAACCTTTGAGGGTGGTACAACCACCAAGAGTTCCCCTTTGGTGTAGCACCTGAGAGGGCCTGTAGAAAAGGAGGCAGTTTTTCAGATATTTGGGGCTGAAGTCGTTTAAGGCTTTCAACTCTAATGTGAGCACCTTCAACTGGACCCAGAAACAAACTGGCAACCAAAGTTGCATGTTATATTAGCTAAGCCATGCTACTCAGAGTAGACCCATTGACTACCACCCATTATAATTTTCTTTATATGTAACTGAAAGGTTTGTCTCCACCAATCTGAAGGGTCTGTGCGGTTCTTTTTTTTTAACACAAAGTTCCAGTGTGGGAGGCTCAGTCCCAGTTCAGGAACTTAGCATGGTGAATAAGAAGGCTTTAACACTTACTGGTGCCACACCGCTGGACCTGCAAGTTGGTTTGGTGAAAATCTCATTTGCTTGAGTGGGAGCTTTTTTAAAACGCCTGTTTGGACTGCAAGTTTTGCTTCTTAAAAGTGCCTATTAAGCAGGACATCATAGAGGGCTTTACATAGTGAAACTAATTAAATGCGCCAGACTCTTTGGCATAGAGTTCAGTAATCTGTCCAAATCAAGATGCACACCTGAAACCTGAATTTGAAAATTGCATCAGCTTTTACGCATAATAGCGTTCATCTTCAGTGACTTCTGAATCAATACACACCTTTGAACACAAATAGAGAACATAGGAATTGTGTTATACTGAGTCAGGCTTCTGGCTTGTGCCAGCTATGGAGTTTGCAGATCATGGTTTGTGCCAGCTATGGTTTGGTAGGATACCCGAATCGACTAACCATAGTTATTTCTGCTGCTCTGCTTCCAGAAGCCTCTTCACTGTAGAAATAGAAATGCTGGGCTTGAAAAAGATGAGAAACAAAAGCAGGCAAGCAGCTCTAGAATGCAGTTGGCCTGCTTTTGGGAGCTCAAGCTATGGTTTGTACTAACCATGGTTTGGTGTGATTTCTGAATGAAGTCCCATCATCCTATTGCATTTTTTGGGGTAGTGTAAAGCGGCCCTTATAATTCATCAAAGGGTACGCTATGAATAAATTTTAAAATATATGAATGTTAAATCGGTGGTGGGGCAGTCCAAGCAGATGACTAAAGTTAGAAAAAGTTCTGTTGTTTCCTTACAGCTAGTTTTATGATTTTAGCTCAAGAAGCCAGCACAAAGACCCAAGTTAAAAAAAAATTATGTAAGTTTTGCTAAAATATGCAATAATTATCCATTTCTTGTCATAGTGCTACAAGCAGCCCTGTAGCCACCCATCCTTGTTAGATGGGGCAGCCACGTTTCTAGGTGGGGCAGTTGAGGGGGAGAATCGTATTGCACCAGCCAGTGCCCCCCCCAGCTGGTGGAGAAAACATGAGGGCCAGGCCAGGGGGAGGGAAAGGCAGCGACCTTCCCCCTCACTCCTCCTCTGTCCAGAGAGCGTGTTAATTTATGTGAATGAACTTCAATCTGTTGAATTGTCTCACCCTTTCTTGAGAGATCCCGAGGAATACTAGAGTCAAAAGTTTGACTTTGCCTATCGCTACAGTCCTCTTTCACCTGTGGTATGTTCCTATGTTCCATTTCTTCATGACCTGAGCTACTTTGTTAATGACAGTGAGCTAAGTGTGGCTTTGATGCTACATTAATTATCTCAGTTTTAGATTCCACCCAAAAACCAAACTTGTTCATACTACACGTTTAGGAAGGGCAGAGAGAAAACAGATAACTTTAGGGTGTGTTTGTTAACTCCTCGAGAGCCCCTGCATCTAGTCTTGTTCCTGACCTTTAGATTTTCCTTCCTGTTGGACAATCAAGGAAAAACTTTTCAAGTGGCTGTTATGTAGTGGACTAACGAAGCAAGTGGAGGCTAATTGTGGAAAGTGATTGGGATTTTGTTTTTACTGGTTGCTTGCTGAATTGATTTTTCTGTATAGAAACCAGAAAAGGCATAATGCTCAGCCGCACATATTGGGAAAATAAAAAATGAGTTACAGCCTAGGCGGCTGGACGGCCTGCTAGCTAACTGTAGTGAATACAGCAGTACTTCTATTCTTCTCTAGGTTGTTTTCATTCTTTGCCATCAAGCACTCAAGACAATAAGACAAAATAACCACTATGACTATGAGTACAACGAGTGCTTTAAAAGAGTAAAGGGTAACTCAGGGTAGCCATTTTTTTCAGATTACTTTAAGTTATCTCTCTTACACCCTTTAGCAATAAGAACTTAATCCTGTTCTACTCATTATAAAACTGCAGAATAAACAAACTCTTACTTTTTACTGCAGGAAACAAACATGCTTCTTTATTGTTGGCGGGATAGAGCACACAACTGAAACTGAAACTGAAAAGCAGGGCAAAAGAGTATCCACCCATAATACAAAGTTCTAATATCTAACTCTTCAAGCGTCATACAGGCTGGTTTTTTCAGGTTCTCTTAAGTAATTGTAGGGCAATTGTGATCATGAAAAATCCACCCTGGTCAGGGAAAGTCTTGGGGGACCAGACTTTTAGGGGCTGTTTCAGATGAGGCTTTTGTTGTGCACTTGTCCTGCCATATTCATGAAATTTTTCAGAGGCTCCTATTCTTAAATTACTCATTTTCTTAAAACAAGCTATCTTTCTTTAAATGAAGGTTGTCATTGTCTGTCATGTCACAAGTTAAAAAGATAATTCCCCCCCCAAAAAAATCCTAAGTGGGGTGAAGCACACTCGGGGAGGACCCCACCCCCATTTGCCCCCTCCTGGCTACAGGCCTGGCTACAAGATTGTTTTTCTTCATGGGAATCTAGTTAGTAAATTCTCAGTCTGTGGGCATGTTTGTGATTGAAAGACAACAAAATGTGTCATTTGATTCAGAAAAATCTTCAAAAATGGAACTACCCTCTGTGGTGTGCAGAAAACTACTTGTTTCCCCTGACTCCTTGTTCCAATTTCTATGTTTGGTAGATATGATGGTAGTATAGGGACTCAACTTAGATACTACATCATACCATGGTTTGCACTAACCAAAAACACAGGTTGAGCTTGATAAACCATGGTTTAGAGTTTCTTGTCTGATTGCTTTTTTCATCTTTGCTGCACTCAAATTTATAAATTTCTTATCTCCTCAATGGAAGTAGCTTCTGAGTAGTGGCCACAAGTGTGGCCTGTCAATTTACCACAAGCCATGGTTTGAAATCCCACCTCAAACCATGGTTTTTGATTTGCTGGGCAGTCACTACTCACAAACTATGGTTTGTCAATGCTGACCTCATACAAACCATAGATAAGGTTTTTTAACCATGGTTGGGAATGATGTCTGTATTGAGCAGTATGAACTGAATTTGAATCAAGTACCATTTGAAAGCCCTTTCTCTCATCAATATATCAACACTATATATAGACGTACATTCAAGAAAACTATTGTCTTGTATAATTTAGACTATGCTAGACATAGTCAAAAGTGTACTACAAGGAACAGAGGAGCACACTGTCTGAAGTGTCAGCTGGTTTTACCCACATGATTTTAATCTTACCTTAGCTACTACATGGGAACTAGAAACTTGCTTGTTTTTTAAAAAAAGCAAACTCAAGCTAAGTTTGCAAGACTGAGGTGTTTAAAATAGCTGTGAATTTATGTTGGCATATATGTTGGAATTTATGCTGTTGTCCCACTATATGGTTGATTCACTTAGCAATGTTAGAATGATTGTCGCCCTACATGAGTTAAAAAAAAAAAAGGGAGCTTAAATTGGGGAGGGGCTGAGTGGGAAGGTCTAAGGAGGATTTATAAGTGCATTCAGCTGAATGCTCTTACAAACCTCCCTGTGATTGGGTGCCATGGATTGTTTGGGGGAAGCAATGTGCTTTAAATGTATGGTGTGGATGTGACTTAGTCTTTAAGGTGTCCTAAGACTCTTCCTTGTTTTGTTGTGACAGATCAACACAGTCACCCTTCTGGGAAATTGGCTTAGCTCTACAGAGGGTGTAGAATGCATAGTGCAAGGTTTTTTCCAGATTCTACCTTTCCAACTGTATGCCGGAAATTGCATTTTAGAATGCTCATGGGAGCAGAGGGGGGAAATCCCCACATGTAGAAAATCAGAGTGTCAGGAAAAAGGATTCTAAGCCTTCACATTTCATGTCAATTTTCTGTGGGATCTTTCAAAAGTGTTTCACCACCACCACCTGATATAGCATAGTCCAGAGAAAACAGCATCATGTGTTTCTGCTGTATGGCCAGGCCAGCTCCCCTATATTCCATGTACATTCTGTAAATCTATGGATAATGCTCTGCCTTTTTTTTTTTTTAAGGGAACGGTGTTAAGGAATGGTACAGACCTTTTTGAAATGTGGAAAGAACCTCCGCCACCAGTCTGTATGCAGTTCTATTTTTTTAACTTGACCAATCCTATGGAAGTGCTTCAAGGTGAATCTGCGATAGTGAGACAAGTTGGACCCTACACTTACAGGTAATTTTGTTTCACCCAGTACTACAAACAGCATTTAGAGAAATTATGGTTGGGAACCCAAAACAGTGGGTTGTGGAACAGAATGTTCTTCCCCAAAGTGCCCCCCCGAGTGCCCCTTAAATCTGTTAAGGGGTTTTCCCCCAACTCTCTGGAGAAGATCAGGGGAGGTGGGAGAGTCCCGTTGCATAAGCAGAAATCATTGTGCTTGCACAATTAGTTGAATACTGCCCAGCATGGGGTGAGTGTGGAAGGCAAAATCAAAATGGTGTCAAAATGTCATGACTTTTTGGTTGCTCAAAGAGGTAAGCAAGGAGCTGGTGGGTAAAGGAAGAACAGTTGATTTGTAAATGGCCAGTGTCTAGCTCTCATGCGTATAAAAATAAGATTGTATAAGAAATACTTGGTGAAATCTCAGAAGGATTAAGGCAGGGGCCACCAATTGACCTGTGCATATTTGGAGAAATGCTGTGGGTGCCAGTCATAAAATGGCTGCCATGGGGGTGTGCCATCGCATGACGTCGGTGCTATGAGGGCATGGCATAGAGGTCCTGAGCTGAAACCCTATAATCAGGGATTTGGTTTTTAACTCAAAAGATTCCAGGGTGGTGTACAAAACTGTGAATTAAATTAATGCACACAGCACGTAATTACAATATAAAACCAACATATAAAACAAAAAAAGCCAAAACCAGAACAGAGCATAATTGGAAAACCTTCTACAGTTTAAAATGCTTAGGCAAACAGGAAGGTGTTCACCTGGCACCAAAACATTTGTAATGATGGTGTGAGCTTCCTTCGGGGGGACATTCCAAAGTGGAGCCAACAACATAGAGAAAGCCCCCTCATTTGCAGAAGCATTGTGTGCCGCTTCTAAAGAGGGTAGTTGGAGCACAGACAGGGAATGCCACTGGGTTCATCCTGGGAGCCTTGCAGGTCAGGCACCAGTTCCCTACTCTCTGTGCCATAGATCCTACTTCAGGTTCTGATAGTAGCCAGAGAAGGCTCAGGAGATATGTACAACACTGGACATAAGAATATAAGAAGAGCCTTGCTAAAACAGGCCACTGGCCCATCTAGTCCAGCAGCCTGTTCTCACAGTGGCCAACCAGATGCCTGTGGGAAAGCAACAAGCCAGCCAAGCTGGTGCTTATTGCTGCCTCCTGTGGGAATAGCATCACCAGCTCTCCAAATTTTACTTGGAAACTCCAGGTTTTGGGGGTCCTCCCTGGGGCTCTGGGGAATTCATCCCAATCTCTGGGCAGGCAAGGGGTTGTGCGAGGCTTGAGTGAGCCCAGGCCTCGCCAAAGGTTTAGTGGGAGGGAGAACAACAAGGACTGGAAAGGTAAAGTCTACCTTAACAGAAAACACACAATGCTCAAGGGGAGTTAAGGTGCACATATGAAACACAAAATAAAATATAAACATTTAATACACATATATTGTTAAACCAACAAAAAACCACTGCTAGAATTGTGCATGTGGTATTGAATCAATGCCCATATAAGGTAAAGTACAAAAGACAGAATATAAAAGCCATAACATTCTGCAGCTGTAATAAATTAGTGCTTATGCAAGATAAGATGCAAAGACAAAGTGAAAGTGCAGCCAAATGCATTTTGACAAAGAGTCTTCTTCAGTGGCCTTCTGACTTAGGCATATACTATAAAGGGCAAAAGATAAAATATATGTTGACATTAATTACTAATGGTGAGTGGATGTTTAAAAGACAACAAAACAGCTGATTGTTGGAAGTGGATACTGTAAACCCACTTACCCTTATATATTATTCTCATCGATAAGGGCTGATACGTTGGCAATTCAAAAAGTCAAAATCTCTGCATAAAAATAATTTAAGATTAGAATTCAATAAAATGCAATAATATAATAATTAGTAAAGCAAAGATTTTGCCATTGGTACATACCATTTTCTCCTGTTGGTATATTTCTAAAAATAGTATCATGGTTTCACCAACATTATGCATCCATCCCACTGTGGTTTGAATGCCTTATCACCAAGTTATTGTAGTCACTGCTTGGCCTAAAGATGTGGCAGAGCTGTGGAATTTACTGTGACATACCTCAGCTGGAGTTGCTCAACAATTTATATTAACCCTTGATAATCCACCAGAGGCACTTCACCATAAAGAAGATAATAACATGACAATACTACCTATGAACCAACTGAATATCTTAAGAAAAATAATTCAGTGTATATATTTCAAAAATACAAATCACAAAAATGGAATCCCGTACTGTACAAAGAACAGATAAAATAGTAAGCCAAAACAATTATTGCTGCACAGGGGTCCAGTTCAGGTCTTCATTTAGTCCATTTGGCACCATTGTCTTCAAAGAGAATACCCAGAAAAGTTTCCTTCTCCAGTTGTCTTCCTTCTCTAGTAACTTTCTCAAGGGTCCAAAATCTTGCATCCTTTATGTCCACAATTTATATAATGTTTTATCATAGACATGTAATCTTCTATTTTTAATACAACTCTTATGTTCACTAATTCTCATTTTGATTTTTCTAGTTGTCATTCCTACGTATATAAGATTACAAGGACATTGTTTAGCATATACAACCCTCTTGGTGTTACAATTGTAAAATCCTCTGACATACCTCTTATCCACCTGACTGGTAAACTGTTTGAGTTTAACACAATTAATACAGGTACTATATTGATTACAAGGGAAGTTTCAAGTGGCTTTATTTTATGTAATTGCACCCATGTTTTTATCCATCCCCCCCCCATGTCACTATGGACTAAAAGATCTTTCAAGTTAAAAGCACTTTTAAATACAAATAAGGGTTTCTTTTTGTATCTAGGAATATCAGACAGTAAGTGCCAATATTTCAGTATAATTTGTTGGATTTGTTCATTGTACCCATCAAACATTAAAGTTATTATCATCCTGGTTTCAATCCTATAGTTTTCCTTAGATTTCAACACCTCCTTCCTTTCTATCCTAGCTTCATATCTTGCTTGTTTCAGGATCTTTTTGGGATACCTCCTTTCTTATTGCTTCATTAATATACTAGCTTGTTTTTTCAAAGTCTGCTAAAGTACTGCAATTTCTTTGTAGCCTTATCATTTGTGAATATGGCAAATTTCTTTTGATATATTTAGGGTAGAAACTATCAAACATCAAAAAGGAGTTTGCATCAGATGGTTTCCTGCGTGTTTCTGTATATATTGATGTTTTATTTTTTATAACTGTTATATCTTAAGAAATTTATCCTTGATGCATCATAGTTCAAATCAAATTTAATGGAATGATACTTGTTGTTTATATAGTCTTTAAAATTAAAAAGATTTTCCACTGATCCCTCCCAAATTAAAAAAACATCATCCAGATATCTTTTATATGTGCTTATATACTTCAAGAACTCATTATTCACATTCAGGATATTTGCTCAAACCAATCCATAAATAGGTTTGCCAGTTTGGGGGCAAATTTACAACCCATAGCTGTTCCAGATATTTGCCGGTAGTATTGAGTTTGAAATAAAAATAATTTTTTCTTTAATGCCACTCCTGCTAAAGAGCAGATAAAACTGATTGGTGGACTTCTACAATTTTCTTCCTATTTAGAGTTGATTTAGTTGCTTCCATAGCTTGTTCCTGGGTATATTTGTATACAGTACTGCTACATCCATAGTGATAAGCAAAGTGTCCTTCTCCAAGCTAACTGTCTCCAAATATTTTTAAAAATCACCTGTGTCTTTTATATAAGATTGTATTTGTGGAATGAATGGTTTCAAAAAATGGTCCACATATGCAGACACAGGTTCCACAATTGATCCAGATCCTGATATTATAGGTCTACCTGGCACTGAGACTATCCCTTTATGTATTTTTGGTAGAAGGTAGAATACTGGTATTCTGTCTTCTGCTTCTAATAAAAAGTCATCAGTTTTTTTGTCAGTGTAACCTTCCAGCAAGCCCTCATCCACAATTTTCACTACATCTTTTCTTACCACCAATGATGGATCCTCATTGCATGGAACATAATGAGCCCTTTGTCCAAACTGTCTATAAGCTTCTGTTAGATAGTCCTTAGTATCTCAGACAACCACCAGGGGACCTCCCTTGTCTCCTGGTTTAAAGATTATATCCTGCTGTTTTTTCAAATTTTCAAGGACTCTTGTCTCTTGTCTTGATAAAGTATTCCAGACTTTTACCCCATCTTTTTCTCTTTCCTACCTCTTGAGTAACCAATTCTTCAAAAGTCTGAATTCTGCAATTTTTTGAGATGGGGTAAAAAATGGATCTTGGTTTAAATACATGCTGACCATCATATAATCCTAAATCTGTGGCTTAAAGAATTCTGCTAGTTTTATCTTCCTGAACAGCTGCTGAAGCCCTATCATGGAATTAAAAGCATCATGCCTTGGTGTGGGTACAAAGGACAAGCCCTTACTTAATATCTGCATTTCCACAGGGCTAAGGTTACTTTTGGATAAATTAACTACCAATGGGATTTCAATATTTTTTTTCTTTCTGGATGTCTCTCTGCCTTCCCGACATCTGTTTCTCTTTCCATGTGCTCTTCCTTGATTGGCCATTAAAAAGGGCCTATCTGATTGTACTGTGGATGATTCAGAAGGGAGACTTTCAACTGAGTTCCAAGTTGTACTGTCACCTGACTTATCCCAACCTCTCTCAGTATCACTATTATTATTTATTACTGGCATTTGTTAGTTGCTTTTTTCAACAGTAGAACTCAAAGCGACTTTCAAGAAAAAAACACAATAATGGAAATAACTTATAACAAGAGTAAACAATTGCAAAACATTTTCAAACAAAATAATACAACCATAATAAAAATAGCAAATATGACAACAATACAATACCACACTATAAATATAACATATATAACATATAATAGAGGGCCACATTACACATCCAGTCAGTACTGCAAAAGTAGAAAAAGAATTAAAGCAGCTTCAACTTAGCCTCCACCAGTCTCCATCAGCTGCCACCCTAGTTCTTCCCAGCGGCCCAGAGGGACGGCAGAGGCGCAGGGCTCCTCTTGGTGTGGGGGTGCCGGTGGGGGTGGCAGTGCAGTGCTGCGTGGGGACTCCTCCTCCTCAGACGGGGAGACCTTGAAGCTGGACACTACTGAAGGACACTGATTTTTTTTGCTTGTAGATCGTTTTGTTTCCTCCAACTGTATACCTTCTTATCTTTATCATCTTTTAAATCCCTTTGAAATTTGCAAAATTTAACTTCTTTTAATTCCTGATATTTTTTTCCAAATCTTTATCTAATTGTCCCATTTTTTCTTGAAATGCCTTCTCTCCAGTTTCTTTTTTGATATTATCCTTCAGGTTTTTTGGTTCTCTGTCTATCTTGCCAGTTTCTTCCTTAGATGTTTCTATTAGGAGAATCATTAAATCTAATGAACATGTATTAAGTATTGCATACTACCTGTCTTTACATTTTTCGTTATGTGAGAACATTCCAGGATCTTTCATCATTCTCAAACCTCGAGGGATTATTTGGTTCCTACAGTAGTCTTCCAATGCCCCTGCATTGTGTATCTATTTTCATACATTTCTCTTTTAGAAATTTATACTTTTCCCAATCTCCTTTATCAGAAGATAGGTTTCTGTTAGAGGTTGTAAAAAATGAAGGGGCATCCAACAAATTAATGATCTGTTCATTAGTATAATTAAACATTTCCATGTTATTGGTCATAGTGGTTTCCAAAGAAAAGACTTGAGTACAAAGAATATAAAAGCCATAAAATTCTGCAGCTGTAATAAATCAATGCTTATGCAAGATGAGATACAAAGACAAAGTGCAGCCAAAAGTATTTCGACAAAGATGCAGGGTGCCTACGGAAGAAGATGGTGTGGGGGGGAGGTAGGAAAGTGCCTGGGGGAGTGACATCACTATTGCCCCGCCCCTGAAATCTCAGGGTGTGGGTGCTTCTGACCTGGCAACCTTATGTGGGAGCAAATTCCATAATTTAACTATGCATTCCATGAAGAAGTACTCTCTTTTGTCTGTCCTGAATCTTCCAACATTGAGACTTGTTAAGTGTCCATGAATTCTTGTGTTAGTTGCAGGCACAGGATAAGTATCCTGGTGGTACCAAAAGCAGGAGATTAGTGCCTAACTTGCAGGGCTCCTTCTTTGAACCACAGATCCTGATGCGTGTTGGACATGAGGAATCTCCAGTCTGAAAGCTGGAGGATGAGGAACCTCTGAATTTGGCCTGCAAGGCCATTTTGGGCAAACCATGTCCACCAGTCAGTCACCTGACATCATATGACATCAGGCACAGACATCTGTTATGTCTAATTTAAACACCACAGCGCTAAGATTGAAGATAAGCCTCTGCTCTTTAGAAGACAGTAGGCTGAGGCTTTTTTCCAGTCTTAGTGCTATGAGGTCACTGCGCTAAGATCCAAGAAGGTTCTGCTGCTGACCTTTTACTATCAAAGCGCAAGAAGTTTATCTGACCTTAGCATTGTGGGACTGCAGCACTAAGATCTGAGATAAGTCTGTGCCTATTCCCCACTTGAAATTTGAACCTCCTGACATCATATGACATCAGGTAATTGATGGGTGAGTGGCCCAGCCAAAATGGAGGGTGGGCCAATTTGGAATCTGGCCCTTGGACTGAAAAATGTTCCCCACTCTTACCTTAGGTTCAGTCTCTTATCATCTCCAGTTTAAAAAATGGCTCTGGGGTTTCATGGCTGGGGAAGACCCTTCTCTCCTAACCTTAAAACCTGGAGAACCACAGAGCAGACAATATAGGCTAGATCAGTGATTCTCAAACGGTGTGCCCAGGCACACTGGTGCGCCCTAAGAGGTGGCTAGGTGTGCCTCAAATATTATGAAAGTATAATTTAAAAATGAGAAGAAACCCATTTGTGTAGGGTAAGTAATAGTTTTCTAAGTTTATTTTTATTCATAGTTTAAAATATATAAATATATTTTTAATTTTGTACACGAAGTGCGCCAGAAAATTTTTATATGTTTTACAGTGTGCCGTGAACCTAAAAAGTTTGAGAACCACTGGGCTAGATGGACCAAAGGTTTGACTTCGTATAAAGCAGCTTCCTACGTTCAACAAGATATGCAGCTTTTTCTTAGGATGCAGAATACTAAATGTGATCTTGCAAAGAATGCATGAGTCAAGCATTTAAATGTGACAGCCCACTGCAGTTGCAAAAGTCTTCTGTTGATTTCCTAACTGAGCTTCTAAAGGAGTGGCAAGACTGCTCTTTTATAGATTTGGCTTTCTTGCCTTTAAATGTAGCAATTCTGGAGCTGCATGTTTCAAAACATGCACAAATTCTTGCCTGTCTCTCCTCTTGTTGTGTCTTGTTCTGACCTGTCACCACAGAGAGAGATTCCATTGCATCTGGAATGATGAGAGAAGGATGTTGGAAACGAAAGATTCCTTTGTTTTGCAAGCTGATCAGCCCTTTTTTGTGGTTATGGTCAGGGATGTGCATATGCACCATTGTAAACAAACAAATAAAATCTATGTCAAGGAAAGCTCAGTTCAGCAGATGTGTAAATTTAATTTAATTTTATTTATTATTTGATTTATATCTCACCCTTCCTCCCAAAAGGAGCCCAGGGTGGCAAAATTATGTACATCAGGTGCATTTCCATATATTTTTTGCAAATTTTGTATAATTTCTTCTGCCTTTCCTAGTAATGGAAAGGTTGAAAGATGCAGTACTAAATCCCACTCTCCTCTGGAAAGCATATTTAGCTTTCTCCTCTCTTTCACATCACATTTTATCAGGCATTGTCCATACACTTTGAAGCCTTAAGGACTAGAAACTTGCTTCTTCTATTTTTTAAAAACGAAAGTTGAAATCTTTAGAACCATCAATTCAGTATATTTTCCACTTGTGACTTTTCATTAGTAGATTACACCTGCAGAATTGAACAGAATGGTTAAGAACAAATATTTATATTGTTAAAAATAAATATTTTTATACATGTTAGCAAAGCCAGTAAGATCATGCTGGATATCCTCAGGTCTGGTGGAGTTATTTGTTTGCTGAAATGTATTGCAGTCTAGTTACTGTAATAATAATAATAATAATAATAATAATAATAATAATAATAATAATAATAAAATTATATTCCCGCCCTTCCTCCCAATGGGAGCCCAGGGTGGCAAATGAAAACACTGAAGACACTAAAACATCATAAGAATAAACTTTAAAATATATTAAAACAAAACATCTTTTTTAAAAACAGTTTTAAAAAACCTTAAAAAGCAATTCCAACATAGACACAGACTGGGATAAGGTCTCTACTTAAAAAGCTTGTTGAAAGTGGAAGGTCTTCAGTAGGTGCTGAAAAGATAACAGAGATGGCACCTGTTTAATATTTAAGGGGAGGGAATTCCAAAGGGTTGGTGCAACTACACTAATGGTCTACTTCCTGTGTTGTGCAGAACAGACCTCCTGATAAGATGGTATCTGTAGGAGGCCCTCACCTGCAGAGCGTAGTGATTGACTGATTATATAAGGGGACGATCTATCAGATATCCTGGTTCCAAGCTGTATAGGGCTTTGTACACCAAAACCAGACCCAGAAGCTGATGGTTAAGGTTAACAGGTTTGTAGATTAAGCTGAGCATCTTACCATATTGCCATTTTTTAAAAGACGGCATAGTTGATTTGCATCATCTCCAAAGGAAACTCATAGTTGTAGGGGAAAAGTAGCATAGTCCCAATACTGGAAGTTGATTTCTACTCCAGCTATTATGGAGTGGCTTCTGAGACCCTATCTGCACTATGGACACTGTAACATAATTCTGAAGAGAGAGTTTCTGAAAAACCAGCTGTCCACTAAATGACACTGGGAAAATGCATGCTTGCCCTTAAGGTTTCCTATGCTTGTCTCAGGCCTCATCTGCACTGTGCATTTAAAGCCGTATCATACCACTTTAAACAGTCATGGCTGTCTCCAAAGAATCCTGGGAAGTGTAATTTGTGAAGGGTGCCGAGAGTTGTTAGGGAATCCCTGCTCGCCCTCACAGGTACAATTTCCAGAGTTCCCTGGGAAGAGGGATTGATTGTTAAACTAATAGTGTGGGCAATACAGAGTTAGATAGACCAGTGGTCTGACTTGGTATAAGGGCAGCTTCCTATGTTTCTGCATAGTCAATTGGCAATAACCTGGCTGGAAATTTCTAATTTGGGTTCACACTGCCTGGGATGTTGGCTCAATCTGACAGTCTTCTGTAGGCCAGATTCTGCCTTTTGATGGTCCCGGTCTTAAGGATTGTTTTGGGTTATCTGGTAAATCCTTTCCTAAAGAGCTAGGTTTTATATCATCTGTGTAAGGGTTTGGAAGCTGTTTTAAAAGCTACATTTGTCTCTCTCTCTTTGCAGGGAACACAGACCCCGAGTGAATGTCCACATTTTAGACAATGGCACAAAAGTGTCATCTTTGAATCAAAAGTCTTATTTTTTTGAGCCAGAGATGTCGGTGGGAGACCCAGAAGTTGATTTGATCAGGACTGTAAACATGCCAGCAGTGGTGAGTTTGTTTGTTTTTTTCTTGGTCGCTTGCATGGTTTTTTTTGACAGTCGCATGCTGTTTTATCTAGAGATGCCAGAGGTTGAAACTGACAGAGGTTGGGCTCCTGCTGGGAGGAAGGGCGGGATATAAATCAAATAATAAATAAATAATAACATAAACCTGGAGCTTACACTTTTGTCCCTCCGGATGCTGCTGAACTACAACTCCCATCAGCCTTAGCAGGAATGGCCAATGGTCAAGGATGATGAGAGTTGTAGTTCAGCAACATCTGAAGGGACAAAGGTTATACCTGCTGTAAAGCAAGGGTGGGGAACCTGTAGCCCTTCAGATGTTGTTGGACTACGTCTGCCATAATCACTGACCATTGGCCAGGCTTCTGGGGGCTAATGGGAGTTGGAATCCAACAACATCTCGAAGGGCCACAGGTTAGCCACAGGTGCAGTAAAGCATGTGCTCTGCAGTGGATTCTGTGGCTGCTCACTTGATTCCCATAGTTTCAAATTCACTGAGCACTATATACATTGATGGTACAAAATGAGTTATCTCTTTTAACATGTAAGACAATTGTATTTTGTTGTATTCCAAACAAAGTATCACAGAACAAATATAATAACATGCAAATGAAGTTCATCCTCCATGTCCCCAAGATTGTGAAATAGCAGTCCTGTCTGTCTTTTAACAGCAAAGTGAATTAGACTTTCGTAGCAAATACATGACTTTTAAACTTGTTCTGTCTGGCTCACGTTGTTGTTATCTGTAAAACTCAAAAATAAGTTTCCAAGAACTTACTCTTTTTCTGGAGCCACTTAGCCATGCACATTTGGCCTGTGAGGTTTTTTAATTGCAGAAAAGTCCCTGCGCTTATTAGCCCATTCAGTTTGTCTGATCTTCCTTTTTTGTTTTTCTGTGATGCCTAATTTAGCTACCCTCTAGCTTAGACAAATTGCTTCCGATTGGAGAGGAAGCCTCCCCTAAAACAAGCTGTGTATGCTTGTCAAAAATCAGATGACGGCAACATAGAAGTTGTCAACTATTTGTTGTTTGCAGACTTGTTTAGAATAAATGTTAACGTTGCTCTTACTGAACTGCAGAGTTTGAAGGCCGTCCAAGGTGTTACAGACAGGTGGCATTTTAAAGGCCAAACTGCACATTGATTGATTGAGTTTATATGCAGTCTTTCTACAATGAGCAGTGGCCAAAATAAGTTTACAACAGACATCTACTTCTTTTTAAAATACAAAACATTGGGGGTGGAGGGTGGGAAGAAAGCAGTTTACAAAACATATCGATAAATTCAAATAAGACAGAAACCATCTATTTAGCAAACATGCAATATTATAAAAGAAATAATCTAGATCAGTGGTTCCCAAACACCCCCCTGCCCCATGGACCACTTCAAAATAGCTGAGGGTCTTGGTTATTTTAATTGTTATTTTTTGCCTGTTGTAGCAATTGTAATGCGCAGTGCCAGATGCTCTATGATTTTTAATTGCATTTTTATTGCTTTTTTATTACCTATAAATACACTATAATAACACAATAAAAGAGATAAAAGAAGCAATTAAAATTTTAATAAAATTTGTAGCATCTCCAGTTGGGCTTGGGAGAGAGCCCTGTCTGAAAACCTGGTGAGCCACTGTCAGTCAGTGTTGACAGTTCTGAGCGAGATGGGCCAGTGGTCAGACTTGGCATAATGCAGTTTCCTGAGTATCTTGGAGAACCACTACCAATCAATATGAACAGTACTGGGCAAAGTGGACTTAATAGTCTAATTCAGTATAAAGTACCTTCATATGTTCGTATATTTCCCCCCTTTTGTATCAGGTTGCAATGGACATGGCTACAGCAACTCCTATGCATATCCCTGCAGAGTTTTTCCTCATACTATATGAAGAAAATATGTTCATGACACGCTCTGTTCATGAACTGTTGTGGGGTTACACAGACAGATTTCTCAACGCCTTACACAAGTTGCGTCCCAGTGTCAATCCAGTCTTCGGTTATTTTAAACAGGTACGGTTCTTGCAACACAATCCAAACCCAAGATCTCCTGGGATGAGAGAGTTGGGGTTTGGTGAACTTTTGGCTTTTGCAGCTAAGTTTGGGTTAAACCGGCGTAAGTCCCTCACCTAAGCTGAGCCAGAGATATGGTGGCATAGGGCACAAAAAAGGGGGTATTACAAGGGAGGGGGGCAGGACAGGGCAAGGAGAGACTTCCACCTGTTCCAAACCCCTTTGAGCTTAGTCGCATGACCTAGCATCCTGGTGGAACTTGGGCATCGAAAAGGATGGTGTAAGTCAAATTCCTTCTGAACGGAGTTTGGGGCCACATTCACACCAGACATTTATTCCGCTTTTTAAACAGTCATGTCTTCCCCCAAAGAATCATGGGAAGTGTAGTTTGTGAAGGGTGCTGAGAGTTATTAGGAGCAGAGCTTGGAAAAATTATTTTCTTTGAACTACAACTCCAATCAGCCCAATCCAGTGGCCATGCTGGCTGGGGCTGATGGGAGTTGTAGTTCAAAAAAGTAACTTTTCCAAGCTCTGGTTAGGAGACCCCAATTCTCCTCACAGAGCTACAGTTTGCCAGGGTAGTTTAACAGTCAATTTCCTCTTCCCAGAAAACTCTTGAGAACTGTAGCTCTGTGAGTGGAACATGAGTCTCCTAACAGCTTTCAGTACTCTTCACAAACTACACTTCCCAGAATTCTTTGAGGGAAGCCATGACTGTTTAAAGTGGAATAATAGTGGAATAAATGTCTGGTGTGATTGTGGCCTGGAATATGTATAACTTAAATTGGTGTAATTTAATCATGCTTTCTATAGATCAGTTACTTGCAAGGGATGGAGCAAGGTCTTGCCTGTTTGTTTTTTGAAGCCGTTGCAAATGTTTTCTTCCACCTCATGCCAGCCAAATAGAATAAACCTGTGCAACCTGTCAGCCCGAATGTGAAAAAGAAAAAAAGGGGGGTTCAAAACCCAAGATGACCAATGAAGTTGTAAAATGATTTATTTTGTCTTCTTAAAATGCCCAGCGCGTTTCGGCTTTGTTTTATCAGCCTTCGTCAGGGGATTCTTTTCTATCTACTTCTTTCTCTAGCCGTTTTTAGCGTTCTCTTCGAGATAGAAAAGATAGATAGAAAAGAATCCCCTGACGAAGGCTGATAAAACAAAGCCGAAACGCGCTGGGCATTTTAAGAAGACAAAATAAATCATTTTACAACTTCATTGGTCATCTTGGGTTTTGAACCGCCCTTTTTTTCTTTTTCATATTGACAATTGACCACCACCCTCCTTTTTTATCAAACCTGTCAGCCCACCTTGGATTTTGCTTTGGAGCAATAGCCAAGATCACAATCCCAGTATACAAACTGGTGCCTGCAAAGCCCCTTCCAAAGTGCTACACAACATTTATTTATTTTATTAAATTTATATCTCGCCCTTTCTCCCAGAAGGAGCCCAGGGCAGCAAACAAAAACACTAAAAGCACTCTAAAACATCTTAAAAACAAAAGACTAAAATAAAATATTTTTAAAAATATAACAAAACAAAACATATTTAAATACATTTTAAAAAACCATCTTTAAAAACATATTAAAAAGCATTACAGATGCAGACTGGGATAAGGTCTCTACTTAAAAGGCTTGTTTAAAGAGCAAGGTCTTCAGTAGCACTTTGAAAGGGGTCAGAAAGGCTCACCTGACATCATTGTGACATCAGATAATTGACAGGTGGCTGGCCTGTCACACTTGGCCAGCAAGAAGCAGGGGATGATAACAGTCTGACCCACTGGGCTTGAAAGGTTTCAAGTCCCCACCACTATAATAGGGTGAGGGATCAGGTGATTCTTGCCTGCCACCTCATCCCGCCAATCACAAAGCAGCCAAGAAAGTGAAAGTGAAAGCTCTTATGTTTTTATTTCTAGATGAATGGGACTGATGATGGCGAGTACATTGTTCTAAGTGGAAAAGAGAACTACCTTGACTTCACAAGGATTATCGAATGGAGAGGGAACCAGTAATGTTATTTCGTAACCCCCCTTTTTCTCATTTGCCTGTGCTTCATAATACGTTTCAAATTTTGAAAATCCCTTCCATCTCAAAAATGTGCAGAGCTCTTGGATCATTATTATAGTTTGATAGAACACTGTGTCATGTGCTAAAGAAAAGACTGGTTTCTTCCCACAAAGAACTTGCAGTCTTAAGATTCAACCAAGGAAAGAGAAAGGAAAATGGAGATAACATGGAACGAACTCATGCACGCATGAAGTGCTGGGTGCTGGGGCTTTGTTATTGGGCTCCAACTCCCATCATCCATGACCTTTGACCATGCTGGCTGGGGCTGATGGGAGTTGGAGTCCAAGAACAGCTGGAGGGCATTAGGTTGAGGATTGCTGTACTATCACAGGTTTAGTGGGAGAGGTTTTTTTTTTTTAAGTGATAGGTTTTAAAGAGAAGATTTGAAGGAAGAGAGTCAATGTTCTAGAAAGGAGTTACACACATGTAGGGAAGGAAGGGAGAACAGAGTCATTTAATAGAACCTAATAGGCCTAAGTCAGTCTCCTTCACTGTTAACTTCTAGGATAAATTTAAAAACAGTTCTCTTTTTCAAGGCATTTGATGGCTGAAAGCCCTGTCCCTGGCAACCCTGAAATTATTAGTTTGACAGTAGGTGACTGCTTTTAGGAGGAGTTTTTATTTGTTTTAGAAGGGTTTTTTAACTATTTTTTGGAAGTTTTAATTGTATCGTTTTAGTATTGGCATGTTTGTCACCCTGGGCTCCTTTGGAAGAAGGTGCGATATGTAAATACAATAAAGATGGGGCTGAAGGAGCAAAGTTCAGAGGCAGGCAGGCAGGCAGGGAGGGAGGGAGAGAGGGAGAGAGAGAGAGAAATGTTGGGGTATAAGAGTGAAAAGATAAGGAGGGGTGGAGATCTTTAAGGGTAAAGACAAGGAAATTCTACTCTTAAGTCACCATATGGTGGCCCTTCATTGATTATATTTCTTCTGCATATGATCTGCACTAACAAGTTTCAGTAGTTACTAAAATGATCCGGTTCTCCTTAGGGCCTTTTGTTCGGCTCTTCTTCTCTGCATATGAGTCTGGATTATTATGCTCTTAAATGGCACATTATGAGATGCTGTTTTATTTGTGACGCTTGTGATTTTAATTGACAGACTGTACTGTGGCTCCTCTGTTGGTTTTTTATTTTTTAGTCTGACTGTAGTCTGGTTCAGTCTCTATGTATGTTTTTCTTTTGTTTTATGGATAAATAAATAAAAAAGACAAGGAAATTATGGATGTGGGAGGGATAGGAGCAAACAGAAACAAGGTTTCATCTGGATCCAACGATAATGGCGAGGTTTCTTGGGAATATTAGCCCTAATCCGTTTCATATCAGGCTGTTGCAAAACAGTGATTTTTCTATGTATTCAAAAGCTTTTAATCTTTCTCCTGTATCACCTGTCTTCAGCTCACTAGAATGGTGGACGTCACCAACATGTAATATGATAAATGGAACTGATGGGAGTACTTTTCACCCATTGATAGACAAGGATGAAACCATCTATGTCTTTTCATCAGACTTCTGTAGGTAAGAAAAGTGGAAAGGGCTCCCTTGAATTCTAGAAAGCATAATTTTAGCAATGTGCTCCAGTGAGTAGTGGGTTTGGACTGCCCAGTACATCCCATTGGACCCCACTGGTTCACTTCGCTTGTTGTTTGCCTGAACTTGCAATATCACATATTCACATAGTTGTGGAATGTGCAGTAGTAGTAGTAGTGTTTATTACGGTCAAAGACCAGTATAAATACATACAAACACACAAAGTATTAAAACAATTAAACAATTAAAACAATTAAAATATGAGTTTAAAATTATTATACAAAGGTAATAAGATGAAATTAGTTAGAAAGTTCAGTAGCCAATTACTTATAAAAATAGTTCATATGTAATATATGACGTTTCTCGATTTATAAGAAAGGGACCGATCTGTATTCAATGCTATTGAGTGGACGGGTATAGATTTTTCCTAATGGAAATACTTATGGCACAAAATTTGGCTACTGACTCAGTGATATGAGCAGATTGTCCAGCAAGAAGATATTTAGTATAAAAAGCCTCATTTCTTCCTGGCAAGGAAATAATTAGTGGCTTGATCAAAAGGTTTCTGATTTCATGGTACAAGGAGCAATGGAAAAAGACATGGTTTAAAGATTCAACCTTCCCAGCATTACAAGGGCACAACCTATCACTATAAGGAATTTCGTTATATCTTCCCATCAAAATAGCGTTTGGTAGGTAGTTTAGCCTTGCCCACATAAATGCCTTCCTATGCTTCGGTATAGATAAATTAAAAAGATACGGCATTGGGAATTGGGGATTAGGATTGAATAAATGTTTGTTAATAAGAACAAGGTGTTGTTGAAGATCCACATCTTTAACACGTTGTAAAATTTGCTCTTTCGCTTTTGAAAGGCCCATGGTTAAAATTGCAGGGATTGAAAACTCCAAGGATGTTATTTTATTAGTAAGCATCATTTCCCATGAAGAATGAAATCTATCCTGCAAAATATAAGGTGCCAGGCCAATAGGACTGAATATTATCTTAAGCCAAGTGCTAATTCTCAGGCACCAGATTCGTGCTTCTAAAGAAGATAATCCCGCTTCCATACGTAAGATGAAACTGGGGACACAAGTGGGAGCTGCAAAAATTGATCTAAGGAGCATATTTTGAACAGCTTCCAGTTGAGCAAAGTTTGTATAAGTTGCTACTTGTGAACCGTATAGTAATTGGGGAATTATTTTAGCTTTAAATATATTAATAGCTGGAATAGGGAGCTGTCCACCTTTATTATAATAAAATGATAATAATGCTTTCGTAGTTCTTTTTGCATTTAAAATAACCGACTTCATGTGTAAAGCCCATGAACCGCTTGATTGAAAGATCAAACCTAGATATTTGACTACTTTGACCTGATCTATGGTATGACCATTGATTCTCCAAACGTGTTTAACTCTTTTGTTGGTAAAGATCATTATTTTAGTTTTGTCATAGTTTATTATTAGCGATTCTGCAGAGCAAAAGGTGACTACACCCGCCAGCAGTCGCCTCAAGCCTACCAATGTTCGTGAAATTAGCAGAATATCGTCAGCATATAGCAGAATAGGTCTGGAGATTTCTGCTAATTTGGGGGAGTGTGAAACAATAGAATGCATCTGGCAAACAACAGAATTTATATAAATATTAAACAATAATGGGGCCATTAAGAATGTGCATCTTTCTTAAGCATAGCTGTGACAGTCAAAAAAAAATCTTGATATGAACAATTGGCTTCACAAAAATCCTATGTTCAGCTGCTTCAAGAGCCTCTTTTTATTTTACCTAAACACCTTTATTAAAAGTTATTTTGTGAGTAGAGCTGATTTAACTATAGTGCATCTGCTCGTGCCATCCTCTCTTCCTATTTTTTGCAGCTTGAGGAGTTGCCGTTGCAAAATTATCATTGGGTTAGCCAGGGCAGCAAAAGTTTTATAATATAGTAGCATCATCTTCTGTGATTGTTAAAGAATCACACAATGCATTTCAGTTCGCTTTTGCATGGTCCGGTTATCTCCAATGCACTTCAAATTAAGCCAAAGAGACTAGTGCTTGATGTGTATAAATCTGTGCAATGATATTGCAATGTGGAGGTGCAGTGAGATGATGCAAAATAAGAGTGACTAGCATGTTTAGCAAAGATAGGATGTCTAGAAAGACCTACTGAACCACTTGCTCACAATTCCCGAACTGTACTTGATTATAGGCAACGGTTCTTAGTGTAGTATTGAAGCCCATGAAAAGATACGGTCCTGAAAGACTTATCCCAGCTGTGATTTTCTTGCACATTGTCATGGGTATGATATGAGTAGGTATATAAAAGTCAGGTGTCACACACAAGCATTGTATTGAGGAATAGAACTATGGATAGGCACAGTTCTCATTAGCTCCCTTGGGGCTCTCGGGAACCCATGACAATGGGTTGCAATCAGGGCCCAGCAGAGAGGGAGCAAAAGCCTGGACCTTCTCCTCAGAGACTGGGCAGCCCACAGGCATGTTTATCCACCACCACATTGGTATCCCCAATATATGTCCTTTTACTTTTTCTCTTCCCAGATAAACAAAAGATTGCTCTTTATTTGTGCTGGGTGGTTGGGGAGAAATAAAGTGATGCCACTGGGAAAAATGTTGCAGTGAGTGCCAAAAGCTGCCTCCCACCCCCACCAATGTGTGATCCAGCTTCCACTAACAAGAGCCTCACTGGTGCATGGTAGTGGGGTGCAATTATGTATTTATAGTATTTATGTGTCCCCTTCCTCTGAGGAGCTTGGGGGGGGGATGCACAGGGTTTCCCCCCCAAGCCCCTCCCATTTTATCCTCACAACAAACCTGTGAGGTAGGTGAGGCTGAGAGACAGATTACAAAAAGTGGTCAGCATTAAAAAAAAAAAACCCGGAGAAAAATAATCCCAAAATTCTGGAAGCAGATTTATTTCTTAAACAAGACCAACACTGAGAGATAGCAACTGGCCCAAGGTCATGTGTTGAGCTTCATGGCTGAATGGGGGACTTGAACCCAGGTCTCCCTAGCCCTGACCCAACACTTCCCCCACCACCAATTTTTTTATTAATTTTTCAACAATAATACACTAACACAAGAACAATAAAGTCACAACTTAGTAGAGTAGAAAGTCGTGACCCAACACTCTTAAACACTCTACTGTCTTGGCCCATGTGTGTGTGAGGGGGTTGGGGGAGCATAGCAGTAGGAGTTGGGAACCAGAAGTCACAAGCCAGGGGCTGGTATCCAGAAGTCAAGCTTGGTAGTCAGAGAATAAGTCAGAAGCCAAAGCCAGTGAATGTGTTGCCCTGGCAACATCTTGTCTACATCCACACCAAGCATTTATTCCACTATTATTCCATTTTAAACAGTCATGGCTTCCCCCAACAAATCCTGGGAAGTGTAGTTTGTGAAGGTACTGAGTGTTGTTAGGAGACTCCTATTCCCCTGACAGAGCTCCAGTGGCCAGAGTGGTTTAATAGTCAGCTCTTCTTCCCAGAGGATTCTGGGAACTGGAGCCCTGTGAGAGGAGTAACAATTCTCAGTGCCCTTCAGAAACTACACTTCCCAGGATTCTTTGGGGAAAGCCGTGACTGTTTAAAGTGGAATAAATGTCTGGTGTAGATATGGCCCTCTTCTTCTTCTTTGGTTTAATGGCATAGCAAGGCCACAGGAAGGCCTTATCACCACCACCTAGCGGCAACTATATTATCATGTTTCACTCCCAGCCTTTCATAAAGCCTCATATCTTTCACAAACCTCCATCTGAGCTCTAAAATGGAGCCCCACAGATTCTTGTCCTGCAGGGCAGCCTCCACAGACAAGTTTGTAAGACCCAAATCGCTGAGCCTACAAAGGAGAGACTCTCTGTCTTCCACATATTGCAGATAATCCCATCTAACATGATCAGACATTTTGTCCACCCCACAAACCTCACAACAGCCAGAGCAGATCTTCCCAAAGCACTCTGAAGAGCAGAATGCCCTGTCAAAATGCTGAGCAAACATTCTTGTCTCTGCCACCCTTTCAGTTTTAGAATATTTGAAAATCCTCCTACCCGTGGAACCCACCCGCTGCCTTTGTCATTCACCTAACAATGCCCTTCTTGACTTTTAGCTTGCACAGGAAGCTTTTATAGGCTTTCCTAGTGAGTTGAACCAATGGCCATCCAAGATGGGCAGAGCCACACTGGAGTCCAGACATCCTTTAGTGCCCAAGGGGTGCTCTAAGCAAGGAATGGGGAAATTTTGGCCCTCCAGATGTTACTGAACTACAACTTCTGTCAGCCCTAGCAGATGGCCAATGCCCGGGGATTCTGGGAGTTGTAGTTCAGCAACACCTGGATGGCCAATGCTTCCATACACTGGCTCTAAGCTGTAGCCTTGTTGACTCACCACATAGGACAGCCATTTTCACCTTGGTGGGTTCATGTTTTTCCCCCCAGTGGCTTCCAATGAGAATTGGCTCTCCCTTCACACACCAGCAATCTTAAAGAGCGCACAGTGTGGCTTTGTGTTTAATTAAAGCCCATGATGGCAGGCGTCATATTCTTCCTGTCCTTTCCAGGTCTTTGTACCTGAACTTTGAGAAGTACGTGACTGTAGAGGGGATCCCAGCCTACCGGTTTGTGCCTCCTGAGGGGCTCTTTGCCAACGCCTCTGTTAATCCAGAGAATGCCGGATTTTGTGTGCCAGCAGGAAATTGCTTTGGGGCAGGGATCCTGAATGTCAGAGCCTGCAAAGAAGGTAAGGGAGCCACAGTGTGACACACGGGCAGGAACAGACGGTGCCAGGTCTGCCACGTCCTGCTGTCATGACAGGCAGAAAACCTTCTGTGTCATTTTACAGGTTTTTAACCTAAAGTGGTGCACAATGCCCCTATGTTGGAGGTCAGCGATGTGTGTGCCACAAACCCTCTAAACTGGCCTGCTGGCTCAGGTAAATGGGAGGATGTTGCCCTATTGCCTGTAATGAAGTAAGATTAAACTGACTGCCAGCCTAGTCAGTTCTGTACATGGAAGTGTGTGGCTGAGTGGGTGGCATGATCTTGTCCTTTGCCTCAGGCAGCAAAATGTCTTGGACCAGCCCTGAGTGTCTATAACCTTCCTATCAGAACTCCTGAAGAGCATCCTAGATAATCACCTCTTCACCCTAGCCTGTGACACCTAAGATCAATGTTTTTGAGAACCCGCCTATTCCCATAACAGTAATTTGTTTAAAACTGTTTTTAATACTGAATTTCAAATGGCTCTTTCCTGCCCTGGAACCTTATGGCGAGGGGCAGGTAAGAAATCAAATTAATAATAATTATTATTTCTTTATAAAAACATTTATATATCGGTATTCATTAAAAATATCAAAGCGGTTTACAAAATACTAATAGCAAACTGTGAGTCTGGATCCTTATGGAACCAAAATGGTCCCATCTATGCATCAGAGGAGATAATCAGCAGGCTTGGAGGGATCCCAGATTTTTCAGAAGTACAGAAAGACCTTTAGGGGATAATGAAAGCCCTATGGTAGTAGAAACCCCAAAACAGCAGCATGAGGACTGAGCATGCTCAGTGGGCACAGAATGCTGACCGAGGCTGCTTTCACACTGCACTTTGTTATTCTGACGATTTCTTACCTGGTAATTTGTCCATTAACAGCTGGTATAGCACAGTGGGGAGGAGAGCCTGGCTGGGAGTCCAGAGACTGTGAGTTCAAATCCCCGCTCGTGTCTCCTGGGTGTCAAGGGCCAGCTAAAGATCACCCCCACAGGGAGTGGCTCATGGGTTACGTGCCTTGTCACCCGTGCAGCCGTGGGCAAGCTGCATAGTCCTAAGGAGCCCAGTTGCCCCCCAGCTGGCAGTGGCGGACAAGGAAGGGGCTGGCTTGTGCAGCTGTGGCAAGCTGAGCAGGCCCTAGCCAGCTGGGGAGGACTAGCCTCAGAGGGAGGCAATGGTAAACCCCTTCTGAGTACCACTTACCATGAGAACCCTATTCATAGGGTCGCCATAAGTCGGGATCGACTTGAAGGCAGTCCATTTCCATTTTCAATTTGCCCATTATATTTCACATGATGTAAAAGCTAGTTCCAGAAATGTGGTGGAATATGGTGGAAGTTTAGCACTATTTTTTGTGATAAAAAATACCAGAAATAATCCATTTGCAAGCCCGGGGACCCGAAAGATCATAGGAGCTTTGCATAGCCTTGCTGCAGCTGCTCATGTGACAGGCATCCTAGCATGTAATGCATTCCTGCTCTTTAGGTGTGCACCAGTTTTTCTTGCCGGATGAAAATTGCAACAGTATTCTGGTGTAAGTACAGGTAGCAGCATTCCCTTCCTCCTTTTCCTACATACACCCCTGTGTCCAGACACTAACTCAAGTAGTGAATCATGAGGGAACTACAGTGCACGTGTGTTTAAGGGGTGAGGGAGGAAAACAAGGTGCTCTTCATTGCAGCAGTGTGAAAGACAGTTGTGTGAAATGCTGGTATATCGGCTGAAAAAGCCACAGTTTCTTAACGTGACAAGTACAGCAGTGTGAAAGGAATTTTAGAAATCGAGACAGAAGTGCACCCATTTTAATCCATTAAACTAACACAACAAACCCCATGTCCGAATGCAGCCTGACACTTGAACTGAGAAGAAATGGAAAGTATGGGTGGGCGGAGAGAAGGGGAATGGAATGGTGAATCCTGGAAAAGGGTGTGGCTGGCTAGAAGGAGCCCTGAACAGGAGTGCTCTGCAAGGTAACATTTTGTTGCAGGTCCCACTTCTTCCCACATATACTGTTATAGCACCGGTACCTTGTGAGAAAGCTATATGCTGGGATGTCCCTGGTTCAAATCTTGCCTCTGGCTCAAACTCATTTGGTGGCATATAAGAGAAGCTGCTTTTTATCTTTTTGAACCCCACTTCTTTAATTTTATCCTGTCAGTGACCCTGTGAGGTAGGTTAGGCTGAGAGAGAGACTGGCCCAAGGTCACCCAGTGAGCTTCATAGCCAAGTGTGGATTTGAACCCTGGTGTCCCAGGTCCAAGTTCAACACTCTTCTACATTGCACTGGGTCTACTGAACTGTGGTTGTATGTGTAGGGGGTATTTTTAAATTATGTTGGTGACATGGGTCCTTCCCTGATCAGTTTTTAAGAGCTGTTGGTATTACAGGTGCACCAATATTTTTATCACCCCCGCACTTCTACCTGTCAGATGACAGGTATATTAATGACATTGACGGCATGCATCCTAATAAGGAGGAACATGAGACGTTTCTGGACATAAACCCAGTAAGTATATGCCTCTGTTTTATATAGAGGTTCAGTTACTTAGAGGTTTGACTGTCAAGAAGGCCTGTGAGCTTGTAGGCTCCCTTTCCCCTCTTTTCTTCTTCCCTTGTGAGTGCCAATTCCCTTCTCCACTTCCTGGTTTGTGGTAGCCATAGTTTGCTCTGACATCTGAATTGTGCAAACTATAGTTGACACTAAACTACAGTTTGCCTCCCAACCAGAGTTGGAAGGCCACATCAAAATGTGATTTCTGATTCTACATGGAGGCCAATGCTGGTTAGAAGAAACCATGGTTTGCCATGTTTTACGGCCAACTGTGGTTATTGCAAACTGTGGTTATTGCACATGAAGGTGGAGGAGGGAATCTGTGTGTACATAGGGAAGTCAGAGCACACAAAACCTCAGTGTGTTCCTGATGGGCAAACTGTGACTCTGTGTGGCCCTTAACGGGAAAGGGCTATGACTCTCTGGTAGAGCAAGGTTTGAGGTTCAGTCTGCAGCACCTCCAGATAAGGCTGGGAAAACCTCCTCCCTGAAACCCTGGAGAGTTACTGCTAGTCAGTGTAGACAATACTGAGCTAGATGGACCAATGCTCTGACTCAGAACAAGGCAGCTTTCTACATTCCTGTGATGTAGGATCAGCAGGTTGCCCACCTGTGGTATATAGAATTAACAGATTCAGCAAGCAATAAACGCGCCCATGTGAATCATCCAGAAGCAGGAGGAAGATCAGAGCTGCTTCTGCTGTGGCCTTTGTTGTTGCTGTTGCTGTTGTTGTTGTTATTATTGCATTTGTATACCGCCCCATAGCCAAAGCTCTCTGGACGGTTTACAACAATTAAAAACATTAAAAACAAATGTACAAATTTAAAAAACACATTTAAAAAAAACAATTTAAAACACATGCTGAAATGCCTGGGAGAAGAGGAAAGTCTCGACCTGGTGCCGAAAAGATAACAGTGTTGGCACCAGGCACACCTTGTCAGGGAGATCATTCCATAATTTGGGGGCCACCACTGAGAAGGCTCTCTCCCTTGTTGCCATCCACCAAGCTTCCCTTGGAGTAGGCACCCGGAGGAGGACTTTTGATGTTGAGCGTAGTGTACGGGTGGGTTCATGTCGGGAGAGGCGTTCCATCAAGTATTGTGGTCCCAAGTCCACATGGCATGTGTGATAAGGACTGTAGCTGAGTGGCAGAGCACATGCTTAGCGCACAAAAGGTCCCAGGTTCAGTCTCCAGGAAGAACTGGGAATGTGAAACCTCGCAAGCTGCTTCCAGTCAGACAATCCTGAGCTAGATGGACCGACAGTCTTGACTCAGCATAAGGCAATCTCCTGTATTCCTATGCCTCTTAGGTTGAGCTCTGGGCCCTGCTTCTTTGGAATGTCACCCGTGGGTTCCATATTAGGCAGTTTGATGATGGCAGTTTGACAGGGCCCTATTCTAGGATTAGAAGCCCCCCCCCAAAGTGTGTGAGTTACCCTGTTTTTTTAAAATGAATGCATGTCAATAAGCATTTTTTTAAAAAAAAAATTGAGTCAAATTTCTTTTATCTTGCAGTTGACAGGAGTGCTGGTCAGAGCAGCCCGGCGACTGCAGATCAATGCTTACCTTAGAAAACTACCAGACTTTATGTAAGTACTCTCATTGGGCTTTTCTTTTAAAAAAAAAATTATGAAAAGAATTCATATATTAAACAGATTAGGTAAAAGTGAGAAAAGAAAACTAGTTTCCAGGATATTTAATTATTTAAGTAGTATTTTTTAAACATTTTGATGCTTGTCACCCTGGGTTCCCTTGGAAGGAAAGTCAGGATAGAAATGTAATAAATAAATAAAATTGAATTTTAAGGATATTAGTTTTCATATCGTTTGGTACAATTCCATAAATCAAGAAGATGACAACAGCACTCTAGTGAAGAACCATCAAAGTTTGTTTGTTTTTAAATTACCCCAAATCTTCTATAACAAGTAAATATATACTTTATTTCCATCAGTCATGTTTTCCTCTGTTGGAGTCTCTTTCATTCTCATGTTAATGATTGGAGGCTAAAGTCAAAACATTGTGGTCCAGTTGACACAGGAGCCTTTAACTGAGGCTCCATTTGGTGAAAAGCCTCCATGTGACAGTTGCAGCTAGCAGTTCTGACAGCTAGTACTGGCACCTATTGGGAGAACCTTCTTACAACCTCATTCAGCACTGCTCACTTGTTTATTCTCCCTCTGATAGCATCTGGCTTCTCCTTGGATCAACACCAATAGAGAAGTTGTAGTAGTAAAATAAATATATCATACTTGTTTTTAGGATATCCTGCAGATCTCTGATATAGATGTTAGCGGTCTACCATTTCCAAAAGCCTGTCTCTCCACTGGCCCTCTTCTCCCCTTCCTGGCACATGCAGACATTTCTTGGTACCAATTCCACTTGGGAGGAAAGCCACGCTCTGTGTTGATCTCATAATATGGTGGTGGTGAAGCGGCAATGTCTTGTATGAGATCACTGCCAGACAATCAATTCCTTTAACTATGTTTTCACCTTTTAGTCAAACCGGCAACATCAGAACAATGTTTTTCCCTGTGATGTACATAAACGAGGTAAGAGTTTGCAAAACCTCTTCTGTTTAAATTACTGCTAGCAAAATGTGTCGTGACTGGTGGAATGTAGGTGGAGGGAGGTCCCATATAGCGTTAAAGAGATGATTGTCTTGGTCGACCCCTTAATTATTTTTCTGTCTATAGCAATTGTAATTGCATTGTGCTAGATGGTGTGTGATTTTTATTATTATTTTTATTGCTTCTTTTATTTCTTATGTTGCATTATATATACTATATTGTATTTCTGCAGAATTCAAATTATAATACAAGATAGGGGAAATACAAGATAGGGGAAAGAAACAATAAAATACAAAGATCAATATGAATATTTAATGCAGACATGTCACAAACCACCTGAATGAAGCTTATGGATCCCTGATGATCTAGCAACTACAGTTTGGGATCCCTTGTGCTAGAATATATGTGGATATACCCTGGTGAAATCTCTGTAGCTAGAGAAGCTGCTGAATACAATTAAGGTTGTAGGGGTGGGAGCAGGGCTTCAGTACTCCTGCATAGATCATTGGCCTTCTTTCTCATGATTTGGAAAAACTGAATAAACTATGCAAAACAAAACTTCACCTTTTTGCACAGTGGATGCAGGTCGCAGAATTCAGCTACTCTTGGTGCAGAATTTTTTGTTGCCTTAGTACAGAACTTCAAGGGTCAGTGGGTGGGATGCAGAATAACTGTGTGAGGCATTGAAATTCCAGGGGCACCTTCCTAAGATGTTATTGTTACATTGCTCAGCATCCAATTAGATACTGGTGGGAGGAGAAGATGGCTGCAAAGCAAGTTCACCTACAACAGCAAAAAATGCTCGGGCTGGTCTTGATGGCCAGAAAATTGTGGGAAAACTTCAGGTTATCAATTTACACCAGGAACATTTTCATTTGCATTAGGCTTCCTTATTTATAGCAGGGGGTCACCAACCTTTGGGGGCACATTTGCAAATAGGAGAAACTGTTATTATTTACTAATTTATATAGTGTATAATGCCAAGATGACTTCTAAACAGTTCACAAAAAAATAAAAAAATCTGTAACATTGTTGAGATGCAGAATAATTAAAATACACCATAAAAATAACATTAAAATAGAAAACATTAAAATTGATTAAAATATGCAACCACACACATTCCACAGCCAAGCACACACTGCATGTTGTTCTGTTGGCTACAACAGAAGGCTTCTTTAAGCTTAATTTCAGCAGGGGGGGGACAGGGGACGATGTGGGCATGAGGGAAGGCCTCTTTGGGTTTCACAGTGGCAATCTCTAGTTTATACCACAGTCGGTAGGCGAGGCCTTGGTGGTGGTGCTGCCACTGAGGGCTGCCCGTTTGGCACTGACCCCATGACAGGGCCTTTTTAGTGATGGCTCTCCAATTGTTGAATGCCCTCCCTAGTGAGGTGCATGTGTCTCCATCACTGTTGCCTTTCCGGAAGGATTTGAGAACATTCCTGTGTACCCAGGCACTTGATGGGTGAAGGGGACTGTTCCTGGCAACCTGAAGACCACTGATGAAATAATGTCTTCAAGCTGTGCTTTAGAATATTTTAACTGTATTTTACAATATTTTTAACTGTGTTTTGGAAAGTTTTTAACTGAAATGGTGTTTTGGAATGGTTTTAACTATTTTTAGTATGTTGTTAAATTGTTTATGTTTGCCACCCTGGGCAAGATGATGATGATAATAATCCACTTTGAGTTTCAGTATAACCCAGCTGTTCTCGTACTATGGAATGGACCCCACTGGGGTCCAAGGGTTGCCCGGCAAAGGGATGGAAAGTTCCAAGGAAGGATAGGATCCGGAGCCAAGTGAAGCCTTCTTTTCCCTTGCAGCTAAGACCTGAGTGGGTTGTTAATTATGGTAACGATGATTATGATAAATAATATCACTTACCACAGGGGTTCCCAAACTGTGGTCTATGGACCACCAGTAGTCTGTGAGCTTCATTCAGGTATTCTGCAGAATATTCATATAGATTTTTAATTGGATTTTTGCTGCTTTTATTTCTTACATTGCATTTTATTGTCTTGCAGTTTGAAATACATTGAACGCAAGTTGTAATACGCTAAAATATCATATGTGAAATAAAAGAAGAAAAAGAATGCAATGAAAAACCATACAGCATCTAGCACAGTGCATTCCAGTTGCTGCAACAGACAGAAAAATCATTAGGTGGTCCACCAAGACCATCAGTAATGTTCAAGTGGTCTATGGGGGAAAAGGTTTGGGAACCTTAGCATTTATGCAGTGCTATGGAATGAACGAAGCACATCACGCATGCTTCATGTAAAAGTCTTACAGCGACCCGGTATGGTAGTTCAGTTTAATTGCCTCATATTGAGGAGTTGAAGTCAAGAGAAAGAATAGCTTCCCAAAGTCCACCTAGGAGTTTGTGGCAAAGGTGAGATTTAAACTGGGGTCTTCATGATTTGTAGCTCTTATAGCCACTATGTTACCCACCTTCTGGCAGAGGATCCATATTGGATTGGTGGCAGTGACTCCATGCAAAATCTGTTCTCCTTCCCCTCCCCTTCCATTATCCCAACCTGATTTGATACAAAGGAAGCTCAGGAAGAGTTGTTTCTGCTTTCTTATGTTAACTTTCCTGTGTGTGTGGCTTAAGGAAGGTGTCTGATCCCCTGCTCTGTTCCTCTTCTAATGCTACAGATCCTTGCACGCAGCAGCAGGCTGCCTACAGATGTGCATGAGAATCTGTGAAACAGATTAGTGGCATGTTAAGATGAGGTGGGCAAAAGGTAGAGCTACTTCAGAACCAGGGCTTGAGTTCAAAATTATTATTTACTATTATTATTCACTAATTTATACAACACTAATGCCAGAATAGGCTTTGAAGCATTTTACAGAAAATAAAAGCCAATTATACAATATTATTAAAATACACAGTAATTAAAACTACACCATGATTGCAATATACAATAAAACAATCCCATTAAAACAGGAGACTTGCATCAAGGGAATGCCTACTTGAACATGTGTGCCTTCCAGAGCCAATATAGTTGATGCCCTTTGCATTTCAGTAGGGAATGCGTTCCACAACACTGGTGCCAAAATGTTTGAGGCATGATCTAAATAAACTTTGACAAGCCTGGTGCCCTCCAGATGTTTTGGACTTACAACTCCCATCAGGTGTGCTGGCTGAGGCTGGTGGGAATTATCGTCCAAAACGTGGAGAGCACCAGCTCTAAATCATATATGACTACGGTAGTATGGATATTAGAATGAATCTGTCTCTCTCTCCCTCCCCCCCCCTTACTTCTCTAGAGTTTTGTGCTGGACAAAGCATCTGCGGCGAAACTGAAGACAGTTCTTCTTGAATCTTCTGTGATCACGAGTGTCCCTTTCATCCTCTTGGCGCTAGGGATTATTTTTGGTGTTGTGTTTGTTGTGCTTGTCTGCAAACCCTTACGGGCAAAGGAAGAGGTAAGTCAGCATACAGCTCTGATCTTTTCCCCTTTGTTTTGTTTTTTTACCCCCCGCCTCTTCTTTTTTTAAAAGATCAAAATCCCTTTTAAAATATTCTTTTGAGTTGTCTTACGTTTTCATAGACTCTCCAGAAAGCTTTGGTGTTCCATTGTTGTTTTTATTATTTCTTTCCCTGTTGTGTCTTCCTTTTCTTTCTTCTGAACTGCTCGTTCTAGGGCAGAGATGTTTTAATAGACCCAGAGTAAGCACATCTCAGCAAACGGTCAGCTGCTGGCTTGAGACGACTGGTAAGATGAGCAAAGTCTATGTCTGTTTCCCCATACTAGCCGTGGTCCTTATTGCCAAAGGGAGCTGGTTAAGCTAGTGAATTCAGAAGTCTCAGGGCTGTTTCGCACATGTGTGTTCATCATTTATTGGCTGCAATGACTTGCGTGGTTGAATGGCCCGCTGACAATTAATTGTGACAGGTAGACTTTTCATGTCGCCCAGTATCGGCTCAAACTAGGAAAGGATGGATAATTCTATTTCTGGTCCGTGTCAGTTTTCCTTATGTCCCTTTCTAAGGCTGCTCCGTCCTGTTTCCACATTAATTTGTGATACTTTAAAAAAATCCTTACAAAAATCATATTTGGATACATATTTAAATAGATATTTTATCTCTCGACACACATTTCTAAATGTGTTTTATCCTAAATGGGGTTTATCCTTAAACACCATTTCAACCCATTTTGGAATGTTTTTTGATTCGGGAACTGCAAACACGTGCATGTGTGAATCAGCCTTAAGACGAATGTTGCTCTTTTAGTCCTTGGCTGCCCCACTCTTGCATCCCAACCAATATTGGAACGTTTAGGCTGCCATCCTTACCCCACTTGCTTGAATTCAATAGGACTTACCTTCTGCATAGACATAATTAGAACTGCACTGTTAAAAGTTGATTGATTAGTCAAATCCCTTGAGAATGTTTGTGTGTGTGTGTGTGTGAGAGAGAGAGAGAGAGACATGGAGAATACCTCTTCTAAGATGATAATGGAATCATAGAATAGTAGAGGTGGAAGGGGCCTGTAAGGCCATCAAGACCAACCTTCTGCTCAATGCAGGAATCCAAAGTAAAGCATACCTGACAGGTGCCTGTCCAGCTGCCTCTTGAATGTCTCTAGTGTTGGAGAGCCCACCACCTCCCTAAGTAATTGGTTCCATTGTTGTACCGCTCTAACAGCTAGGAGGTTTTTCCTGATGTTTAGTTGAAGTCTGGCTTCCTGCAACTTGAGCCCATTATTCCATGTCCTGCACTCTGGGATGATCGAGAAGAGATCCTGGCCCTCCTCTGCGTGGCAGCCTTTCATGTATTATTATTATTTTATTTATACCCCTTCCTTCCTTCCTTCCTTGAACAGTGCTATCATATCCCCGCTCAGTCTTCTCTTCTCAAAGCTAAACATGCCCAGTCCTTTCAGTGTCTCCTCATAGGGCTTTGTTTCTAGTCCCCTGATCATCCGCGTTGCCCTCCTATGAACCCGTTCCAGTTTGTCTGCATCCTTTTTAAAGGGTAGTGTCCAGACCTGGACTCAAGATGAGGCCTAACCAGTTCCGAATAGAGGGGAACCAATACTTTATGCGATTTGGAAACTATACTTCTGTTTATGCAGCCTAAAATAGCATTTCCCTTTTATCCAGCCACATCACATTCATATTCATATTCAGCTTGTGATCAACAACAATCCGAAGATCCTTCTCACATATAGTATTGCTGAGCCAAGTATCCCCCATCTTATACCTGTGCATTTGGTTTCTTTTTCCTAGGTATAGAACTTTGCACTTATCTCTGTTAAATTTCATTCTGTTGTTTTCAGCCCAATGCTCCAGCCTATCAAGATCCCTTTGAATTTTGTTTCTGTCTTCCACGGTATTAGCTATCCCTTCCAATTTTACATCATCTGCCAATTTGATAAGCATTCCCTGCACCTCCTCATCCAAGTCATTATTAAAAATATTGAAGAGCACTAGGCCCAGCACTGAGCCCTGCAGTACCCCACTTGTTACCTCCCCCCAATTTGAGAAGAAACCATTGATAAGTACTCTTTGAGTACAATTCTGTAGCCAACTGTGGATCCACCTGTTAGTTGTTCCATTCAGCCCACATTTAGCTAGCTTCCTAATCAGAATATGATAGGGCATTTTGTCAGAAGCTTTGCTGAAGTCAAGATATATTATGTCCACAGCAGTCCCACAGTCTACAAGGGAGGTTAATAGATCAAAACATGAGATAAGATTAGTCTGGCAGGATTTGGTCTTGATTAAGTCCATGTTGGCTTCTAGTAATCACTGCATTGTTTTCAAGGTGCTAACAGATTGACTGCTTTATAATCTGCTCCAGAATTTTCCCAGGGGTTGATGTCAGGCTGACTGGTCTGTAGTTGCCAGGTTCCTCCTTTTTGTCCTTTTCTGAAGATAGGGACAACTTTAGCTCTCCTCCAGTCATCCAGCACTTCACCCATCCTCCCAAGATTTCGCAAAGATAATAGATGGTGATTCCAAAAGTTCTTCAGCCAGTTCCTTCAATACTCTAGGATGCAGTCGGGCCCAGCATATTTGAACTCTGAATGGTATTCCTTGACCATTTGTCTACCAATTTGAAGCTGCAGTCTTGCCCCTTCAACCTCACATTTCCCAGGAGGGTCATAGAACCAAAGTAGGAATTGAACACTTCTGCCTTCTCTTTGTCATCATTTTGCCATTGAGTAGCTGTATCACCATTTCTTTTCTCTGTCTTTTACTATGGATGTACCTGAAGAAAGCTTTTCTGTTTTTGGCATCTCTTGGTAATCTCAGCTCATTCTCGTCTTTAGCCTTCCATCTCTGCAATTCCATGCTACCTCTCTGTACTCTTCCTTTGTGGTCTGGCTTTCCTTTCACTTCCTGTATGTGTCCTTTTTTTTCCAGGCCATCTCTAAACTTTCTGTGAAGCCATATTGGCTTCTTCTGCTGTTTTTCCCCTTTCTTCCTTGATGGAATTGTTTGCCGTTGTGCCTTTAGAATTTCCTTTTTTAGAAACTCCCATCCATTTTGGACTCCTTTTCTCACTAAAATCGCTTGCCGTGAGCCCTACTTACCATTGTTCTGAGTTTATTAAAATCGGCTTTCCTGAAGTCCAGGGTACACGTATAGCTACTCTCAGCTTTTGCTAAAACCAAGAACTCAAGTATATCATGGCCACTTTCCCCCAGAGTTCCCATAACTGCCACTTCATCCAGTAAGTCATCTCTGTTGGTTAGAATCAAATGAGGGATAGCTGATCCTCTAGTTGCTTCCTCCACTTTCTGTCGGAGAAAGTTATCTCCAACACAAGTGAGGGATTTTTTGGAGGGGCCGTGCTTGGCGGAATTTGTCTCCCAATGGATATTGGGGTAATTAAAATCCCCCATTACTACTACATCATGCCTCCTTGAAACATTGGCAATTTGCTTTTCAAAAGTTCCATCCTCGTCTTCTCCTTGAATTGGTAGCCAGTAATAGACTCCAACCACCGTGTTCCTTTTATTCCTTGGCCCATTAATTTTAATCCAGATACTCTCGGTGGAGTTACCAAGTCACCCTCAGTGGAGCTACCAAGCTCACCCTCCTGTATTTCTGTGCAGGGATATATATTTTTAACATACAGCGTGACTCCACCTCCCTTTTTATTCCTTCTGTTCTTTTTGAACAAGTGATATCCTTCAATTGCTGTTCCAGTGATGCTTGTTCCAACCCTTGTGTGCAGTAGGGAAGGGCCATGTCTCAGTGGAAGAGCACCTGCCTTGCATGCAGAAGGGCCCAGCTTCAGTCCCAGGCATCTTAAGCTAGGCCTGGGAAAGGTTCCCTGTCTGAAACCCTGGAGAGCCAAAGCCAGTCAGTGCAAACAGTACTGAGTTAGATGGATCAATGGTCTGACTCTGTATCAGACTGCTTCTTGTGTTCCATTGTTCCATCATCGAATAAGAGAGCATGCTCCTTTTTTTGCTTTTAGAACAACTGCTTTTCTCTTGCGCAGGTTTAATTAATTGACTAAAATTCATATGAGGGCCCAACTAGCACAGTCTTAGTTGTTGATTTTTAAGCAACATTTTTCATCCATGCTTCCTTCAAGGGGGTGGAGGTGGTATGCATGGTGCTATCCTATTTATTCCCCCAAACCACAGCCATGGAGGTGGATTGGCCAAAGTCACAGTGCAAGCAAGATGGGCTGAGTGAGAACTCGAACCCAGTCTCCCCAGTCCAAGCTGAGTACTTAGCAGTACGCACAAAATTGAGGCTACTGCACGTGGAGGGATGCCAGCTTTTCCATCTCTGCCTGTTGCGTGGACTGCATTTCTCATCAGGGTAAGGATGCATTTGTGCTGGTGCCTGCCGTGCCACTTGTGCTTGGTGTGTTGGTCACGGTGGTGGATTTTGTCCAAAGCAAGATTGAGAGAAAACAAACAGGGATGTTTTGTTGGTGGCCGGACATTGGTTGCTCGGTTGGACGTAGAAGCGGCTTGCCCAGTGCGGTGGAGCTATAACTGTGGCTGCTGGCTGGAAAGGTAGAGGGCAAGGCAGGGGAGTACTGGATTGGCTCCACCAGTGCACCGACTTCCTCACCCTGTCTCTGTCTTGGCAAGCTGGGATGACTCTGGTGCTGGGGAGCCAGTGCTGCAGCTGTGCCCCATTGGCGAATGACTTCTGAATGGCTTCACCCTGTCTTTCTGGCTGCGATCCCCCTGGAAGCCATTTTTAAGGATTTACTTAAAATGTGTTGTAAGGATTGACTGACAGATTGCATGGGTCTGGGTAGGCCCAGTCTTGTGGCCGTGGTGATGGTGGCTGGAGTGGGTTAGACTTTTTTTGCTCCCAGCCGTTGATTTTTCTTTCTTTTTTTTATTTAAACATTTTCAGTATGCAGAATGTATTAAGTTTTTTTTCAAAGGCTGGTTCATCAATATAGGAATGCTGAGGTAGGTTGCTACAATTCTTGTTTTACAAAGTGGGAGTGGAAGTTAAAAAAAAAACTAGTTTTGACTAGCCCAAGGCTTATCTAAAATTCAGAGCCGAGACACATTCTGCGTCAATACTCTTAATCTACTGGAGATATAATATTGGCTCCCCCCCCTCCAGATTTCTTTGTTAGATGACAAAGATGGAAACTCCCTGCATATAGAGACCTAACGTGAGGGAGATGGCTAGACTAAAAGCCTCTCCCCGGTGTGCTAGGTTTCCTCAAGCAGGGAGATACTGATATATTTGATCACAAATATGTGATCCCAAACCTGTAGGCTGACATGGTCCGGTTTTTGGAGCACAGTATCACATTATTCATCTTGCGCGTGTAGATTGGCCCCACATAAAAGTCAAAACTTTTCCAGGGATGAGCTGTGAGCAGGACGTGATGGACATCTAGGATCCTGCTTGAGGGATCATCTTCCTAAAAGCCAAATGATAATCTATTTATTAAAATACATGTACTCAAGGGATCACTTGAGGAAGTGATCACTAATAGGCATGTCTTAAACTGGTTAAATAACACTCTCCCCAGGAAATTGTAATTCTGTGAATGGGCACTGGGGATCTCTAGTAATCAGCACCCTTATCAAACTACAGGTCCCAGAATTCTTTGCAGGAAGCCATGTCAGTTTTACAGGGTCACCATAAGTCGGAATCGACTTCAAGGCAGTACATTTACATTTAACCCACTGTACACTCACCCTTTTTTATCACAGGGTTCCGAAGACGAGAGAGCTGCACTCATCCGGACTTCTTGACTCCATTTCCCCATCAACGCTTTTCAGAAATGAGCTTAGTGATGACTGAACTATGCAAACTGCTCTTAATTGCTACCACAATACAACAATCCCAACTATCCCCCCCCAAAAAATCACACTAATATATGTTAACATTCTGCTTGGGTTTTTGCAGCATTCAGGAAGAGTTTGTTTTGTAAAACTGGACTGCTGTTTTAAGCATGGAAGTTGCAGTTTCACTCTTCTTAAAAGACTGGATCAAAGATGATTTGCCATTGTCTTCCAAGAGTGCAGAAAGTAGTGTTCGAATATACTTGTGCGTCAGCGGGTACCTATACTTGTGTTCTCTGAGGCTATAACAGTGGGTTGCTATGGATTGGCTCCCTTGGTTTGCTTGTATGGGAGACCATAGAAATTGATCAGCTGAAATAATCCCTTTTTTTATTTATTAGAACCACTATTAGAACCAGCCTGTCCTTCTGTTACCTGACTTCTTATTGATAGTGTCTCTGCTGTTCTAGGAATTTTGCTTTTCGCTTTGTGTACATTGTTATGGTGGACAGCAATGCAGATTTCTTTTCGGTTTTCAACCATGCACTATACCCTCAGAGCCTCTGCTAAGGTTCTGCTGGGTGGGAATATTTTGTTGGTCTAGCTAGCCAGTTATCTTGATCCTATGATGCAGGTGGAGATCTCCAGCTTCTACCATCTTTGTCAGCTGGAGTGTGGCTGTGCAACTGACACGTCCTGTTTTTTTTACCATAACGCTTTGCACCCACTGGATGGATTTTGGAATGATTCCCATATTCCCTGTGAATGCATACATATAAAAATATCCCAGGGCAGGGCTGTCAGTGCAACTTAATCACCTGGTCCAGTATGCTATTAAAAAGAAAGAAAGAAAAAGGTCCAGCACCCATCTTTGATCAAACTTGTTTAGATTACCCATTCAGGTGATTTATTTATTTTCCTTTGTATGCATCCATGGAAATAAGAGCCAGTCTGTAGGCAGCAAATGTTTCTGGAGAGCTGGCTCTCAAGTATTTAATAAGGAACACTAAGGAAATATGTTTGAATAAACATACCTATCAGAATCGTTGAGCCTTCTTTCTCCACAGGCTTCGGCCTGCCTAAAATGATTTGAGAAGCTCCTGTCTGACATTTCCCTCCCGGCCTCCCTACGGAGCAACCCTAACCCCTTGATACGCCTTGTTGGAGGGGCCAGGAAGTGGCATCGCCATCAGTCCCTTTGCCCAGCTCTGCTGTACTCCTCCAGTAGGACCTGCCGCCGCTGCAGAGGTCCCTCCTGTGCCCGCTGAAAGCATAGGCAGGTGGAAGCTACTGCCAGCAGGATCCTCATCAGCAGTAGATGACATCCCCCCTCTCCCAAAACAGGGGTCTTGGAAGGGGAGAGCTACCTTAGCTGATTCAGCTCTTGGCAATGGGCCCGATCTGGGTCTTCGTGCTGCGCCAGCCTGGAGCTGGTGCAGCAGAAACTGGAATAGGAACCTAGGAAAGCTGCCTGAGCCCGAGTCAGACTCACTGGCCCATCTAGCTCAGTATTGTCTACACTGACTGGCAGCGGCTCTCCAGGCTTTGGGGCAGGAGTCTTGCCCAGCCCTGCCTGGAGATGCCAGGAATTGAACCTGGGACCTTCTGCATGAAAGGCAGATGCCCTGCCACTGAGCCATGGCCCTTCCTCCATAGGCAGCTTCTGTCTTGCCCTGGCCAGCATGAGCAGAAGATATTTGTATGCAGCCGTGGCTCTGCTGCTCTGTTCAGCCCTTCTGCTCCCAGGATCGCTGACCTGCTTGCTTTCCCAGTAGTTTGTGAATACACCCATTTCTGAAATCTCCATACAGCTCTTTTAAAGATAAAATACCTCTTGGATAAAATACATCTCTGCAAGAGACCTCTAATCATGTCTTGCAGTTAGTGCCTCCTCCTTTATGAAGAAAAAAACATTTGAGCTTCCCCACGTGTAAGCAAGGCACACATTCATATTGTGAGGCTCTCGTGCTTGCCTCTGGTACAGCAGGAGGTAGAGGAGAGGGCCGTGTGGCCTGCTGGGGAGTTTAAAGCACCTGAAGCAGAAGCCTAAGGGGAAAGACCTGCTCTGTCATCTTACATAGGTGTGCAGACTGGAGGAGAAGGGAAGCACTGGATCACAACCCACCTGCCCTGAAGGAATGAGTGGGCGTCCAACCACTAGGTCAAACCAACCAACGTTTACTGAGTTGCCTAGGAGAGGCCACAGGGAACCTTGAGAACATAAGAACTTGAGCCTGTTTTATAGGAGGAGTAAGTGATGGAAGCTGCAAGTATTTCCTATGGGATATATATCACTTCCACTACTGCCTGAAATCTCTCTCTGCCTGATTACCAAATGACCAGTTACTGATCATTTGCATTCCCCTTTCCCCAGTGGAAAGTAACAATTTGTTCAAGTTGCAATATAAGGGAGTTTCCTCATCTGTTTTTGGAGCAGGTGTCAAGACACACAGCTTTTGTAATTCATAGCATTCACCCAGAATGGTTAATTGTGTATTTCATTCGTGCTAGTGCAGGAGCCGTTGAATGCTTTCCTGGACCAGACCAAAGACCCATCTAGTCCAGGGCTCTGTTTCCAACCATGAGTTCATCAGAGGTGGGGAGCCTGTGGCTTTCCAGATGTTGCTGGACTCCCAGCTTCCATCAGACACAGCCAGTATGGCAGTCAGTTTCATTAGATGAACTTAGGTCCCTATATCAGAGAGAGATAGTTTCCCCAACACTACAACTTGAGTGTCCTCTAATGGGAGGAAGCTGCACAGTGCTTGGCTGATGGAGGCTGCAGACGTCGTAAATTGATGTGCATTGTTAACTGCTTCGTTGGAAGCTTGTGCAGATTATTTCCTGTGGTACATCAGAGAAATTACAGCATGAGCATTTACATTTTTAGCTTTAAGCATAATAATGCTTAAAATAACTAGACTAGCAGGGAGACTGCTTGTATTTATATTTCTGAGGGTACAAAGTAGCAGAAACTAATTTAAAACCATTCATTTTAGTATTATTGCTGATAGATTTGCCTCCACAGGTATGTCATTGGCTCAGAACACCTTTCAGTGTTGTCCTGTGCTAAGAGCAATTCCAAGTCCAGGAAACTGTCTCTTTGATGCCAGCTCCCAGTCTAATTATTCTGGGATTCAGTATTGTTAGGTCTCTTAGGTTGCTTATGTTACACCATATATGGCAGAAGTTGGGAACCTGTAGCCCTCCTGATGTTGCTGAACTACAACTCCCATTATTCCTGATCATTGGCTATGCTAGCTGGGGCTGATGGGAGTTGGAGTCGAACCACTTTTGGAGGGCTACAGATTCTCCTCCCCTGCTATATGGGCTGGTTCTAGTCTAGCAGTGGCTGGTCGTGGCAGGGAGATGGAAACTGTACCATCACATCTACTTTCCAAGTGGCCAAAGTGAGGACTGTGCAATACGTACAAAATATTGAGCAGCCTCGGAAAGGTTTACACAGAATGATGTAAACAACAGGATGGGCAAAGTACTTGCTTTGAGCGACTGGATAACTGCAGGATTGGCTGGAGAGCCAACTGAAGGTTCTAGGATCTATTCCAAAAGTACTGCCCCCTTTCCGTTTTACCACCACCATCTTCCTATTTTGATTTGGGAGTTGGTGGTGATGACATCTGTGAGTACTTACTTTGCTGATCACAGCAGAGACTGCTGGCATCCCTTTCAAATGCATTGTGTTCCACATGAAATGCCCAACAGTCTCATGCAGCTGCAGATGTGATGACAGACAAACCATCTTTCAAGGAAGTTTGCTAGTCATTGCTAATCTTACTTTGAAGCCAGACGTGTTCCCAAGGGACTTCTGGTTTTCCTGGAACACACCTTGAAAGTCACCACACTGCACAACCTTGTTTGAGGTGCAGTGGTGGTACATCAGACTGCTAGCCGCTTCAGAGTGGTTCCGGCACCATCTTGACTGCACTGGATCTGCTTGAGGCTTCTTTTCAACAGTGTATGATCAATAATAATAATAATAGTAATAATCTATAGTGCATATCTAAATTGCTCAAAGAGTAGAGGTATTGATGATCCCTGTAATCTTTACAAGAATGGTGTAAATTTGGAAGCCAGTATTAGCCTCTTATTATATGATGGGGAGCTAAGTTTGAGAGACCACTTTCCTGAGGCCTTCCAGTGAGTTCATGACAAGAATTGTTCTTAACCATTGCACAATACAAGTAGTAAGAGTCCTGTCCGGTCTCTCTTTGAGAATACATCTCCACATTTAAACAAAAAAGATGTATAGGGGACCAACAGAAATCTACAGGGTCATGTATTTGCAAAGAGTCTCAGTTGAGGGTATTTTAATGTGAAAGGGGGCGGGGAGGATCTGTCAAAAAGCCCTAATATATCAGGTATTGAAAATGTCCAGCCTTTATTTGGGGCAATCTTTGTGGGTCAAATCAAGGTTACTCCTCCAAAGCAAAGAGAAATGCCCTTTTTGGAGTCACCTCACACTGTGGCTTTTTACCCTCAACCCTGTAAGTAATGAATGAAGTGAGCTGTGGTCACAAGACTGGACTTTGTCTTTCAATGTGGAATATCAGATTAAATGGCTTTTTTTGTTGTTTCATTGCCTTTTCTCCTTATTCCCTAACTTGCATTTCTGAATATTGTTCTCCTAAGGAACATCTGTTTTGATTAAGCTCCCTTTTGCTCTAGTTTTGGAGCTTCTGAAAGAAAGAGGAAGGTAACAGAGCCTGACAGGTGGCAATTTCTGATGGATACCTAAACATTCTACCTGTCCATTTTTGCTACCCTTGGGCAGGTGAGCAGATAATTGTTCAAGTGACAGATACTGAAAGACAGCCATTTCTCAAATTAGTCTGGCCTAAACCCACTTGCTCACTTTTCCTTCCCCTTAAAAAAGAAAAGAGATTTTGGCATTATGGCTTGTTCCAGAGGGCAGGCAAGTACCATTGGATAGAGACTGAGACCGAGTAAGATTGTCTTCCAAAATATAGTCTTTAACAATGGATCCGTCTGAATCTGTATCCACCGCCGATGTACCAGACCATGACTAGGGGCTTCTGGATTTCACAGTCCTGCCCCCGTCGCCATTTGCCAATCACCATGGGACTTTTGTTACGGAAGACGCCTGTGCATGAATTTGTTTTATGTGGGGAGATCGGTGCACCACGATCACACAATCTTGACAGAAAAAGGCTTTGATCCAATGGCATGGGTACCATGACGATTGGAAGTCCTTTATCTGCTGCAGCCTTCATCCGCCTTCACAGCCGTTGTAACTTACACATTGTTATCCTCTGCCTGTTCTGCTGTTGAGGACATTCTTGGATCGTTCTTTGTCTGGTTCCTCTCCCTTGACCTTACCTCCATGGGTGACCCTGCTGGGAGTACATGACTCCCGACGGCATCGCTCACAGGCTTCATTGGAACACGCAATCCTACTCACCACTACAAGGTGACGATCCAGCGAGGGGACTATATGAGTAACCACACTGCAATAGAGAACATTGAGGATGCTTTTTAAAACATCACTGAATTGGAAAGTGACTGAAAAAAAGTGGTAGGGCTTGCCTGTATGAATAATATGGCGGAGAGGTCATTGATGTTTAGTTTGTGAGTTCTGAGTTCATCCTCTGCACCTCCTTGGTTCAACTCCCCCACCACAGTATTGAGGCTGGCTCAATCTGACAGGTAGCAATTTGGGAGTTTGTGGGGGGGGTGTTCAATGTGTCCCCTTTTATTTAAAACATTTATAATCTGCCCTTCACAAGAAGATCCTAGGGTGGGACATACACATTAAAACAAAATGAACAATAAAAAGCTAAAGCAAAATACTGCAACATCAATCAAATTACAGAAAAGTATACCCACAAAGTTTTGGATACTCTGTTCATAGGGTTTTCGTGGTAAGAGATATTCAGAGGTGGTTTACCATTGCCTTCTTCTTGGATGCATCTTAGTCTGGTGACTCAGCTTTGACCATTCCACCTTGGGTGCCCCTGCTAGGAGTCTAGCCTCTTAGCAGAGCTTGGAAAAGTTCCTTTTTTGAACTACAACTCCCATCAGCCCCAGCCAGCATGGCCACTGGATTGGGCTGATGGGAGTTCTAGTTAAAAAAAAAAAGTAACTTTTTCAAGCTCTGCCTCTTGGTCTAGACTCCTGACGGCATTGCTCTCAGCTTCTTCAATGTCAATTAAACCAGAACTATCATTAGAAGCTAAAATGATGAAACTCAGGTTATCATACTTTGGACACATAATGAGAACACATGATTCACTAGAAAAGACAATAATGCTGGGAGAAACAGAAGGGAGTAGAAAAAGAGGAAGGCCAAACAAGAGATGGATTGATCCCATAAAGGAAGCCACAGACCTGAACTTACTAGATCGGAACAGGGCAGTTTATAACAGATGTTGTTGGAGGTTGCTAATTCATAGGGTCATCATAAGTCATAATCGACCTGAAGGCACATAACAACATACCCGCAAAGCAGGAGTAGAAAATACATTCTTGTTACTTAACATACCTCATCCCACTCTGAAGGCCTGGACAAAGAGGCACATTTTTACTTGCCAGAAAGGACAAGGGAATTCTGGCCAGACATACATCAGAAGGGAGGTCATTCCATAGGTGTGGATTTGGGATGGAAGGATCTGTCAGTTTTGGTTTTCTCCAGTTCTCACTTTCCCAGTCTTAAATTCAGTTCTCCACATTTCTGCAGCAATTTGCAATTTTTTAAAATCCTCATGGAAATCCTTCAGGAATTTAGTGTGAACTTCTAATAAAGCTTTTTATACAGTTTTGACTAATGTACGCATTTTTGCAAGCACTTTCTCCTAATTTAATGTATTTTTCGTGTGTTATTTTCACTATTTTTTTAATGCAGTTTCCCCTAATATATCATTTTTTTGTTAGTGTTGGTTGGAGAGCTGCATTGCAAATTCAGAGTATGGCTCTGTTTCATTTCTCATATGGAAAGTGCAAATTTGATAGATTTGGTTTTAAATGCCAATTGAATCTAATTTCTCCCCTGTCCCTTATGTGTTGCCACAGAGAAAACTCCCATGGATCTCTGCACAGTGGACCTTATTAGGCTTAAGAGTCACCAAGATCATTCCCAACACATCTTAAAACAGGCAGTTTGGTATAGGAGGAGGCACTCTTGCAGATATTTGGGGTCCAGGTCATTTAAGGCTTTAAATGTCATCATAAGCACCTTAAATTTAGCCTGGAAGACATTTGGCAACCAATGCAGTTGTTTCAGAACAGGTGCTATATGCAAGTTACCCTCCTACATCCAGTCTGTTTCCAAGGGTAGCCCATGCAAAACTCATTGCAGTAGTCCAGTCTGGTAGGTACTAGAGTGTGGATAACTGCAACTAAGCTATGTCTGTACAAGAAAGGCCATAGTTGGCAAAGTAGCCATAACTGGGAGTAGGCACTCTTAGTCACGGAGGCCACTTGGAGATGTAGTGACAGATGGCTCCAGGAGCACCCCCAGCCTACAAGGGGAGGCTGTGCAATCCAAGGTGGTCCCACTAATTCCTGGACCTGGGAACTACCCACCAACAGCACCTCCTGGCCTGGATTCAGTATCAATTTCATGGTCCACATCCAGCCCATTACTGCCTGTGTGACATTGGTTCAGCACCTGTGCGTTCTTATCTAGATTAAGATGGAATAGGGTGTTATCAGCATATTGATGATATATCATTCCAAAGCCCCTGCTCCCAATGGCTTTACATAGATGACAGGTAGCATAGGAGATGAGACTGAACCCTTCAGAACCTTGCAGGGGTTGCCACTTAAATGTAAAAATTGTGGCACAAATATATCTCACAAGTGTATGTAAACAATGGCACCAAAACACACACAAGAAGAGGATCAAATGACAAAATTCTTAGAATATTACCCATCATCACATGCTTTCATTTGCAGCTGTTAGCTATGTGAGTCTGCTGCTGCCAGTATGAGCTGCCAAGCCCCCCTTCCCTAACTAAAATGGTTTAATGCTTGTTGGCAATGTTAATACAAGTTCCTGAGTGGCTCACCCCACCCCAAATACTTATTATGAACAAATTCCCTCATTTACATGGGTCATGTTGGGTATCAAACCAACCTGTGGTACTGATAGTATTCTTAAGATAAAGAACGTTCCACTTTGTTAATGAGCTTACTCCCGGATAATGGCAAACAGGATTGCAATGTTTAAGGGTGCAAACTTACAGACATGTGGACGCAAGTTTCATAGGTAGATTTCCCAAGTTTTGGGCTATTTAATGGGAATTCCTTTGCTTGAGGTTCTGTGTGTGTGTTTTCTTCTTAAGCAATAAACTTTTACCCTAAACACAAGGGGATTTCAAGGGCCAACTAATATTAGAGCAAACACTCATCCTAAAGGTTCTTAGAGCTGAAACGTTATGAAGATTCCTAGGCAGAAAAATATATGAAGGCAGTGAATTGAAATTTACTTTGGGCAACAACATGCAATCTGTTATGGAACCAATTAGTAGTCTGACTAATTTAGTCATAAAGTATCCAATGGCGCCCTACATATCAAATTACTAACAATAAGAGTAATTTTAAAAATCATGGTAGGAATAAATAGAAATAACAAATGTGAATAAGTAAAAAAAAATAAACCCCAATTCATACACCATGATATAAAACAATACAAATGAGCTAACTTAATAGGCTATTTGGATTTTTAAAATCTCCAGTCAATGGGGCTTACTCCTAGGGGTAAACAATCCGAGGACAGTACTTGTAGTCACACATACACTATCACTTCGATTACATATGCTTCTGAGTTATATACATCTCTTGGTTTAGATTCTGTAATAGCTAGAAATCACCCTAAAAGCATCCTAGCGGACTAGCACGGATAGAGAACTTCCAGATGTGGTTGGACTCCAACTCCCATCAGCCCCAGCTAGATAGTCCAACATCTTTTAGTCCACAGGTTCCCCATCCCTGCTTTTCTTCCCTAATTGGCGGCACGTCAGGAGCCGGTCTAGCCATTTACACGCGCATCTTATGCTCTTGACTCTCAAAAGGCGTCTCTCTGGCTGTTTACGTCATATCGATTCGCACGACTTTGTTGCCAGGGCAAGAGAAGCTGCGGTTTTAGTGTCCGGGTGGAGGCGGAAACTTATTCCATAGAGATAGAACAAAGTTAGAATCACACGCCACCACAACTAATTCGAGCATGCGGTGTAATGTTTTTAACTCGTTTTCCACTCTAACTTTCAATGCAAAATATATAAGGGTTTTTAATCACAGAGAGGCCAAGGGACAGGGTGACGCCGCTCTGCGTCCTTAGAAAATCGTGGCCAATTGCATTTTTTTTATAAAAAGGATATTTAGACCTATGTGCGCTTCTCAACTTTTCCTATCTCTGTCGCCTGGCCGCGGCCTTTCCTTTCGGCGTTACAGTTTCCACCCGGACGCGACTGTTGATGGGACTTTCCAGGGTCTGGCTGCCGCCCCTAAAGCGTAAATCGCCTCATGGCTTTCAACTTCGGGGCAGCTGCCGGCGCTGCAGCCGCCCCAAACCCAGTGGGTGAGTGCGAGGCTGGAGAGAAGGGGGAAGGGAAGTGCGATGCGAGGGCTTTTGCCTTGGCCAGAGAAGTAGGGGCGCCTGGTTTCCCTGGCACCTGGTGGCCCCTTCACAAATCGTAACTGGACGACGAGAGGTTTCCTCAGCACGAGATATAGTGATGGGGAAGAGCAGCACCTGTTGAATTTATGCCTGCCGTGCAGCAGTTAAAGGCACAGTACAATATTTGCAAAGTGGGGCTGGGGTGGCGGGGAGAAGGGGGGAGATGCACAATCAGTTTGTTTCAACCATACATCATCGCAAGCAAAATAAAATATGTAGACAGTAACAGAAATGGAGTATATCAGCAAACTGGGTACAAAAAGATTTCTTTAAAAAGTTTTCGTGGCCATTTCTGTAACCTTTTTTTTGCTTCCTAAAGGAGACAAAAATGGCCCTTCGTACTTTGCAGACCCTTTAACTTTACTCCAGAGTGTCACTGTCCCAGTAGCATGCTCCCATTTTTAGCCATTGACTGAATTGGCTCTCTATTGCTCCCAGTACCAGATTGCAGAATTCACATATATATGATTAATTTATGCCAAATACTTTTTTGAACTGTTTGAAGGAAAGTGTTTTGTCATCAGCGTACTGAAAATTCCTGAAGACGTTTGTTTTTGTATAGAAATAGTCAATTTATTGTCATACAGCATTTCACTTTCAAAAATGCTACTGTTTTCAAAATTTGAAAGCTTTATATGTTACCCAAAAAAATTGTAGATCAGACACCCATGAGGATATATTTTGTTAGTTAAAAACATTTCTTGGTATTAAGTACAAATTCAGTAACAATTATCAATTGGCAGTGACTGAGATGAGATTTAAACCTGAGATTGCCATGGTCTGCCAAATGGTGTGGGTCCTCCAGCATGATGAAAACATAACGTAACCCTCCTTTTGAATTGACAGAGGGTTAGTTTGGAAAAGAGTTGGTGACTGGCTTGGAACTGTATATTGGAATTGGTGTTCTTCCAGACCAGACAAAACATTACTGTTGTTGTTGTTGTTGTTGAAAAAGCAATGTTTATTATTATTAGTATTATTATTTGTTGTAGAACTATTATTTGTTGTACTATTATTGTTATTTGTTGTTGGACAAAACAATAATTATTTCTATTAGTTGTTATTGGACAAAACTATTATTATTAGTTGTTGTATTATTTGTTTAATAATAATAATAATAATTTATTTTATGCATTTATAAATTACCATGAAAACCCTATTCATAGGGTAGCTGTAAGTCGGGATCAACTGGAAGGCAGTCCATTTCATTTCTTCATAAATTGCTTCACAGCTTGAGGCCATCAGAGTGGTGTACAATGAGAAAAACACAAGACAAAGTACTAAGGCTAACACATCCTACTAGCCATGCTTTATATCCCACTAGGGCAGCGATGGGGAATCTTTTTGGCCCAGTGAGCCAGATCTTTGTCTCCTCACACCCCACGAACTAACTTTCAGGTAAGGGGGGCCACCCACTTATCAGTCATTTGACATCTTGATGATGTCAGGTGACTGATAGATGGGTGTTCCCACCCATCTGTCATAGTTGGCCTGCAGGGATTGGGGAGGGGCTTGCTTCACCAGTGAGTTTCCCACAGGGAACTTGCTGGTGAAACTGCACCAAGCAGGAATGAACTCTCTACTCACTGATGAGCAAAGGGTTCAGTCCTTCTGTCTGCAGGGGTCTGCTTAGAGCAGATCATCACCTAGAAGAATTGACACCCCGCCTGCCCTTCAGTTGTTGTCACTCAATGACCTTGCAGGCCAAATTGGGCCCCTTGTGAGCCAAGATTGGCTTGAAGCTGGAGGTTTCCCTCTCCTGCACTAAGGGCTTCCTGAACCTGTTGGTTTTGCCTGCCTGGGACTGCAAAAGATATGTGTGTGTCTAGACTTGATAGGCTAGAATACATTTCTGGCAGGTTGCTTTTGGCTTGGGAGCTTGCAAATTGCACGGTATTGTGGATTGTTGTGGTAATCACACATGAAGCAGTTTGAACACTCAAAAAAGGCCTGTGTAAATGCAAAATGCTCTTCTTATCAGTGTGGGGAGAGTGTAATGCTATCATTCTACTATGGAGAGTTGAGGGAGGGGGCAGATACCAAATTTGTTAAAGGTTCTATACATGGTCACAGCTCCATATCTACAAAATGGTAAACCCAAGTGTAGTGCAAAGCTCATTACTTCCAAACCCTTCTAAATGTTGACAATTCAAAATACCTGGTTCTCACACTGAGGAAGAAATTTTGTTTGCTAGTATTTGGTGCAGAACTAATATTTGGCAATAAAAGTTTTATTTGTAACAGCAGAGAAACTCCCTTGTACTCTTGCTTGCTATGGACAGATGTTTTTGCTCTCTGTCCGTCAGTATGTTCTCAGTTTTGCTGATCTGAAATGGTTCTACTGCTTACTTGTCCGATTTCTCACTAACACTGCCTTGCTTTCTTTCCTGCTTCCCACTCATCAGGATTTGGTGGGCTTGAAACAGCAAACTCCACTGCCAGTGGGTTCAATTTTGGGGGTTTCGGATTAACTGCTAATCCTGCAGTGAATTTTAATATTGGGAATTTTGGTGTGTCTTCTACTTCGGCGCCACCGTTTAATTTTGGTAACAGTCTGGCCAGTGCAGGTAGAGAATGCACACAAGTGGTGTTTCTAATTACCTTATTGCTAGGAAGGGTCCAAGAATTTGTTTCAAGCCTCGGGGGTCTAAACCCATTCATATGACAGAGCTCCATTAAAATCCACAAGGCCTCTTTCAAAGCAATGCATTTAAGGACTAGTGGAGGCAGAATATTTCCTTTGCTTTTATTCTTGAAGCTTTTTGAATAACTTTTGCATCAGACTCCTCAAAGGTGTGTCTGAAACTGTTCCTTTCACTGTCTTGTTACTAAAATAGCTGTAAAAGAGAGATGCTCTGATCCAGCAGCTGCTTGTGGGTGCAGGAGCTCTGAAGTGTGTGCAAAGCTTCACCGCTCAGTTCAGCAGAACAGTGCAATCCATGCGGGCATAAAAGAAATGATGAATATGGTCTCTCCATTAAATAAATGGGGAAGGCTGCCCATCCATGAAATCCATGTGAGAAGCTATATATTCTTCACACAGCAGTGTGGGAACAATAATGCTTGACTAGTGTGATGTAACGTGTGAAGGGGAGGCACCCTCTCCAAATGTGGGGTGAACTTACACCATGGAGGCACATGGGCAATCATGCTTCCCCAGCACATGTCCACCATGTTTGTGCCCTGTGAATTTGGGAGGATGTATAAATCTCAATTCCCTTTCACAATTTACCTGTTTACTGTGTGCCTATGAGGCTGTGTAAAGTGTGAATTCACCTTGAATCCATGTAGATATGTATTTGGGGTGAATTCATCAGCTTCTCTCCCCAAAAAGAATGAGTCAGAGTGTTTCAGCATCCAAACAGTCCAGATCACATTTATCACATATATTTAGCAAACTAGGATATAAAATTATGATACCTTAGTAACAAGGCTGAACAGCTGCAAAGCTAACCTCTGAAAATATATTTTTCTGTGTATCGAATTCTTGGACTCTACTACATTGATGTTTTCCCTCTTTCCTACATCTCTTCATTGGAATTCAGTCATCATAAACCCACCACATTTTTATCGAGGTTTTGTGGAGAAACAAATTTTATACGATCAGCACAAAAAACCAGCATACCTCCCTTTTGGAATTTGAGAAATATGCTGGCTTTGAAAAAAAGATCCCAGCTTTTAAACATTCTGAACTACTTACAGTCTAAGTGTAGTGGAACAAGTTGATACTTCAGTTTTTCCTGATTTTGAATAGTCAGGCATTGATCTATCTTTTTACTATTATTACTGTTATTATTACTTTTGTCACTACGGAAACCTTTGACTCAAAGAAACTTACAACTGATATGCCTGACTAATATTTGGTATTCTAATATTTAGTATTTAGTGTTAACATTCAGTTCTTGTGGCTGTTCGTATATGAAATTATATCCATTCCATAGTGCTATCGTTTTTTTCCTGCAGCATTTTCAATTATTTGTATGGTGTAACTCATCTCAGCTGTTAAAGGAAATATTTGTTTGTGTATCAATCCCAGTAACATTGTTTGTTTGCTTTATGAGTGGTTTGAATGGCTTCTACAGTATGAATCTCACACTGACACACACACACATTTTTCCTATCAATTTAAAATTCCTCTTGGGAAATTTCTGTGCAAGGAAGGATCTGACAAAGAGAGCTTGCCAAGGTCACCCGGTGAGCTTAATGGCTGAGTGAGGATTCAAACCTGGTCTCCCAGGTCATAGTCCAACACTCTATCCATTACACCACTCTGGCTCAGCGACAAAAAGATAATCCAGAAGTTATATTTATCATCACTGAACACCTGTTTGTACAGCAGTGAGGCCTGTAGGCCACATAACAAGCATGGGTGTACTAGAGTTGTCTTCAAGCACAGCCACTGTATTGAACAGGTTTTTTAAAAGAATGGAAATGTGCTTTTCTACTAGTCACAAGACAGGCTTTTAAGAAAATACCAAAAATGTGTATCTAATATGTTTTCTCTGAAGAAGAAACAGTGATAGCTATTTTAGCTTCCTCTGCAGTCCCACTTTAAACAAGTATAATGCATGAGTAGGAGATGTTTCCTCAACAGCATTCATTTATCACCATCTCCTTTCCTAAAAACCTACCAGCATGTGATTGTCAAGCTGTTGTCTCGTAAGAGCCCAGCCCTCATTTTTGACTTGGACACTTTGGTTTTCCAGGGGCCTTTGGAGGATTTGGGACAGCAAACACCACAGCCGGATCTACATTTAGCTTCTCGGCACCTACCAACACAGGTGGTAAGGGCACACAAATTATTCTGAGTGTGTGCCTTTCCCATTAAAACTTTTGGGGGAGGTTGGCCTATCCCTTTGCAAATCTTTACCCTGTGGTGTTCCACCTTTCTTCTTTCAAGGGTTGTTTAGTGCTACACAGAACAAGGGTTTTGGATTTGGCGCTGGCTTTGGAACAGCAGCAGGCACTGGCCTTGGGAGCGGTTTGGGAACTGGTTTGGGATTTGGAGGTTTCAGCACCCAACAGCAGCAACCAAGTAAGTGTCTTACAACCCATGAAAGTATTTAACTTTATCTAAGCTCTCTGAGTTTTGCCGGAGCTGTCTCCTTTCTCCCAGATGACAGCAGCCTGCTCCTGACTCAGATGTGGAGAGAATGCGCTATCCTCCCACTTTCTTTCTTTCTTTCTTTCTTTCTTTCTTTCTTTCTTTCTTTCTTTCTTTCTTTCTTTCTTTCTTTCTTTCTTTCTTTCTTTCGTATACTGCTTCATACCTCTAACTGGTTTACAGTGTTGTAAAAAATCAAACCAAATTACATTTTTAAGATAATACAAAACATTTAAAAGGAACCGTCTTAAACATTAACATCTTAACATTAACAATAAACAGCATAGAAAAATCAAATTACACATTTAAAACAATGCAAAACATTTTTTAAAAAATCTTAAAACATTAATATAACCTCAGATAACTAACATAATAAATCATAATCAGATTTGTACCAACTGTGTGGCGGCCTGTTGGGCAAAGAGGTGGAATTCACAAGCTATATTCTGATTGGCTATTTCAAGTGAATGTCACAGCTATTACTTGGGTTGGGTTTCCGTATGTTCTGCCTAAAGTAGGAAAATATACTGTAACAATAATAAGACCAGAAACTATATAGGCCCTTGGCCAGCATCTGATTTTACAGGAGGGCTCCTTTGAGAAGAGGATAGTGGACTAGCCTTCCTCTCTTTCCCCTGGGATGGCAACTGTGGTGTCAGCTGATGATATTCTGCAGAGGGTGAGATTTGGCTTTGGGGTTTCCAGTTGCTGTTTCCTAATTCAGAGGATACAATATGTGTTCATATCTCTCACCCTGTCTGGCTGTTGTTGTTTCCTTCCCTTAACTTAAATTTCCACCTTGCTAGCTTGGTGTATCCTCTGCCATACCCCTACCAATTTATGTGTGTGTGTATGTATATTGTTTCTCTCCGTGTCTCTCTGTCTCTCTCTCTCTCCCCCCTCCCCCTCTCTTCCCCCCCTCCTTCCCTCCCCCTCACTTCCCCCCTCCTTCCCTCCCCCTCTCTTCCCCCCTCCTTCCCTCCCCCTCTCCCTCTCTTCCCCCCTCCCTCCTTCCCTCCCCCTCCCCCCTTCCCCCCCCTCCCCCCTCTCTTCCCCCCTCCCTCCTTCCCTCCCCCTCCCCCCTTCCCTCCCCCTCCCCCCTCTCTCTCCCCTCTCTCTCCCCTCCCCCCCTCTCCCCTCCCCCTCCCTCCCCTCCCCCTCCCTCCCCCCTCCCTCCCTCCCTCCCTCCCTCCCTCTCTCCCTCTCTCTCTCTCCCTCTCTCTCTCTCTCTCCCTCTCTCTCTCTCTCTCTCTCTCCCTCCCTCCCTCCCTCCCTCCCTCCCTCTCTCTCTCCCTCCCTCCCTCTCTCTCTCCCTCTCTCTCTCTCTCTCTCTCTCTCTCTCACAGGCCTGTTGAAATTGCCCCAGCACTTTTGCTGGATGTAGCTGTCTTTAATCCAACAAGCCTGTGGTATGCAAGTGTCAAATGGATTTCAGAAGGATTTAGGAGCTGCCTCAATAAATCATAGAGTTACTTTAGCAACTCTTTTGCCTGGTAATTTCATCCTGGAGTATTAGCTCCTTGGTTCACTCTTAAATACACCACTGAGAATATTGTCACCCAGCCTGATGAGATGCTTCCTGTTAGAAGGCTGTAACAGTTCATTGATGCTGATGTAAATTGAAGGATTAAAAATCTACTGCTTAGTTTCATGACAGGGAAACAATGATAGACAGAGCTGCGACTGGTTTATATTATAGAACTTATGTCAGTGCGCCATTTCTCCCCCCTTTATCATAATGCTTAAAAGACAGCCACACATTTATTTACTGCAGTAATAAGCAGTAGTGCTTAGCTTCTAGAAAAAGATGTGTGATGCTTAAGCTTGTCTGGAAACAAGCCTGTTAAGCCCTTCCCCCTAATCTTACTTATTTTATTACATTCTAGTGCTGAGACTTGGCAGTTAAAACTGATGCAGAGCTGAGCCCTGGAGAAGCCCGGCAAAAATCACCCTAATTCTAAATATACTTTTGTATTTGTCATATCTCAAAATTTGTAAAAGTTTTTTTTATTTTCATTCAAAAAAATAGAAAAAATATTGTGGTGTTGGAGGAGATGTGTCTTCTGAAGGTTTTTAGACAAATTAGAAAAAGAGCAATAGTTTCAGATGGGCTTTGTTGCATGGGTAGATTTCATTTGCGCACAAATGTCTGTCTTATCTTCCCGTCCAACTTTAGCACTAGGAGGCCTCTTCAGTCAGCCTGCTCAAGCCCCTGCACAGTCTAACCAGCTGATAAACACAGCAAGCGCCCTTTCTGCACCCACACTGTTGGGAGATGAGCGAGATGCTATTTTGGCCAAATGGAACCAGCTGCAGGCATTTTGGGGCACAGGCAAAGGATATTTCAACAACAACATTGCTCCAGTGGAGTTCACGCAGGAAAACCCATTCTGCAGATTTAAGGTATAGTCAATTTTGCAATCTACTTGAAGGCTGCCATATTTGAAACAATTGGTTGGATAGCTAGTTTTGATTACTGCTTGGTATTTAGAGTTGATTTCCTCAGCTGCATTACAGAAGGTTGCAGAATGTAGCTGTGAGACATGGTGCTGTATCGATGTAGCAAAAAGGTTGGTCTTTCTTTTTTCAACTGAAAAGGCTGTTGTCCTTTTGCAGGCGGTAGGTTATAGCTGCATGCCCAACAACAAGGATGAAGATGGCTTGGTAGCATTGGTCTTCAACAAAAAGGAAGCAGAGATTCGGAGTCAGCAGCAACAGCTCGTGGAATCTTTGCACAAAATCTTAGGTTCAAACCAGACTCTCACAGTTAATGTCGAAGGTGTGAAGACAATGCCAGATGATCAGTAAGTAAATTACATGATGCATATCTGTTGCTTCCTGGCAATAAAAGACCTGACTCTTTATGCCCAAGCAGATTAACTTTAAAACTTTTGATGGAAGGATGGCTAAAAGATGAGGGAAGATTAATTTAATTGGGCCTTTTTACTCTTCTCTGTGCCAGGTTGGACAGAGATGCTGCCTGTCACTTGGCAGGCATCCCTTTGAGCAGGAAGTGAAGGCACCCTGGAGGCCTCTCATTTGGAGGTTCACCTACAGATTGTACTAGTCAAGTTGCTGGTGGGTGGCGACCAATGCCCTAGCAAGGGGCAATGCTCCACTTCTCCATATGCTGAGAAGATAATAGCTGCTCAGGAGGAGGACGTTGGCCAAGCTGAGTGGTGATCAAATTGGGTACTTGTATAGTATTTCAAAAATTTATATTTTCCTCTCATTCTTGTTTCACTACTGCAAATTGGTGAGGGTTGGAGAAAACATTGTAAACTATTGGTCCTCTCTAGGCAGAAAAGGGGAGTCCTTGCACAGACAGTTCTCTGATTAGCTAATGATCTAACTTTTGACTGCTTCATTTTGTTTCCTGTAAGGAGTGTGGAACAGGTTCTGGCCAATGGCAGAGCTTGGAAAAGTTACTTTTTTGAACTACAACGCCCATCAGCCCAATCCAGTGGCCATGCTGGCTGGGGCTGATGGGAGTTGTAGTTCAAAAAAGTAACTTTTCCAAGCTCTGCTGGCCAGTAGGCCAGATCCTTACTGCCTCTTACTCCTTGCTGGCCCACCTGTTGCTGACCTTATTATGCTGCCAGGTGACAACATCCAAGTGGTGGCGCTCCTTTGAAGGTGCTGTGTCAGTGCTAGTCAGTAGATTGGCAGCAACAGTGCATCTTCAGCAGGGTTCCCTCTCAGCACCAATCAGCTGAGGGAAGCTAGGAGGAAGCCACGCCTGCAAACAGACATTTTTCCTGTGTGAACTGGCAGAGGTACTAGCATTTGGGTGTGGTTTCGGGAAAATGGCCTTGTGGGCTTAATTAGGCCCTTGGGTCGGAGATTCTCAACTACAGCTGTTAAGTGATACCGCTTGCCTTTTGGCCATGATACACATTGTTTAAATGCTTGACTGGATCAGCCTATCACAGAACATCTTTCCCAAAGCAGCTTCTGTAGTATTCTCAGCATATTATCACTCTTGGCTACATGTTAAGTTTCCCCAGTGTCGTGGTACAGTTTCTCACTTGTTTTGTCCTTTTAGAACTTTTAATCATTTAGGTCTGATATACCTAGCGAATGTGCCATTCTTTTATATTCTACTATAATCTTGCAGAAAAAAGGAACATCCTGTTGGCTGGCCCACAATTTAGCCAGCTGGAGTCAGAATCTGACTTTCTTCCAGTAGGGATTTAAGTTCTTTTTTTCATTGTGTCTTGATATCAGTGGTTGGGATTTCAGTTGGTATTTGAGTGAGATAAACAGGGAATGAAGACGGTCTTCTTTTTACAAGTTAATTATTTCAAGGTATGTTTTTAAAAACATTTGTTTTTGAGATGATGCAGCCTGCTATTAACCTTGAGTGTAACTACAAAGTAAACCCTTTTTAAATATATGAAATATATTAAAATATAATAATTCCTCTTGGCTTTTTAGGACTGAAGTTGTCATCTATGTTGTTGAGCGATCACCAAATGGGACTTCCAGGCGAGTTCCAGCTACCACCCTGTATGCACACTTCGAACAAGCAAATATCAAAAGCCAGCTGCAGCAGCTTGGAGTTACCCTCATCATGGCCAGAACGGAACTCTCTCCAGCACAGGTCAAGCAGCTGCTGCAGAATCCTCCTGCAGGTAAATACTTGCTGCAACTATTTATTTATTTTATTTATTACCATTATTTTTACCCCGCCCTTTTCCCAAAACTGCTCTTTGGCTGCAGGGTGGATAAGTAGGTCCTGTAATGTTAGTGGAAAATAAGTGTTTGTTCAGCCATTTGGGGCAGGGGTGCTGCTGCATTACATATGGGGTATATTAATAGGACTTGGCTTGTAGAAGCAATCTGGAAGAGACCCAAATGACAAGTAAGTCTTCTAATTGACTCATTATGAGGGAGCTCAGTGACGGATGGTGGTTTCCTCTTCCTTACAAGTTATAACATCAGGACAGAAGCAGAAAGTACTTGTGGCAGTAATGAATTTGGAGTTAATGTAAAAGAAACATGTATCAGTGGGTTCTCATAAGAGAAAACTTCACCAAATTAATGGGATACAAAGAGAGAAGTGTGCCAAAGCGAAAAGTAGCAGATCTGATTTTGTTTTTGCCCTCTGTGTGTGTGCGAGAGAGAATGAGAGATCTACTTTTTTAGCATAAGTCCTACCTCCTGCTGCCTCTGAACCCAATAAACAGTGGTTTCTAGTAGGATTTGTTACATTAATGATATTATAGGTGGATACTGACGATAAATCCACAAGTCTTTTTAAAGTATGAAGAAGTCGGGGATTCCCAGCCACAGCAGTTAAGTGCTCCACTTGCCTTTTGACCGTGATAAACTTTGTTTAAATGCGTGACTGGGTCAGTCATGGAATTCACTCCCACAAAAGGCAGTGGGGGCCACCAACTTGGCTTTAAGAGAGGATTAGACAAATGCATGGGGGAGAAGGCTATCGGTGGCTATTAGCTGTGATGGCTGTGCTTCTGAAAACCAGATGCCTGTAGTTGCAGGAGGGGAGGGTGCTCCTACACTCAGGTCCTGCTCGCGGGCTTCCCATTGGTGCATCTGGTTGGCCACTGTGAGAACAGGATGCTGGACTAGATGGGCCACTGGCCTGATCCAGCAGGCTCTTCTTATGTTCTTAAGTTCATGTGTGTGGGGGGGTCATACTCTTTTCATCTTTTAGTCAAGCTGTGGGGTCTGACTGCACACTCAGGAAAAAGCCTTTAGTGTTGAATCTCCACATTGCATTTATTATTTCAATTGTCACTAAACGAGGAGTGGGGAAACCTGTTTTGGCCAAAGCAAAAATAGAGCAGGATACTCCCCTTTCTCTCCTCCCTTTTTCTCTCTTTCATACCCACCCATACACATCCATCCACCTCACATTTGCCCTTCACACACTCCCATGCTTTGGTGGGAACAAAGAAGCTTCTCTTTCTTCCGGCCCAGTGTGAAAATGCTGTGGGATGAAGCAACAGGAGTATCCTGGAGCAAACAACATGCTGTGGGGCAGAAGGGTGGGACTGACGGAAAAGAGGTTGTGAGCCAGACCAAAAACCTCCATGGGTTCCCCACCCTTGATTTAAAGCATCTTAAGGAAAATTCTCAGGCCTAAGATTCTAAAGGAGACTGGTACTTCCTGTAGAGAAAGAAGCACGTGGCTGTTAATTTGGGCAAATCTCTTGAGAGCCTCTTTCTGGTGCTTTGTAGCACCTCGTTAATGAAAGGTGGAGAAAAGCTTCCTTCAGCTTGTCCTTGTTAACATAACTTGTTTTTCCCCTTACAGGCGTTGATCCTATCATTTGGGAACAGGCCAAAGTGGATAATCCAGATCCTGAAAAGTAAGTTAAGTGGTTTGCAAGATGGTTTTAAGGGAGTGCATGGCTTGGATAATTTGCTAAGGAAATAATTTGCCTTTCTGAGGAGGGATGGAAAAAATAAGCATGCTGTGGAGATAACTGGATAACGGTCGCAAAGCTGCACCAGAATTTAGAAACCATTTAGTTGTTCCATTGGAAGCTAATTCAAATACTTAACAAGAGCATGCAGGACTGAACCATCACAACAATGCATGATGGTGGGGGAGGGGGTTACTTGTTTTCAACATGGCCCCACATTGAAATCTTCCTTCCTAACTACCGCATTGGTGAGAAACTATGCTAAAATTGGTGGCTGAGGGAGGTTTTAGATGTTGGAGCGTATTCAGTGTGTTATCCCTCATGTGCATTTTGAGATGGTGTAGTCCCTTGAGATGGTATAGTCCCTTGATATTCCTTTTTCTAAACGGTTGAGTAACCTCTGAGTTCAGTGAGACCTTTAATGACTTCAGGAAGCTAACAAAGGTCTCTCTCATTAGAGCTTATTAGGACCCCAGGCACAATGGTTTTCAGTGGAGTCTGTTTAGATTTCCAGCTACAGGATATGAAGTGTATAGAAAACGCTTGAAATATGTGTGTGAGTGTAGACCCGATCGTTGGTCATTACCAGAGACAAAAGACACTATCCACATTTATGAAGGGAAGATGAGGGCTCCTGATTTCCCATTTAGTGTGCCCTTTTTTCTAATATAGCCTATTCATTTTTTAAAATAAAAGACTAGATTTCATTTTTCATAAAGGATTAGTCGTCTAGTCCAGTTGTTCCCAAATGTTTTCCCCACAACCCCCCTGAAGTTGCTGAGAATCTTGGCAGACCACTTAATAATTTTTCTGCCTGTTGTAGCAATTGTAACATGCTGTGCTAGATCTTATATGATTTAATTATATTTTTATTGCTTCTTTCATTTCATTTGTTGTATTAAAATTTGAAATCTATAGAATTCAATATAAGAAATAAAAGAATCCATAAAATATAATTAAAAATAAATATGGCTATATAATATGGTGGATGTGCTGTCTCCTGTCTTCAACCACAAATCAATAGACACACTGAAAATCTGAATGAAACTTGCAGGCCACTGGTGGTCTACAGGCTACTGCTTGGGAACCTCCATTCTAGTCTATAAGTCTATAGCACTCTGTGAAAGAAAGAAAATTTTCTAACTTCTGCCACGTCTACAGGCTGATTCCAGTGCCGATGGTTGGGTTCAAAGAACTCTTGAGGAGACTGAAGGTTCAAGATCAGATGACGAAGCAACACCAAACCAGATTAGATGTGAGCACAGACTTCTTAATGCTGTTGTTGTGTACATTTGCGGCTGACCATGGATGCGCTGGCTAAAAGTCTAGTTATCTTCTCTCTTGTAAATCCGGTGTTCCAGATGCCAGAAACTAATATCATAACCACTTGCAGCTTAGCAATGGCTTGCCTTCTGGTCCTCTAGACCAGCCTTTCCCAACTTTTGGGTCCCCAGATGATGTTGGAGTACAACTCCCATCAGCCAGTTAGAATGGTCAATGGTCAGGAATGATGGGAATTCTAATCCATCAACATCTGTGGACTCAAAGGTTGGGAAAGGCTGTTCTAGACTCTAGGATGCAGGGATTGGCTGCGTGCTGCACCTCCATTGTAGTGGGTGTGGTAGATGCCAAACTTGAGGAATCAAGACGCATTGTACATTCTCTGCAATTGGGTTACTGTGGTCTTGAATTGTATGTTTTGATTCGTAGGGAATTTTTATGCAAAGGACCCTTTCTTTTAGAGTAGGACAGTCACTGTAGATCCTTCGGAGTCGCTTCCAGCACCATATTTCTGTAACTGGTTTGTGGACTGCACTCACGTAGGATTTAAATGATACATGAAGGGGATCCCGGTGATAAAACAGTGTCGCTTGTTCACAACCTGTGCATTCTCTCTGTACTACACTGTTTGAACCAATCTCTCCTTATCTGTAGATAATATCAGAAGACATAAGCGAGCTTCAAAAAAACCAGACTACAACAATGGCCAAAATAGCTCAGTACAAGAGGAAAGTAATGGATCTTTCACACAGAACGTTGCAGGTAGGTTTTTGCTTGCCCCTAGTTGTTTCACACACGTGGTAAAAGGGGATTAAGAGTGCTGGCATAGTGTAGTACCTAAGAACGTGAGATGTGGATCAGAAAATTTCAAGTTTCAATTGAACCCGGGAGTTGCTAGGTGGCCTTTAGGCAAGCCCCTGTTATCTCTGCCTCAGCCCTCCCATCTGTATGGGGGATGGTAGAGAAGACCATAAAAAGAGGAGCCCAGGTCCCTCTGGTGCTGCATCCTGATTCCACCTGTGGCCAAACAGGTGCTTCTGGGAAGCCTGCCGGCCGGGACGTAGAGGCAACAGCCCTTTCCCCAGCAGTGTGTTAGAAGTACACTGTCTCCGAACATTGGAGGTTGCTTGTTGCCATCATGGCCAATAGACATTGGTAGACATCGCCTCCATGAATGCGTCCAGTTCCACTTTTAAAGCCATTTGAGCCATTGGTCCTCCCCATGGCTGCAAATTCCATAAATTAACAATGCTCTTTGAAGAAGAGATCGAAGAAATTAAGCTACAACTTTTGACCATGATCCAGGTTTAGCCACGCACTCTTTCTAGATTCTGCTCTCTCATTCTCTTCCCAACCCCTTTTCCTTTTTTAAAAAAGTAACAAACAGCATTTGATTAAACATGGGTGGTTGATTCCTGGGATGGAACACTGTACATTGGATCTGTCTGTCTTAGGGTCTGTAATTGCTCTTTTAATTGTAGCAACTTGAAAATCAGTAACGTATGCAAATAGGTTTGCGAGCTCCTCTTTCTTTTCTGTTATTCTGCAAACCTCCATGTGTGTTTTGTGGCACTGTATAATGATGTTTTGCATCTCTCCACTTCCTTGAACAGCCTTGTTGGCCCCAGATGTACCTAGATGTTGCTGGAAAGCAGAGTTGCTTGCCTTTTCTCCCAGGTGCCTAAGCAGCCAGGCATATCTGGCATCCCCAAAGTGTCTGGGAGGAAACTGGCCAGGTTCTCCATGGTCAGTTGTGTATGCCCCTAAAAGGATAAACTCTCTTTTAGTAGGGCAAGCCGACTAAAGCATGTAATTTATTTCTTGGTGCAGGTATTAATCAAGCAAGAGATCCAAAGGAAAAGTGGTTACGCCATCCAAGCAGATGAGGAACAACTTCGTGTGCAGTTGGATACGATCCAGTGTGAACTCAATGCTCCTACACAATTCAAGGTTAGCCCTTCAAAGCCTTGGGGGACACTCTGGGTGACCAAAAACAGAACTGTGAAATATCTCCAAAGGTGCCTGATACTTTGCTGCTGTTCCTACTGTGAACAGGCATTTCATGTCTCTTAACGTTCTTTTTTGCTAACACGGAAGGCCATGTCTGTCTCGCGCATGCTGTTTTTCATGTTTAAATGCATGTTGGTGTTTCTCTTTGGGAAAAATCTTAAAATGACCATTTCTTGGGAAAGCCCGAAGCTCCTTCAAATGATGCTGCTAGTTTGCAAGTCCAATCAGTAGGGCTTACTTCCAAGAAAGCAAGCTTAAGATTGCAGTCTTAGGGAGAAAAGGATACTGAATCAGGCCAATAGTTCATCTACCCTGGGGTAGCCAACATCGTGCCATCCACATATTGTTTAATTGCAACTCCCATTAGCCATAGCCTGCATAGCTGCTGGGAAGGGATTATAGGATTTGTGGTCCAAGAGCATTTGGAGGGCACTGCGTTGGGTACCCCTGACCTACCCCTTTATCTGCTGTTTGGCATCAGCTGTCCAGGGTCTTGGAGAGCTATTTCGTAGCCTTGCTAACTGTGGCCTGGTCTATGCCTGCAGCAGAGTGAGGTGGTAGAATGGACTGTGCAACTTCATACTGCAAGCACACTGCAAGTGGTGGTATCACACTTTGAAATGCTTGGCTGCGTTAAAAAAACACACAAAAAAACCCTACCTCTCTTCATGTAGAAAATTAGTCCATTAGGGAAAACCTAGAGCTTTCTCCCTGATGTGTTGATTTATCACAGAGAAAGAGGTTTTTTAGTGGGGAAAAATGCAGTCCCTCATTTTCTGATACATGTGTCGACTAGGCCTGAGATACTAAGGACTGAATCTGTTTATTAATCTCTGCCGCTTGTTATAGTCCTTCCCCAGTCCCACAGATGGAGAGAAGAGAACTGCTTTCTCTTCCCCACCCCCTCTGAATCTTATCTTTCTCTCTTCCAGGGTCGGCTGAATGAGCTGATGTCCCAGATCCGAATGCAGAACCACTTTGGAACTGTGAGATCTGAAGAGAAGTACTACATTGACGCAGACCTCTTGCGGGAAATTAAACAGGTGAGGTATTAACTGTGTGCAGAATCTTGCCCAAGGAAAGGCAGATTCGTTGGTTACAATAATATGAGAAAGTTATTGCTTCCAGAATTTAGTATTTCTGTTGCATGAGGTGAGGGAGGGGGAAAGCCAATGACATTTGGGTTTGGCATCACAGGGGAATAAAACTTATGGTGTAGATACTTTGCTGGAAGCCCTGGTCAACCCTAATTTTTAACCTTTTGCCACCAGGCAATACCCACATGTTTCCATGGTTTTCTTCAAAACAATAAATGCTAGAAACGTTTCTTTAAAAGAAACAACAAAACACCCACGGATGCCAACACAGCCCAACACAGTTGCCAAGGATGTTTGAATGACTTTAGGGTATTTTGGGGGTGCTAAATCCAAAAATGACATTCATTTTGCCAAATTGGCTCTAGTTTTTGAGATAATGGATACCCCTCAAATGACGATTGTACCCCAGTACGACCTGTAGCTGCTGACATATGCAGCAGGGTTTGGTCTGTCTTTTACTCTTGAACATTGTTTTGCAAGTTTATCCATTGCATATAATATCATATACTTTTTTTTTTTGAAGAGGAATATGAGTTCGTCACAAAGAGGCTGCTTAAACAATCCTAATGCATTCTGCTACATTTGTGGCGAATACACTCTGCAAAAACAAAGAAAAAAATCACTGACTTTGTAAAGCAAGCATATCTTGCTTATTTTGGAGTGAAGCTTGGAGATCAAGATAAGTCTTGGGCTCCCCATAAGGTTTGCAAAACCTGTGTAGAGTGCCTACAACAGTGGAAAAATGGAGAAAGGAAATGTTTAAACTTTGGTGTGCCTATGGTGTGGAGAGAGCAGCAAAACCATCACAATGATTGTTATTTTTGTGTTGTGAATGTGAAAGGCTTCAATCGCTACAAGAAACATAAGTGGGAGTATCCTGATTTGGACTCAGCAAGGCGACCTGTGCCACACAGCGAAGACGTTCCCATACCAGTGTTTACCTCACTGCCTGACCTTCCATTGTCAGATGTTGAAGAAATGCTGGATGTGGAGTGTAGCACAGGTGGTAGCCCTGGAAGTGGATATGAAGAAAGCTTTTCAACACCTGAGCAGTTCTCCCAAAAAGAACTCAATGATCTGATACGAGACCTCAGTCTGTCAAAGCAAGCATCTGAACTTTTAGCATCCAGGCTAATGGAAAAGAACTGTCTATAGCTGGAAGCTAACATAACAGCTTATCGGACAAGAGAGGAGGGACTTCTTCCATACTTCAGCCAAGATGAAGAACTTGTATACTGCAATAACATTCCTGGACTACTTCTCCAAATGGGACTACTGGAATACCGACCAGAAGATTGGCGGCTTTTTATAGACAGCTCCACCAGAAGCTTGAAATGTGTTTTATTGCACAATGGTAACCGCTATGCATCTCTTCCAATTGCTCACTCAACAAAACTTAAAGAAGAATATGAAAATATCAAAATGGTCTTGCAGAAGCTCTGCTATCATGAGCACCAGTGGTCTATTTGTGTTGATCTAAAGATGGTGAACTACTTGCTTAGGCAGCAAAGTGGATACACGAAGTACCCTTGTTTCATCTGCTTGTGGGATAGTAGGGCAAAGCGAGATCATTGGAAAAAAGTGACATGGCCTTCAAAGGAACACATGACTGTAGGTGCAGCGAACATCATTAACAAGCCATTGGTTGACAGAGAAAAAATCATTCTCCCACCACTCCATATCAAGCTTGGACTGATGAAGCAATTTGTTAAGGCCTTGGACAAAGATGGTGATTGCTTCAAATATATTTGTAGATCGTTCCTTGGACTGACTATGGAAAAACTAAAAGCAGGAATCTTTGATGGTCCTACAATTCATAAACTCATCAATGATTTGAATTTCACTAAATTTATGAATGATGTTGAAGCTTCTGCCTGGTGCAGTTATGTCTCAGTTGTCAAGAACTTCTTGGGTAACCACAAAGCAGACAATTATGAAGAATTGGTGCAAATCATGCTCGCTAACTTTAAACGTTTGGGTACTAATATGAGCATAAAGGTACACTATCTCCATAGCCACTTAGACAGATTTCCGGATAATCTTGGTGACTTTAGTGAGGAACAAGGGGAGAGGTTCCATCAGGATATAAAGGTGATGGAGGAAAGGTATCAAGGCAGATGGGACAGACACATGATGGCAGACTACTGCTGGAGCCTCCAACGTGATTGTCCTGATGCCCCACATAAAAGAAAATCGTACACACAGCGTTTTTCTATGCATTAATTGTGATTATCTGAATCAGCTTACTTTGTTTTAATGTTATTGTACTGAATACAACGCCATTAGGTATTTCATGTGTTTTCTTTTGTATGATTTGAGACAGTTTCCATGTCACTTGTGGGTAGGCTATGCCTGACCATTAAAGTTTTTGAATTTGTTATGTTTTTCAATGGGGGCATCCATTATCTCAAAACTTAGAGCCAATCTAGCAAAACCGATGCCATATTCGGAATCAGCGACACAAAGTTACCCTAAAATCGATCAAACATCATTGGCAATAAAATTAGTGTTGACTTATGTGTCAGAAGCTTGATTGGCACATATGTAATTTGCATGGATGTAAGCCCTGACCCAGGTCAGTGCAAGGGCTTGCCAGGGTTCTACAGACCATGTAAGCAGGACGACTCAATTTTTATTGAGAACAGAGCAATGCAAATGCCCACAAAGCTTCAACGACAGCAAGGGATTCAATTTCAGAAGGCTCCCTGCAACCTAATGTCAAACCTTCAATAAAGGGAGACAGCTAGTCTAATGATCTACAGGTATAAGCGAGCCTCGGACACTTTTCAATCTGCTCAAGGCTGGTGTGCACCTCTGGAGCAGGCAGGCTGTCCTGCAGTCTGTTTTCCAGGAAGTTCATCAGAGCGTGATCTTCAGCTGACACAGCTGGAGCTCATTGTGTCAGTTGTTCTTCCTTGTTTACTTTCTGCTTTTTCTCACCACCCCTTTTTATACCCCTCTTCTCTCCTTATGCTAAGATTTTCCATCCCTCACGCTTGCAAAAATTGGCTGCTAACTTCATGATACCCTCACAGTATTTCTTTATCTGCTACTTACACGGCATGGTACCTGCACAAAATGGCTCTGTATCATATGGGTGAAAGAGGAAGTCTCTTTAAAGTATGGAAAAGAGCCATGATCTTCAACCTATTTCCTAATTCTCCCAGTCATCCATCTTGAATTTCATCTCCCCATCATTCACTTGACCTTCCCACTGCATTCACAATACTTCCCCATCGGCTTCTTCCAAATTCTGCATAGCCTTTTTTAATTTACTGTCAGCTTCTAATATAGGCATAACCTTGCGTATTCCACCTATCTCTCCGTTTTAGTTTAGTGCAAACTCAAGCATAAAAGTCCACACAGATTCAGCGGGAAAGCTTTGCTTGTGTCAGGCCAGCTTGACCAGGCCTACTTTGAGCTCTTTGTTTAGTTACTAACAGTAACGTCTTTGTGTTAATGTACTTTTAGTTTGTAAATGTTTGGGGAAATTATGGTAATGTGATTAAATAGCTCTCTGAAAACTTTGCATTTCATAATGAGTTGAATAAGGCCAGAAGTACCATGGGCCTCCATTCCATTGTTTTGGCGCATGAAAGAGAGCCTTTTAGCATATGCCTTTCTGCTCAGTCTCTCATCCCAACACATTTGGAATTAAGGGGATGCGTTGGAGAAGCTGTGACTTCTCAGCGTGCTAGAGTGCTGATGTCTAGCATTATACAAACTAAAGCTGGTAATTGCCAAGAAATTTGCAGACTTGGCTTGGGAAGGTCAAAGTACTGAAAAAAGCATTTACTTGGCTCTTCTGCCTCTCTCTCTCTCCCCATCCTTTCTTAGCATTTGAAGCAGCAACAAGAAGGTCTGAGTCATCTGATCAGTATCATAAAAGATGACCTGGAAGATATAAAGCTGATAGAACATGGATTAAATGAGAGCATACTTATCAGAGGAGGTGTCTTTGGTTGATGGGTCCCTTCCCTTTTCCAGAGGCCCGCGGAACACATGCTTTCCTCTCCATGACCAAAACTCACTAGGTGTTTTTAGGTTCCAAAAGCTGCAGTTTTTCCCCCAAGAAGAACAGAAGTTGAACTGTTCAAGAGCTGTTCTGTGATCTAAATCTGCATTTCTGCAATATTAACTGTGTGGCTTGGTTCTAAAAAAAGCATCATTGTTAAAATCTTGAGAGGAAATACAGTTTTGTCCCTTAGAGCAAACACAACGTAACTGCTGGTTGTTTTTGTGCACACAAAACGTCCAGTTTGTCTAGACAAACTGATTATAAATAAAGCTTTGAACCTTCTGCGTTATAGGGGAATCACCTGGGTGTCTGATGTGCTTCTTTCAGGCAGGTTGTGGAAAAGAAGCACTTGGGAAAGTGGGTTTTAAAAAATGATCAGTAGCTAAAGCCTATATTTTTATATCATTTTGCTTCATCAAAATCAATCTTTTTAAGAGGTAATAAAATCAAATGTTTACTTCCGATATCTTGCTGAATGCTGTTTGTAATTGAACACCAGTTTTGTAAATTCTTGCAGCGGCTACACTGGGTGCTGTGGATCCAGTTGCTTCCTGAGCAGCAGTTGAGGAGTTTCCCTTTTGTAGGATGCTGTATCAGCTATTATATTTCTGATTGTTCACCTCTGGGATGGGGTTATTGATGTTACAAAACCGTTTCCACAAATAGCCGTGAATGAGGGGGCTGGAGTACAAGGAAGAATTAGCAAAAAATTGCAAATAATGATTTTGGAGGGAGAGGCTATTGTAACTTAATAAAAAACACCACTGTGCTAATCAACAACTTTTGTCCCTGCCCGCTACTGCCTCCTACAGAAATGTACTTCTGAAAAGAAATTTTAGCTCCTATTTAGTTACCTACTGCCCTCTGGCTGTACACTAAACATTGCATGTTAGATGCAGGGCCTGTGGATAAAGCAACAGCAGCAAAGACCTGGCACAGCACCCCCAATGCTCCCTGCCCCTTCTGAGACAGGGCCCAGAGTCATTAAAGTGAAATAAAGGTGACGTGTGCGTTGCAGGATGCACAGCTGTCCTGTAAAAATGTTTTTAAAAGGAAGAACACTTACTGGGGAAGGAGGAAAGCAGAACCACCAGGGCACTTGTGGGGAGGAGAGTGGATCAAGCAGGGCAACTCTGGAGTAAGGAAAGTACAGTAGTGAGGAAGCCACAAGCCAAATTAATTCTGGTTTCTTCCCCATGCCAACATTGTGGAGCCTTTGGGCTCAACTGAAACATGAATGAGGTTGCCTATAATGCTGGTGTTCACCAAAGTGGCAAAATCTGGCTGGGTGTCTGTGTCCTCACAACAGGCCTTTCCAGCATAGCCTATGTGGCAAAGGATCGTGGGTAACAGTGTTGAAAGATGACTCTGCCTGCCTTAAAGAACAGTCAAGGTTGACAAGATGAGCTGTAGCATAATAAAAAAAAATGACTCTGCATATGAATAAAATAGTTCTGAAGGAAAAAGCATTATTTGTTTTTAGATAAATCACTTGTCAGTCGTCATCTTAAGAAGAAGCATCTGTCTTGTACAAACGAGAAGGCAAAAGGCCTCTTCTCAGAAGGCACCTACTCATGGAATTATATATAAAAATAATTAAGAATCTGCCTGATTGTCTTGGGTGAGGGCCCTTTTTAATCATTAATTGAGTGTCAACTAACTTGGTGGTTCCCAAACCTTTTTCACCACAGACCATTTGAAAATTGCTGAGGGTCTTGGCAGATCACTTAATGATTTTTCTGCTTGTTGTAATGTGCTGTGCTAGATGCTATACAATGTTAAATTGTATTTTATTGCCTCTTTTACTTCTTACGTATTGTAGTTTATTGTATTACTATTTGAGTTCCATAGAATTCAAATTATACTACAGTAAAATTCAACTCGCCCGTCAATCAGCTGATGTAACGTCAGGCTTGGGAATCTCAAGCTGCACCTAGAGAGTGCTTTCGATATCTCCTTTGCAGCTGCGGCTTGAATGTGGTGCTTTTTGAAATGGGTGCTTTTTTCTGTTGCCATGTGGGGTGACAGAAAAAGGCACCAATTTTTTAAAAGCAGCAAATTCAAGCCATGGGTACAAAGAACATATCAGGAGCACTCTCTAAGTGTGCTCCCAATTCTTCCACTGCAGCCATGGCTTGAATCATCACTTTTTAAATTCAAGCCTGAAGTTTCCCACACAAATTCTTCCTTGGCCTGTGTGGCTTGAACCTTTCCTGCACCTGATGTCATATGATGCCAAGTGCAGGAAAGGTGGCCATGGGTCACCCAGATCAGCCTCTTGGGCCAAATCCAGAGACTTGGCAGGCCTAATCGGGCCTTTGTGCTGGAGGGTCCCCACCACTGTACTAAGCCTTAAAATCAGTTTTGGCATTCTTAAAAAACTTGAACTTGCCAATTCAAGTTAAAATTGTCATTATGGACTATAGTGACAAGAAAAATAAAACTTATAAAAATGAGACATAGGATGATAAACCATATTTATTCTTCAGTACATTTTCAAACTGGAAAAAATGTTAAAGAAAATACTAGCAGCCTAAGAGAGTGGCCTTTCAAATACCACAAATGCTTTTTAAAAAGCTACAGTAATTCCCTAATCTTAGACACCAGTGTTGGGATGGCAAGGGGTTGCAGGGTTCCAGTTTCCTCTCTTGGTCAACAGAAGAAATCTGAAATCAGCTATTATCAGTTGTCAGGGATTGCTGTTTTCTCTTGGTTCAGAGGCACATTCTGGGGTTGAAAGATTAGTTTGGGTTGAGAAGTCACCACAAAGATGACTTTGAGTGGGTGGTATTCAAGACAGTAGGGTTCCAGCCAACATTTTCACAGGGAAGGCTTCCTGACAAGGCGGAAGGCCTCAAGGAACTCATTGAAGTCTATGTTCCCATCTTTGTTGAAATCGATGCTGCAGGCCAAGTCCTCTATGTTTTCGTCTGAGATATCAATATTCATATGGGAACTGAACAATCTGAAGGTATGGTGGAACTCTTCATGAGAAATTAACCCTGCACGGTGGAGAAAAAACATTTGATTTGTTCAAATACTGGAATAAAAAAACTTGTATTTAAATTAGCAGGGATGGCTAACACGTAACCCTCTAGATATTGTTGGGCTTCCAGCTCCCATCAACCCCAGCCAACACGGCCAATGGTCAAGGAATCTGGGAGTTGTAGCTCAGCACAGAGGGCGACACCCCCCCGATTTATAGCCTGCTTTATCAGACTCCTAGCACCTAACAATTTGAAAGCACAAATTCCCATTATTCTTGGGTGAATCCTCTGTTTCCTTCCTGTTCTCCTGAATCTGACTGACTGTCCATCCATTCTAGCATCCTGCTCGCCAGAGTGGTCACCAGATGTCTCTGGGAAACCAAAAAAAGGCATGAAGGCAACAGTACCTCACACAATAAACATAGCAACCCAAAAACCATGGCTAATAACCACTGATAAAGCCCTAACTCCCTTTTAAAGCCATCTAAGCCAGTGAACGTCATCTTGTGGTGGATTAAGAAGATAACCAGCCAGCCAGCCATTTACTGCTCTCATCCTCTGCCACAATTTGAAGGGTGCATTGGGGGCTGCAGGATAGAGGAGAAGAGAGGAAGGGAAGTTCCATTGCACAAGCAGAAGTCTGCTACGTGAGCACAACAGTAGCTTTGGATGCAACCCTTAATGTAGTGTTCCTACCTGTGCCCTGCTTTTGACACACTGCTTTGTGTTTATATGGCTCAAACCAGCAACTCAGAAACTTTTTAGACCTCATGAAAATTGTTGAGGGTTTTGCCTGTTGTAGCAACTGTAATGTTCTGTCTTGAACACTGTATTTTATTGCTTCTTTTGCTTCTTGTATTTTATTGTGTCAGAATTCTAATATAAGAAATGAAAGAAACAATAAAGTACACTTAAAATCAGTATCAATAGTTATGTGGACATGCTGCAGACCACCTGAATTAAGTCCACGGACTCCTGGTCATCCATGGACCACAGTTTTGGAACCCCTGGATTAAACCAAATGATGCCACCTTCTATACTAATAATATCAGCCCGAGGAGGTGCTTGTTCCTGACTTAATTAAGCAATGAGTATTTTCCACTGTGGCTGCAATACAACTCTGTTATTGTTATGTGCCTTCAAGTCTATTACGACTTGTGGCCACCCTATGAATCAGCAACCTCCAAGAGCATCTGTCGTGAACCACCCTGTTCAGATCTTGTAAGTTCAGGTCTGTGGCTTCCTTTATGGAATCAATCCATCTCTTGTTTGGCCTTCCTCTTTTTCTACTCCCTTCTGTTTTTCCCAGCATTATTGTCTTTTCTAGTGAAAAATGTCTTCTCATGATGTGTCCAAAGTATGATGACCTCAGTGCAATGCAAGTATGATGACCTCAGTGCAAATACCACCTGCAAGGGCAAGGACATTGCCATGCTCGTTGCTTATAATATTCACAGTGGCTATTAAACGTACATAAAGACGTAACCCAGAAATAAAGATGTAAGAATTAATGCATTTACCTGAGTGATCACTGTCTATGATACTGAAAACAGTCTCCAGATTGGATAGGTTTCGGTAAATGTTTTCCAGCAAACTTGACTGTAGGCGCTGAAAGAAAAGACTACAGCTTAACCTTTCAGATAAAACCACAAAAGTTAGCCTGTTTATGGAATGTCATACATATAATGGAAAATAAAATAAATACCAACATAACACATAACATCAGATGTAGGACATCAGTCTGGCTGGTCTTGGCGATTAAAATGTTTTGTGTTTGGCCTTAGTGATGGTAAGTGCTAGTGGGCGAGGAAGCCTACGTATTTGATAATTTATACCAGGGTCACATTCCCTTCTGGACAACCTTCTGAGGGCCACTTGCCAGAGGCAAAAGTGGATGGAGCAACAAATGTAAATGCTACCTTTGTACACTAATCTAGTTTCTCACATCCCCCTCGCTTTCCTCCATTCAGACAAGCAAGAAGCAAGATTAAAATGCAAAGACACATTCCAGTCACACACAAAAAAGTCTGGGGGTGAAGCAGTGAAGGGTGTGGCTTGAGGAGATGGGGGTGTAGCCTGGGGAGAGTTCCAGGGGCCAGATAGGGAGGCCTGGAGGCCACATTTGGGGGGCCCAGGCCTGAGGTTCCCCCACATGTTTTATATCATTGATACCTTTCAGGAGCCTTTAGGATCAGGCTAAAACATTGAATTAATGGCCGGTTTACAGGTAGAATTAGGGAGGAAAGCCCTGGTTTCCAATCCTGTGGTTCCTTTGCAATGCTAATAGGGAGGCAGGAACCACATTCGCAGATGGGAGGGGGTGCTTTTAACTCTTTCTCTGCCCATTCATTCTACCTTGCCAGTGCCCCCCTTCAAGTTTTAAATTGAAACTAGTCCACGCGGAAGGGGGAGGAAGGAATGACAGGCAGAAAAAGGGAATTTGCAGGAGAAACTTAGAAGGGGTGGGAGAGTGTAAGAGTCCCTCTCTCCTGCATGCCAATTTTCCTGGCAGTTCCCCGCTGTCTCTATGTACCTATTTTCTCAGAAAACATGGGGTTGGGACTATGTCAATAGTTCTGCCCCAAGTTCTTTCTGAAGGAGAAGTACGCGAGTGGTGCCCCAGATATATCTCAGGGAAACAGCAGGTGCTGCTGACACACCTTAGGACTACAGACTGCCCTGCACTCTTCTGCACCCTCCCTGTGGACACTCTCTGACACCCTCAGAGCTGTCAGAAAGTTCAGCTGCCTCTGTCAGGTTACCTGATGAGGTGAATAAGTACATCCAATTCCTAAACCTCATCTAAATCCTGCCCACTGAAGGTACGTTCTAAATAGTCCTTCACATTTGAAACATTTATTAAATTTGCAAATACAATATTAACTATAACTATACATACAAAGCACAGAAAACAACGCACAAATAACCTGAACAATAAACAGTAAACTGCATCCAGTATCCTAAAATTCACATAAATACACAAATACACACAGTCACAAATTAACAAATACACATCTATAAATACCAATAAGTACAATTTTATATGTTTTTATAAATATGGCCTTTTTATTGTGCATTCACAATGCTTTCTGCTCATGATGGTATTGGGGTGGTTATATGCAATCCCACTTTCAATACTGTTTGCACCTGCAAATGTTTTGGAGTGGACATATTGCTTTGTTTCCAATCAGTGCATGTCCCATGACTTCCTGCTGAAATCATGTAACTTTTTATAACACAAATGTTGTGGGAGCTTTTGTGTGTCCTGCTTCTATTGTGCTATAGTGCAAGAGTGCCTCTCCAGATGGCAGTAATGTGGTAGCATTATATTGGGGAAGTACCGCAGAACAATAAAACAGAATGCTGTATGGATGGTTCGATATAAATCCACCACTAATGCACTATTATTGTGACAGTGTTGCAGAATACACCTGCATTGTTACCCTCATCCCATCATCCACAAGCAGTGACAAGTTCCAGGGGTGCAGCACATACTTTAGTTTCCTTTGGAAGAGAGTTACTGTAGGCTTCTGGTCTTTTTAAATTTTTGAGCTGATTTGTAAATATACAGGTTGCACATAGATGGTGGCACAGGTTAAACACGGCAACATATAGCCAATCCACTGCCCTGTATCAGATCTCCAGAGACATCTGAATCCTACGATGCTATTAACTTACAGAGCCCCTAAAACCCCTCTCTTTTGCACACTCACACCTAGATTACATTTGCTGCCAGTTGGTGGGAATCACAAGTGGGGAGAATGATGTCTCTCTGAGGTCCTGTTTGTGGGCTTCCCAAGGCATCTGGTTGGTCTCTGTGAGAATAGGATGCTGGACTAGATGGCCTTTAGCCTGATCCAGTGGGGCGTTTCTTGTTCTCTGGACCATCTTTATTCATGTAAGACAAGAAGGGCATTCAAATATTTTGAATTTTTGGATATCCCTCTGATTACCCTGTTTTTAATATGCCAGGTGCTCTGACAATGCCATGTCCCAGATCTTATCGAGCCAACCCCGTCATCTTCCAATGGATTGCAAGCTCCACTGCAAGCAAAAGGGCCACTAGTTCCTGGTGAGGCACCTGGGAATCCTCCAGTCTGCAGTATTGTCAATAGGGCCAGTGATGAATCCAGAAGAAGCATTTGCTGTGAGATGGAAGATTTTTTGACAAAAAACGTGTCCCAAAATTTCTGGGCATTGCCACCACAAGTGATATAAAGTCCCTCTCTCCCCACATCATCTCCAGCAGTCCCTTAAGATGTTTGGATTTATCCTGTGCACTTTAGTGGGGTTCAGTGCCATCTATGGACATTGAACACTGCTTATGTTCTTCTCCTTAGCTGGGAGAGGGTCCCCTTTCAGAACTTTCCATGTATTTCGTAGTGATTCAGAAAGCATCCATTGGCCATTTCGCCAGAAACCTCCCTAACAAAAGATGTTCCTGGCAACTTTGCTACTGGCTATTAAAAAATATCTGCAGTCATTCTGGGTGCATTAATCCATTCCTGTCCTATTCCCTGCCCCCTGCCCCAATCTTACAACCCTCCATAGGAGCTGGAACTATTGTTGATCATGTTCTCTTAGTACATTTGCAGCTGCAGGAAATGTTGGAATATGTGGTTCAGCTCCAACTTGTGGGTTGAGGCTGCATGGGGTTAAAAAGGGTAGCTAGAGAGGAGACCTCCTGATTGCTAGGCTAATACCTATCCTTTGATCTCCTGCTGTCTCTCCCTTCCTGCTAGACTGATATGCATAGGATGGTGACCACATCTCCTTCCTCCCTCCTCCTTTCTCTTGAGAGGGAGAGCAGACATCTTCTCTTTGTCTCTCCCTCTCCTCCCAGCATGAGGGCAAACACCAGGCTTAGCGTTTGCATCTCCAACTTAGCTAGTTAGCTAGATGTAGAACTCTTTCCTATCAAGTATGTACTTCCAGAATAGAGTAGTTATTTCTTATTTTAAAGCTTAAAGTCTCTGTCTGACTAATTTGCAGGGAAGGTGGAATCTTTAGCAAAGATTCAAACACATAAAGTCTCACTCAGTCTCTTCACTCCCAATTTCGCCACTCTGCGACAGGAAATACCTCTTCAGTTGATGACCACTGCTCTGTCACAATCTGTTTGAGCCACAATTTGTAATCCAGCTTCCTGCTGATAAGATGGGACACCAGCTGTGCTCTCAGCATCCGCCAGGGCAGCCCAAGCTGGAGGACAGACTCTAGAGCTTTTGCCCAGTCATCCAGTGTGATCATGCCTGTTAGGGAGGGAAAGCCAAGGAGGACATTTTAAGAACAAAGCCCTGTCAAAATCATCATAAGGGCGAAACCAAAAATAAATCCCCTCATTACTTTAATAAAATAAAATGGTGTGTGAGCAATCCTACCCTGGGGGGGGGATCTTAGGAGTAGAGACCATAGTTGAGGTCACTCACAGCTGTTTTTGACCTCCCATTTAGCTTCACTTGGCTTGTTACGTGTCTAGGAAGATCATCATGTAGTTCCCACAGTTGCACTAGGCTTGGGCAGATGGGCAAACTCACAGTGAGGTTGACTCCCTCTTTAAACCTTCGTATGTGAGTAGGGTTGCCAGGTTCAGGGCCTGAGACTGATCCTGTATCTTTAGGAGAAGAGAAAGCCAGCCAAGTGCAGGTGTGCTTGCAACTCTATAATGAGAAAAACCACTAGGTGGAATTCTCCCTTCCCCCTGCACAACTTTTAAAGATACAGAAGACCTCTTGGTTGCCAGGCCCAGCCTCCAAAAGGTCTTCTGTATCTTTAAAAGTTGTGCAGGGGAAGGGAGAATTCCACCTTGTGGTTTTTCCCATTACAATGTTGCAAGAACACCTGCACTTGGCTGACTTTCTCTTCTCCTAAAGATACAGGATCAGTCTCAGGCTTTGAACCTGGCAACCCTATATGTGATCCAAATGCAGCCCTCCAGGGAGTCCAGGCATTTCTATCAGGACACTCCCCCAGGCCACCTCCCTCACCAGCCCTGCTCCATGCCCTCCTCAAGTGTTTTTGCCTGGCTAGAATGTGCCTGTGAGTAATGCCTGTTACTTGCCTGGATGGGAGATGGAGGGGGTGAATACGTATCTGTTGAAACCTGACTTTTAGAAATGTAACAAATAATAACTATGCTTTCAAGTTTTCTTTTAACATTTTACTTCTTTAAGTCATATTGTGCTGGCTACAATAAAGGTTCAGTTTTATATGCCTTCTATTTGACGCTTGAGTGAGTCTTGCTTCTCCAGCCTCCCCTGCAGCCGTTTTGCTAACCACGGTGAACATTTCCTGGGCTCATACACTCAGCAATATTCAAGTTTCTGTGCATGCAAAAATGTCCAGGCTAAGGTGGCAATGGTTTGTAGAGCCTATGAAGGCCATGTCCGCGTTGTGGCACTTCTCTGGGAAGAAATTTTATTGAGTTCCCATTGAATGTCAAACTGACCTAATTCACACTTCCCAGTGTGCAAAAGGCATTATGCGAGGCAAAATTGAGCATAGGAACATTGGAGGCTGCCTTATACAAAGTCACACCTATGGCCCATCTACTTCAGTATTGTCTACCCTGGCTGGCAGGGGCTCTCCAGGTTTTGAGGCAGAGAATATCCTCGGCCCTACCTGGCGATGCCGGGGATTGAAACTGAGACCTTCGACATGCAAAACAGATGCTCTGCCACTGTGCTGTGGCCCCACAAAAATGTGAATATAGGGGGGAAATCACTGACGAATTTTCATGAGGATTTTTTTTTTAATAGCAAAGTGATGTGGAAATGTGGAGAACTGAACTTAAGAATGGAAAGATGAGAAACAGAGAAACTGAAACTGAGAGGTTTGCCCAGCCCTACCTCAGAGCTTGGAAAAATTACTTTTTTTTAAACTACAACTCCCATCAGCCCCAGCCAGCATGGCCACTGAATTGGGCTGATGGGAGTTGTAGTTCAAAAAAGTAACTTTTCCAAGCTCTGCCCTACCTAGAAGGCAATCTTTTTTCTCACATTCAGCAGGGATCTTGCACTGCCGGCTGTCAGACGTCTATTTCTTTCTTACTTACTTACTTCGGGTATTTAGATTCCTTATAAATGCATTTATATCAGGTATTCTTCCTTAGCCTTACCTGTGTTCGTCTTATCAAAGCCCTTGAAAGCAGCAATTAGCTGTGACCTGTGAGCAAACACCTTCTCCTTTAAAACAAGGTATGCTGACTCCTCGACCAGGCTGATCCTGAGGGGAATAGGTAAGTATTTCTGCCTTGTAAAATCATGTAGAGTGACACACACACACACACACACACACAGAATCTCTGCCCTTTCTGAAAAACCTACAAGGGTTCTTCTGGCTTCTGGTGAAAAGATCACGGAAAGGACAAATTTATGCTGTGATTCAGAATTCTGGAGTACAAATCTTCTTCCCCAACTTGAATCACTGTATCTCTGCCTATACAGCCCCACACAAGCACATGTAGCATGTAGATTGGATTATTGCAATGTGCTCTGTGTGGGGCTGTCCTTGAAGATGACTCAGTAACTTCAACTAGTCCAAAAGGCAGCAGCCAGATTATTGTCTGGGGTTCCACTTAGAATTCATTCAACCCCTGTTTTAAAACAGCTGCATCAGCTGCTAGTTCATTTACAGGCCCAATTCAAGGTGCTCATGTTAGTGTTTAAAGCCCTAAACAACTTAGGCCCTAAATAACAGACCCTCGCAGATAGAGTGCCTTCATGTTCCACCCTCAGAAGATGGGGGGGATGTCTGGGAGGGGGCATTCTCTGTGGCAACTCCGAGGTTGTGAAATTCCCTCCCACAGAGGTCCGTCTGGCACCTTCACTATACAGTTTTTGTTGAATGCAGAAAACGCACCACTACACGCGCGCATTGCTGCCATCAACCAAGATGGCGCCAGAGACTTCAGCCCCTTAGGGAAACCTCAGCTGCCATCTTGATTGATGGCAAACCTGCGTGAAAACAAGCGGAAAGGTAGGGAGAAGAGGGCCCCAAACACCAATCAGCCTAGGGGCCCTCCTCAGCTTAATCCGGCCCTGGGTGGTGGGCTGGTGGGCTGGTGGTGGATGGGTGGGATCAAGAGTAAGGGGAAGAACCTTGCCTTTGGGTCATTGTCAGCTTACGCGCTGCCTTGTTGGCTTGATATTGGATGATATGAGGATTCAGGTCAGGCCCCAGTTTCAGATAGGCACCCCTGTTACTGCCTTCCGTATAATAGTTTGAAGCTGAAAATACAGTGATTACCTGACCAAACAAACAAAAACAAAACCGTGATTTAGAATCAGTAACAAGCATGTATTACATTAAATTCAATTTCCTCTGTCTCTCTCCCTCCCCCCCGCTATACATTTTCATAATAAGACTGCTACAGATAGAGATTTTCAAAACCATTTCCATGCATCTTCTTGTTGGAAGGGCAACAGAAGGGATCATTCAGTTTGTAACTGAAGGGTTAATTCTGTTAGCACTAAACTCAGCTAGCCAAGAGGGAGATGGGTGGAGGTGTCTCTTAACAACCAGGCACAGTGGCATGATCTTCAGTGATGTAGCATGTGCTCTGATTGGCTGTGTAGTTCTGACGGAGTTTTCCCCTGTTTGGTTGTACATCTCCCTCCTATGCACAAGGTCTGAACGGAAAGACACAATCTTTCTGTTACTTTCTCCTCAAATTATACACCGATTTCGTTCAGTTTGCTCAGTAATGTGTTATCAGGACTTTACTCTCCGGACTCTGTCTCCATTATTTAAGTGACTTTGCTAACACTTAAGTGTGAAAGCGTGCATTTGCTTGCTACACAAATGCACATTAGCTTGGCTTAGAAACTGTACTTCAAAAATTGAGAATATATGCTCTAGGATCCAGAAATGCATTTAAACCTATTATCATTAAATGCTGCATTTTCATTTTGTCTATTAGGAATATTTCCCATTCATATTATTTTTTCTATCTCTAATGTATGCAAAATAACAGGCACTTACTGCCATATGCCAAATGTATACTATAGCCAGTGTGGATTTTTCACATTCCGCAATGCTAAACTGAAAATACCCCTCATGCCATTCTGATGCTTCCCATAAGCTCATTTCAAAACAAAACCTTACAAAACTTATAGTTCTGAAGTCAGAAATGCTTGCTTAACAATCCTTTCAATTTTCATGGTGATACACAAAACAGTCAGAGAGAATAGAGAGTTCAAACTCTGAAAAGAGAGGAAAAACCCCCAGAGCCCTTTTGGACTTTTTTCTGTCAGAGTTCTCATAACCTGTTGAAATTAATTAAAAATCAACCATGTTCACAGAGTACCTGTAATCCTAATACTGACCTTGCCCCATACTCTGACCTTCATCTTCTGCAGTTTAAAAGTTAAAAAAATGTCTGGCTGATTTTTAATTAATTTAAGAACTTTTGGCTGGAATCCTATGATAATGTCGGGCATGCTCAGTAAGAACCAACTGTCAGAGTTCTAAAAGCCAGACTCACAGCTGCTTGGCTTGGCTAATCAGGGGGCCACACCCACACCAGACTTTGATTTCATGTGAGACAGTCATGGCTTCCCTCAGAGCATCCTGGGAAGTGTAGTTTGTGAAAGGTGCTGAGAGGAGACTCCTGTTTCACTGAGAGAGCTCCAGTGGCCAGACTGGTTTAACAGTCAGATACTCTGATTGAAGGCCTGTGAGGGGAACAGGACATCTCCTAGCAACTCTCAGCACCCTTCACTAACTACACTTCCCAGGATTCTTTAAGAGAAGCCATGACTGTCTAAAGTGAAATAAAGGTCTGATGTGGATGTGGCCAGGGACAGCTTTGGTTTAAATTTGGGTGGGAGGCTACATGCGCCTGCTGCTATAGAATTAAAAGGTGGGGGAAATGCTGAAAAGCAGTGATACTTTTCATGTTTTCCTTTAGGAAAGGAAAGGGTTTTCCCCTCTGCCCAGTGCCCACCCACCCAATATCCTCCCCTCCCTCTCCCCTCCCTGCCCCTTCCCCAGGTCACCGTTGGACTACAACCTGGGAGACCAGGGTTCGAATCCCCACACAGCCATGAAGCTCACTGGGTGACCTTGGGCCAGTCACTGCCTCTCAGCCTCAGAGGAAGGCAATGGTAAACCCCCTCTGAATACCGCTTACCATGAAAACCCTATTCATAGGGTCGACATAAGTCGGGATCGACTTGAAGGCAGTCCATTTCCATTTTCAAACATGATTGCACAGAAATAAATCCCACTGAACCAAAAAAGTATGCAAATGATCAAACCCACCCTCCCTTCTCCTCTCTCCTATCCCCTCCCTCTTGCCCCTTCCCTCCCCCTTCCTTACCCTCCCTCCCCATCCCCATCCCCTTCCAATCCCCTCCTTCCCTTTCCGCCTCCTCTCCCTCCCCTTCCTCCTTCCCATGGTCAGTTTTACCTATCTTAAGCATGATTGCACGGAAGTAAATCCCATTGAATATACGCATGCAAATGATCAAACCTGCCCTCCCCTCCCCCTTCCTTTGCCCCCCTCCAATACACTCCTTCCCCTTCCCCCTCTTCCTCCCCCATGGTCAGTTTTTCCTATCCTAACCATGATTGCATAGGAGTAAATCCCATTGAACTCAATAAGCATGCAAATGATCAGACCTGCTTTTCCCCTCCTTCCCCTCTCCTCTCCCTTCTTCCTCCCCTCCCCTCTTCCTTCTTCCACCTCCCCTGCCCACTCCAGCCCTCCCTCCCTGGTCAGTTTTACCTATCCTAAGCATGATTGCATGGGAGTAAATCACACTGAATTCAATAAACATGCAAATTATCAAACCTGTCCTTCTCCCCTCCCCCTCCTGCCTGCTCCCATCCCAGTCCTCCCCTCTGCGTTTCCTCCCTACCCTCCCTCCTCCTCCTCCCCTCCCCATCCCCTGTGGTCAGTTTTATCTATCCTAAGCATGACTGTAAGGGAGTAAATCCCACTGAACGCAATAAGAATGCAAATGATCAATCCATTCTCAGCAAACTTGGACAGGATTCCATTTCTTACCTCCTGGATTAAAAAGCAGGGAAATTCACTAATAGGCAAAAAACATTGTGGTTTAAGAACGTATCTATAGCTCACAGATATTTCTATCCAACTTGAAAAAGCAGGGAAACTGGGCAGCTATAGTGAATGCACCAGGGGAGCAGGAGACCTGACCTCCTCTCTGAGATATTGGATGGCCCTACAAATCGGTCAAAATGCAAGCACAATTTGGGTTGGTCTTTCACAGTCCAATCCACTTCCTGTGTAGCTTGGAAGAATTTGGTAACATGTGCCTCTGAGCATATGGTAAGTGGTAGCAATACCTGCAATCAGCCCAAATAATAGAAAGTAGACGTGCTGTGCTGATCTTGTTTTAGCAGGGAGGAAGCAACATTATTAAGACAATCGATATAGTTGAGATGGTAACTTTAAATATGTCTTTGCAATTTTAGTGAAGTTTCCTATAGGAAATCATTTTCTTTTGTTTCTGTTTCTGTGAATATGTGAAGTACAGCAACACTTTGCAAAATGTACACTAAAAAAACTCCAAACATAATTGTGGAATAATGGCACTGACTTCTGCAGAATAGTCTCCAGTGGACCTCAGGAGTGTCTCAATTTGCACAAGATAAAACAGTGGGAGGTGAAATAAATTCAAGCAAAATTCTAGGTGTGCTCTATGTTTTTAATTGACCCTGCCCACCTTGCCTTATATAAAGTGGTTTAAACATAGCAGGCTGAAAACATGCATCCTCTTTTTTCCAACAGCTAGAGTCATTGCTGAAGTAGCAACATATTGTAATCAGTCTGATTTTACATCAAACTGCAATTTCAGATTCAACTGTTTATGCACCCAAAATAGAAGTAGAACATAACCTCCAATTTGAAACACAAAAGGCTGTCTTCACCATCATATGACACTGAGCAATAAAAAAGCTTTGAAATTAATAAAAATAAATTTGACACAGATTTCTAGGATGAATAATGAGAGAAATAAAATTTTCTAGTTTAGATTCTCTGTAGAAACATTAGTAACACAGGAAAGAAGCAAAGTAAGAAGAACACCAACAAACATACAAAATTATAATTGTCTATCTTTGGGGATGGCAGGTGTTGCCACCACTCACCATACGCTCAGAGGCACATTACCAAATTCTTCCAAGCTACCCAGCAAGTGCATTGAACTGTGAAAGACCAACCCAAATTGTGTTTGCATTTTGACAAATTTGTAGGGCAGTCCAGTATCTCAGAGAGGAGGTCAGGTCTCCTGCTCCCCTGGTGCATTCACTATAGCCGCCCAATTTCCCTGCTTTTTCAAGTTGGATAGAAATATCTGTGGGCTATAGGTATGTTTTTAGACTGCAAGGTTTTTTTTCCCTACTAGTGAATTAGACATTTTTTATTGCTGGGATATTTGTTTTTCATAAAAAACACAAAGATTGCCTTGCTGGAACAGACCAAGGCTGCTTCCACACCATACATTTAAAGCATTCTTATACCATTTTAACAATCATGGCTTTCCCCAAAGAATCCTGGGAACTGTAGTTTGTTAAGGGTGCTTAGCACTGTAGTTTTGTGAGGGGTCTTCTGACAACTCTCAGTGCACATGCAGCTAGTGATCATCAGATCAGCTGCTCCATCTACTTAATGAATAACAATGCTTTTTTAAAATAACCTTTTTTTTTTCAGTGAGGAAATATTTCAAGGCATATCCTCCCACTCCCAATTCCACCCCAAGCCTTTACTGCTGCCCTATTTAAGCTACCTTTCGGTCGTGGCAGACCTCATAACCATCTGGCTTACACTCATGGGAACGGATGATGAACTGGAGGCCATGCTTCTGCAGAATCTCCTTTGTTACGTCAGGGCCAAAATAACAGCCTCCTCCTCGCTCTTGATTCATTTGACAGCCATTTTGAGGGATGGGATCGCTCCATAAAATATCTATAACCTAAAGACACAGGCAGGATCTGATTTGTTAAACACCACTTTGGCTCTGATCCAGATTACCAGCAGCTTTTGAAATCAGTGTGCTGAAACCAGGGCTGGGGAATCTGCAACTCTTCAGAAGTTCCTGGACTATGGCTCCCATCACCCATGACCCTTGGCTGAGACTGGTGGGAAATGGAGTCCAACAACATCTGAAGGACCCACAGATTCCCCAGCCCTGCTGTAAATAAAATCTATCCACCTCCAGCACTAAATTCAACCTAGTTGTCAGGAACACAGGAAACTGCTTTATTATGCTAGGTCAGACTATTTGTCTGTTAAGTCCATTATTGGCTACTATGACTGGCAGCAGCTCTCCAAGGTATCATACAGAGGTCTTTGTCATTGCCTGGATGGCAGAGCGGCAGAATTGTGTTCTACCACTGAGCTATGGTCCTACCACTCTGATCACCAAGACTTTGGCTGGTTAGAATTTGCCAGTCAAGCTTTGTGGACCCTCAGCATCCAGACTCTAAGGGTGGTATTCAATGTTAGTCCTACTCAGAGTAGACCCATTGACGTTAATTAGCATGACTACCTTAGGTTCATTAATTTCAATGGATCTGCTCTGAGTAGGACTAGTGTTTAACACAACCCTATGTTTTATTGACTCTACAGGGTTGCTGTTCAGAGATAATTAGACCTTACATGAACAAGGAACTCCAGGGTCCTTTGGCTACACACCCTTTCTGACTTAAATTCACAGGCCACTGTGATTCTTTGAATTTGTGAAAGCCCACTCACCAGAGGAGACAGGATCAATCACTCAATAGAGAGCAGTCAATACAGGTCTCCCTCAACTTGTCACTCCTTTAATTGGGGTGGGGAACCTTCAGCCCTTGGGCCTAATTAGGCCCCGCCCAGTGCTCACCTGTCAAAGTGGTAGTTGGGGTAACCAGCCAGGCTCACTGGCTGGTTGAATTTCCCCACTCCTGATTTAGTTTTTTTAAGCTTTCTGATTGAGCCACATGTTTTGAACTTTCACTCAAATAAGGAACTGGGAACTAGGAACCCACTTGAGCATTGTTTATTATTTATTTATTTTATTTATTTCATTTCTAAACCGCCCATAGCTAATAGCTCTCTGGGTGGTGTACAAAACAAGATTAAAATACAATATTAGAATAAAATCAGTAATAAAAAGCAACAAAATTAAACTAAAACATTAAACATAAAAACATTGAACATTAAAATGCCTGGGAGTATAACCAGGTCTTAACCTGGCGCCTAAAAGAAAGAACCGTAGGCACCAGGCGTATCTCCTCCGGTAAGCTGTTCCACAGTTCAGGGGCCACCACAGAAAAGGCCCTAGATCTAGTAACAATCCTCCAGGCATCCTGGTGAGTTGGTACCCGGAGGAGGGCCTTAGATACTGAACGAAGTGAGCGGGTAGGTTCATAGTGGGAGAGGCGTTGCACAAGGTATTGTGGTCAAGGTATTGTTGTAACCAGCCCAGGGAGCATTTGCCCTCACTCTCCATTTGTTGTATTTTCTCTCAGTGACATCATCATATAGTCATGACTGATTGTCCACACAGCACCATGACATCATCACATTCATCACGTGAGCCCTTATTGGCATGGAGGATCCAACAGTAAAAGAGGAAGAAACTCTCAGCCAAGACATGGGGGCAGGATGCCGGTGCTGAAGTAGTAGTAGGTTAGAGCACCGTGGCTGAAAACAGGTGTGAAAAGCTCTCACAGGATGGATGGAAGGAATACAGTTTGTGGAACATTCCCACTTATCCCCAAATGCAAGTTTTCAAAAACTGAAGCAGTAGATGATTAGGCACAGTGTTAATTTTTCTGAGGTTTCATTCAGAGTGAGAATAGGCCCCAAGTATCTACTCAGTGTGTTACCTGGGAACAAAGGAAGCTGCCCTTCCATGAGTCAGGCCGTTGGTCCATCTAGCTAAGTGCTGTCTACTCTGACTGTCAGCAGCTCTCCAGGGTTTTCCCAGCCCTATCTAGAGATACCAAGGATTGAACGTGAGAGCTGCTGCACGCAAAGCAGATGATCTACCACTGAGCCATGGGTTGCCCTCCAAATCAACCCACCTGCTGAATGTCATCCTCTTCAAAGTGTACTGATTCACAGGATCTCACGCCCACCTCCGCCGTGGTGGCAGAAGACACTAGGGACGGGTTATTTCCCGCCAGCCTGCGGCACATCTCCTGCTCTGCTTGGATTGAATCCTGCAGCTGCTGTGAGAGTGCTGTCTTGTTTGAAGAATCAGAACCTCTTAGGAGACTGCTTCTGCCAAATTTGGATCCATACAGTTCAACTTTTGAATTTTTTCTCTTCTGGGTTAATGGAGAGAGAATCTAACAAGCAGGGTGGGAAGAGAGATATTCTGAGTACAGGCCTGAGAGTAAGTGACTCTATCGTTGCAAGGTTGGGGTCTGCACAACAGAAAGGCTGCTTAAAGTCTTCAAACCTGGCAAATAGGTCTGACTTTATAATGTCAAACAGTTGCCATGTACAGGAAATTTGTTCCTCTCTCTCTCTTCCCAGTTGTGGAATGGGATAATTCTGCATCTGTGTGAAAAGCAGGCAGTTCAGGCTACGACTGGAAGAGACACAAAAAGAGCTGTGTTGCTCTCTGCAAGATTCTAGTGGCACTGTTAAACGCTCAATACGGTTTTAGTAAGTTTCTGTGGGGTTTTTTTACTGTGTTTTATTCTTGTTGTAAATTACTTTGGGATTTTTTGTTGTTGGAAGAAATTCATAAATAAACCTAACCTAACCTAACAGCTGGCAACCCTTCCTTTCCTAGAAATCTGATGATGCGGGGAGCAACATCTGTTGGGAGTGTGTTTCATGAGAATGTGAATCTCCATCTATGCTCATTCTCTATATGTGTAAGTAAATATATATCACAAAATGCCTTAAGTCTCCAGTGACAAACAAACCCTGGGTACACCCTGTACCTCTAAAGTTCTCACCACTCAGAGAATTGGGTTGTGTTTTTGATACTATACTAGCTGACTCTATGCCCATAGGATCATTTGTTTTGGTAATATGTTTTTTGAAAGGTCCATGAAAAGATCTGGAGGGGTGTATACCTTACGCCTATCAATCCTGGCTAGCCGATCCAAATCAGTAGTGTTCGATATTCCTCCGTGTACAATCAAGACCTTCTGATCAATCAGGGTGGCCAGTGGAAGACAGCTAAAAACAGTCTGAAGCACTTTCAGAATTTTATCACCATGCTCCTAGTGGAGGACAGGAATGGTGAGCAATAGTGACAAAAATGCACAGCCCCCCTACCTACAAATATATATGATGCAGAAGATTTATTTATTTATTTACTTATTTATTTATTCATTATTTGATTTATATCCCGCCCTTCCTCCCAGCAGGAGCCCAGGGTGGCATGGATGCTCTCCTTTGTAGGCATCTATTTATTTAATTTTGACATTGATATGTAGGATAACGTTATACCAATACATGTATTTCAGTTGCAAGATGTGGCAAATGTAGGTAGGCACATTGGGGGATGGTCGGGAGATGTTATCTCAACACACAGAATGAGTTAGAAAGCTGTTCCATGAAAGGAAATGTAGCATTCAGTTGGGCTGCAGTGAGAATGGAAAGGGGGAACAAGCAGAGTAGGGTTGCCAGGTTCAGGGCCTGAGACTGATCTGCAATGGGAAAAACCACAAGGTGGAATTCTCCCTTCTCCCTGCACAACTTTTAAAGATACAGAAGACCTTTTGGTTGCCAGGCCCAGCCTCCAAGAGGTCTTCTGTATCGTTAAAAGTTGTGCAGGGGAAGGGAGAATTCCACCTTGTGGTTTTTCCCATTACAGGGTTGCAAGCACACCTACACTTGGCTGACTTTCTCTTCTCCTAAAGATACAGGATCAGTCACAGGCCACAGACCTGGCAACTCTAAAGCAGAGCTAAGGGGAAATGTCAGAGAACAAAGAAGAAAGTCTGTACATGGATGTGTGCTATGTAGGGATGGGCAAATCTGTCAGTTTTGGTTTCTCTCCATTTCTCATTTTTTTCCAGTCCACGTCGCCACATTTCTACATCAGTTTTTTTTTTAAAAAAATCCTCACAAAAATCCACCAGCATTTTAGTGCAAATTTCTCCTAATACACACATCTTTGTCTGCAATTTTGCCTAACACAAACATTTTGCAAAGCAATTTCCCTTATATAATGCTTCGTATTCTACTTTCACTAATACATGCATTTTTATGCACACTTGACTGTAGTATATGCATTTATGTGCACATTACTTGGCTGAAGAACTGCATTGCAAAATTCAGAGAAGTGTGGATTTCAAAGGATGGCTGTGTTTCAGTTTACACACTGCCAGTCTTCTCCCAGGAGAGGCTCACTAATGTTTGCATCCCCAGATAGCCTTTCCAGGTAACTAAGCAAAGTATCTGAGCTCTGCATCAAATAGGCTGAATCAGTGTATTATATCTGTGCTATATATCAGGACTTTAGATCTGTTGTGCTTTAAAAGATATGTAATGGTTTAACTTGCTTTTATTTTGATTCTGTGCTGGTTAACTTTGATTCTTTCTTATGGAATGCTCAAATAGTTTTATAAGCAAAAGAAACTTGTTTAGCTGATCTTATCTGTCTGAACGCTTGTTCCAAAATCCTAAATTTCCTATGTAATAATACAAGGAGAAGGGCTAACTCTCTCCCCTTTGATGTGGCATCTGTTTCAGGGAAAGTCAAGGCACAGCTTAACTGCAAGGCTTACGGCCTCCTACATAGACAGCATGTTTAGACTTCTACCTTGAACAGAGCAAATCTGTCACACAGGTGGGACTAGATGGCCTCTGAGGTCTTTTCAAATCTATGATTCCAAGGTTTGCAAACAAACCTACCTTATATTTGCGAATAACCTCCTTGGTGAAACCGTAGCTAGAGATTAAGAGAAGAGAGGATCTTTAAGTAGATGTGTATTAACAAAACCCATACATTTCTGATTTTCTGCAACGTGTTCTCAGGTGCCATACCGTAAGTTGATCATATAGTCCTCATGGTTTCCTCGGTTCAGGTGGACCTCCTTTGGGTAAATCAAGAGGAAGGCAAAGAGAATGATCAGGACCTCAATGGACCACTTGCCTCTGTCCACAAAGTCACCGTTGAAGACATAAGGCTTCTGTGGAGAGGGAAGGCCATTCTGCAAAGGACAAAACAAAAAAATCCAAGAAGTAATTATCAAACACCAATGGGAATGAAAGCAAAAGGGTTCTCCTATGTGTGAGCCCATGCTGTTTTGCAAAGCCTCCTTAGACTTGGTGCTAAGTGAACCAGACTTACCCCATCTTGTTCGAATCATAAGAACATAAGAACATAAGAAGAGCCTGCTGGATCAGGCCAGTGGCCCATCTAGTCCAGCATCCTGTTCTCACAGTGGCCAACCAGGTGCCTGGGGGAAGCCCGCAAGAGGACCCGAGTGCAAGAACACTCTCCCCTCCTGAGGCTTCCGGCAACTGGTTTTCAGAAGCATGCTGCCTCTGACTAGGGTGGCACAGCACAGCCATCACGGCTAGTAGCCATTGATAGCCCTGTCCTCCATGAATTTGTCTAATCTTCTTTTAAAGCCGTCCAAGCTGGTGGCTGTTACTGCATCTTGTGGGAGCAAATTCCATAGTTTAACTATGCGCTGAGTAAAGAAGTACTTTCTTTTGTTTGTCCTGAATCTTCCAACATTCAGCTTCTTTGAATGTCCACGAGTTCTAGTATTATGAGAGAGGGAGAAGAACTTTTCTCCATCCACTTTCTCAATGCCATGCATAATTTTATACACTTCTATCATGTCTCCTCTGACCCGCCTTTTCTCTAAACTAAAAAGCCCCAAATGCTGCAACCTTTCCTCGTAAGGGAGTCGCTCCATCCTCTTGATCATTCTGGTTGCCCTCTTCTGAACCTTTTCCAACTCGATTATATCCTTTTTGAGATGAGGCGACCAGAACTGTACACAGTATTCCAAATGCAGCCGCACCATAGATTTATACAATGGCATTATGATATTGGCTGTTTTATTTTCAATACCTTTCCTAATCAAGTAACTGTCGCCAGTAGGTAGAAGCGAGCACATTACGTACCCAGTGTGCTACCTAGAAGCTGCAAAGTTAGAAAAGCCGCATCCTGTTATTTAGCAACCACAGAGTCTGCTTTAGCCTGTTTTTGTTCTGAGCGAATAAACTGCAGCACTGCTTTACTCCCGCTGTCTAGTTTTGAATTGCAGTAGCTAGTCAACGATCCCTAATAGGATAAGAGATTCTTGCTCTTACAACAGTGCTTCCACTCTAGGCATTTAAAGAGAAGTGCTACACTTTGCCCTTTACAGAGCATCCACATGGAGTTGTCATCGAATCACTAGGTGCTTCCAGATTATTGTCATTTTCGGGTAGGATTCAATTACACAACGCAAATTAAGGTTGCACAATTAAAGTTGATTGCAACTCTCGTGCAACAAACTTGCTTCCTTAAAAAATGCAAACCTTTTGTGATAAGGAAAGTGACAGGAAAATAAATGCACTACAAATTGTGGTATAACACTTTCTTAGGGACGCAAGAAGGCATCGATTTCTGTTCTGACCCATATCCACTGCATGCAGGATTGTTTCCATTCCACTGCAGTTCTATTTCGAACAAAAACTACATTATTTGTCTCACTGTACGCTATGGCGGAATCTTACATGATTAATTATGTAATCAATTATGTTATCATTACATTATTCCACAGCATTCATTTCAATGCAAAAGGAACATAATGGTGTGTGTGTGTGTGTGATCAATTACATATCGTTTGTGGACTGAAAACAACAGCAGCAATTCCATTTGCTGGATAGATTTTCATTCCAGTCATAGGATAAATATGCATGCAATGGCAATTTCTGCTCCTGTTTCTGTCAGAATTCTCCTGCATCCCTACACTTACTTGATGCAACATCAATTAACTTCCCCACCAACAAATCAGAATAAATGCTCAATAAACAGGCCATCTGAAAGTGACCATTTTCCTATTTTTTTCCAGTGGTTTTCCCATCTTTTCTCAGATTGCAGAAAATTTGATTGTAGGGGGAGTAACGGAACAGTAGTGCTATCTCTATGTGTGTGCATTGTTCTTAGTGGGCTGTGAGAGCACCTACTTTCTTTTAAAAGAAAAGCACTCTTAGGTGTGGGCAGAAAGATCTGAGACCATACTGGCTGTGTCATTTCTGAAGGCTCAAAAATAAAGACTAGAGACAGACTATGGATTGTATCCAATGCAGCGCTAAGTAACAATCCTGACAGTCCAAGGATTTCCATTTGCTGGGAGGAAGGGTGGGATATAAATCTAACAATAAATAAATAAGTAAAACTCCTCCCCCCCACCTCTCTTTTCTGGGGATTTCCCCAACACTGGAGCAGATTTGGGGAGGGTGCAGGGTGCACACAGGGGGAGGAAAGGGTGGGAAAGGTCCTGTTGTGCAATCCTGGTGTTGATGGGACAGTTACTTGCAGTAGTGTAGTGGCAAGTTCAAAAGTGCAGGGTCTCTTCGTGTTAGTCACAGCCAGTCCCTCCCCCTGTTTTGCTGCTGAGTCGAGAACAAGTTCCTTGTTAATGTCTTCTCGCACAACAACAGACATCTCTAGGAACCAATCATGTTTTATTGGATGAGTTTCAGTTGGTTCAGCTTGAGGACGTGGACAAGGTGCTTGGACAGGTGCGTGCAACCACTTCTGCCCTAGATCCTTGCCCCTCTTGGCTTATAAAAACTAGCAGGGATGGAACGGCCGGATGGGCCAGGGAAGTGATAAATGCCTCTTTACGAGAGGGAGTGGTCCCTGGCCGTTTGAAAGACGCGGCAGTGAGACCACTCCTGAAAAAATCCACCTTGGACCCCGAAAATCTTAACAACTATAGACCAGTGGCGAATGTTCCATTCCTGGGCAAGATCTTGGAACAAGTGGTTGCTGGCCAGCTCCAGGCGCTATTGGATGAAACCGATTATCTAGATCCATTTCAATTGGGTTTTAGGCCCGGTTTCGGCACTGAGACAGCCTTGGTCACCCTGTACGATGACCTGTGTCGGGAGAGGGACGGAGGGAGTGTTACTCTGTTGATTCTCCTTGATCTCTCAGCGGCTTTTGATACCATCGACCATGGTATCCTTCTGGAGAGGCTCGTGGAGTTGGGAGTTGGAGGTACTGCTTGGCAGTGGTTCCGCTCCTACTTGGCGGGTCGTCTCCAAAAGGTAGTGCTTGGGGAACATTGCTCGACACTGTGGGCTCTCCAATGTGGAGTCCCGCAGGGGTCAGTTCTGTCTCCCATGCTCTTTAACATCTATATGAAGCCGCTGGGTGCGGTCATCAGGAGTTTTGGAGTGCACTGCCATCAGTATGGTGATGACACGCAGCTCTACTTCTCCTTTTCATCTTCTTCAGGTGAGGCTGTCAATGTGCTGAACCGTTGCCTGGCTGCGATAATGGACTGGATGAGAGCTAACAAACTGAGGCTCAATCCTGACAAGACTGAGATGCTGTTGGTGGGAGGTTTCTCTGACCAGATGGTGGATATTCACCCTGTTCTGGACGGGGTTACACTCCCCCTGAAGGAGCGGGTTCGTAGTCTGGGAGTATTTTTAGATCCTTCCCTGTCACTCGAGACTCAAGTAGCCTCAGTGGCACGGAATGCGTTCTACCAACTTCGGTTGGTAGCCCAGCTACGTCCCTATCTGGACAGGGAAGACCTCACCTCAGTTGTCCATGCTCTGGTAACCTCTTGATTGGACTACTGCAATGCACTCTACGTAGGGCTGCCTTTAAAGACGGTTCGGAAGCTACAGCTTGTGCAGAATGCGGCGGCCAGACTGATAACGAGGACCAGGCGGTCTGAACATATAACACCTGTTCTGGCCCGCCTGCACTGGCTACCTATATGCTTCCGGGCCAGATTTAAAGTGCTGGTCTTAACCTATAAAGCCTTATACGGCGCGGGACCACAATACCTGCTGGAACGCCTCTCCCGATATAAACCCGCCCGTACACTACGTTCAACATCAAAGGCCCTCCTCCGAGTTCCGACTCATAGGGAAGCTCGGAGGATGGTAACAAGAACTGGGGCCTTTTCAGTGGTGGCCCCCGAACTGTGGAACAGTCTCCTCGATGACGTTCGCTTGGTGCCGACGTTGTTATCTTTTCGGTGCCAAGTCAAAACCTTCCTCTTTGCTGAGGCATTTTAGTCTTTTAAATATGTTTTAATTGATTTAATTTTTTTGGGACTGATTATAAATTTGATTTTAGATTTGTTATATACATGTTCTTTGTACTGAATTTATAGGATTTTGTTGTGTATATTTATATTTTGCTGTTGTACACCGCCCAGAGAGCTATGCTAGTCGGGCAGTATAGAAATTCAACAAATAAATAAATAAATAAATAAAATCAGTATGAAAGGGGAGAGTGTTGGCTACTGAGAAGAGTCTTCTCAGTGGCTGACTCACCTCTTTTCACTCTGATTGGCTGCAATCCACAGGACAAGGAAGCATGTTATAAGACTCTTCTCAGTGGCTCAAACACTCCCCTTTCATAGTGATTGGCCCTGATCATCAGCAAATCAAGCAAGCAAAGAGAAGAGGGTCACTTGGCAGCTCTCACAAGTCACACAGATATAGGAAAGACTGGAGTTGCACACACAGCCTAATTTTCTTTGACTAAATCGACAGCCACCAACGGAGATGTGTGGGTCCACCTTACGAACAACATAGGAAGACATAGGGACCCTGCTCCAAAAAAAGTAAAGGGTCTAAGACCCTCTGAGACCTTGGACATCTACAACCCTGGTTACTTGTTGACAGGACTGTTAAAGTTGATTTGGAGCTCTTGTGCAACAAGTCCACTTCCCCAAAATATCAAACCTTTTGCCATAAGGAAAATGGAAATGGACTGCCTTCAAGTCAATTCCGACTTATGACGACCCTATGAATAGGGTTTTCATGGTAAGCGGTATTCAGAGGTGGTTTACCATTGCCTTCCCCTGAGGCTGAGAGGCAGTGACTGGCCCAAGGTGACCCAGTGAACTTCATGGCTGTGTGGGGATTCGAACCCTGGACTCCCAGGTGGTAGTCTAACACGTTAATCACTACACCACAACTGACATGAAATGCACTGGAAAGTGTGGGATAACACTTGCTTTGATGGAATTGCCAATCTCCCCGCAAACAGATAAGGTTTAATGCTTATTAAATAGCCAATGTCATCTAATCTCTTCTCAACCAAATCAGGCTGAATGCTCATTTAGTAGGTTGCATGAAAGTGACCTTAACTTTCAACTATCTTAAAACTATTGGCTGACTCCAGGCTAAACAGAGCTTTTGAGATAAGGCTTTATCATTCTGTACCACTCGGCTTCCTTCTCTTTGATTCTCTCTTCACATGTCCCTTCTGGCAATCTCTACAGCCCATAGCTGTCCTTCCTTTCTTCTGCCATCCCAACATGGCCCGTTGCCATTTTGTGAACTTTTATCATTTGCTCTGGGCACAGAATTAAGGTTTTATTGGTATAGAATTGGACTGATTGATTTATGTTATATCCAGCATACAGTTGTGAATGTAAGCTAACCTGCATCCCATACATACCTTGTAAAATATGAGGAACAAGTCATTCAACTGCCCGTGCAAATCTCCTAATAAACAAAGGGGGGAGGGGTAATCAGCTTAATGAGGGTTCTTAACTCATAAGCATTTTACATCAAGCAGTTGATTCAATTCATGATGCTGATTTATTTCCTCTCTCTCACACATGCTCACACTTATATTTATATCCCACATTTATTCCGTCATGGAACCCAAGGTGGAGTATATGTGGTTCCCAGGCAGTCACCCATCCAGGCACTGACCAGCCCCAAACCTGCTTAGCTTTGGCAAGGTGGTGGCCTCATGTGCCTTCAGACCATACCCTGGGGTCTGGAAATTGTTATGCTTTCAGGACCAGGCAGAGATATTTCTATTCTACCAGGTTTTTAAAAATTGTATTACTTTAATATGAAGAAATGTAATTTTTGTAGATTTGTTCTTTTTATTTGTATCGCTTAATGAAAATGTAAATAAGTTTATTTCGGTCAAAGACCAGCAAGCTTAATGAAAATGAATACAAAGTTATTTCAAAAATATTGTATAGTTTGCTTAGAAAGGTGAGGGGGCAGTGCCTTGTTTCTAAGGACTGAATGTTGGAGCATAAGGAAGACATCCAGTCCCCTTGTGAACTCTGCTTCTTATTTTTAAATGTGAGGGAAAGATACAGACTTCAGTTGCTCATGAATGTTTGGAGGGAAATGCACTCTGCCCATTCTTAGAGGTACACTGTGCCTTCATTTTAAGAGTGAGGAAAGAGCAGGTTGTAGTATCCTAGCAAAGACCACTCTGTTGTAGATGCTCTGCCTCTCTACCACATCTGTCTCCCTTACCTTTCTATTTCCAGTTTCTTTGTATTATAATTACAATTATTGTCATCATCACTGAAATCGGGAATAGCCACAGGGCAAAGAGGTGAACATGAGAACCCTCGATCCTGTACATACACAAAGTAGAGGCCGTTGTGCCGGTTTCTTCTTCTTCACCATCCTTTTATCTCATTTTCTGATTTTCTTCAGAATCTCCTTTGACCTTTCTCCTCAGAACTTCCTTTCCTCCCAAACCATCTCAGCCCCTCAGCCACTTTTACTCAACTTGCAAAGAGTTGCTGGTGCTGGCCTTGGTCCAACTAAAATACCATGACACAGCTTGTAGGCAAGGCAGGCAAGTGAGAAGGGACCAAGCAGGCTGCCGCACTGAGGCCCACCTGAAAGTGGTCCAACGTCCACTGATGGAGTCCTGGCCCACTGTTTAAGAAACACTAGTTTATCCTATTCTGCAAAATACAATGTACATCAGTGGTGTTGATAAACAACAGCACTTACCACACACAGTGATCTCCTTGCTGCAGCAGGTTGAGATGCTTGTTATATTTGGGAGCTGGGTGAGATATTTTTGAGTCTCGTGCAAGAGTCTGAGGACATAGTGGGCATGAAGATGCTATTGGGAAAAAGTGAAGAAATTAGATTCTTCAGGGGGAAACAATAACTATTTGCTTACAGTAATTTCTATCCTGCATTTCTACAGAAACTATTCAAGGCAGCTCACAAATAAAAAACAACAACATAGTGTTATGCATACTCCAATTTTTCATGTGGTGAGAGGTTTCAGAGGTGCAGGGCTTACCTGGTTTTGGTGTCCTTTGGAATGAAGGCTTATGGCATTTTGTACTATTTGCATTTATTTACAAATATACAGCACAGGGGGAGGTACAGCTTTAACATTTCAGTGGATGTCCCCAAGTCCATTACTTCCACTTCTGAGGTCTAGGGAATAGCCACCAAGATGCTTCCAGGGCTAAATCAGTACTTGGTCCTTTCCTCAGTTTGCCTTTCTCCAGCACAGTATTGTTGTGCGCCTCCCCCAATCTCTGAGCAGTGAGATTACGGGGGTCCCTGCGCTCTTCCAGGGTTTGGTTTCCTTTGGGAAGAAGTTCAGCGGAGACTGCGGTGTCTTTATTAAATATGGTTTATTTATTTGCACACATTCCAACCTGAGCTTCAGAATGGAGGGGTTCAATGCATCAGCAGTCCAATATCCAGCTTTCCATCTGGGTTGCAGGAGGCACCCCAAAGTACATGGTGCGAGAACCAGTCTCTCTCTGCCTGCCTTCCAGTTCCCAGCAATTCTCTAGCCACACTAAAACTACAAGCACAACTTCTGCTAGCTGCCAGAAGAGAGGGGGAGCCTGTCCCGCAGAGTTTAAATGACAATAGGGCTCTTCCTGGCCCATTCTCCGTTGCTGGGCTACTGATAGAGCCCATTATCTTACCTGGCCACTCTATTTGATTAACAAAGGAGATTCATCTGGCTAGCAGAGCCAGCCCCCAGGGCATAGGATTCAAAATCAGAGGCTAGGGGACCCGCAGGAATCATCCATTCCAACCCCCATCCTCATACCACTATGATGACATCATCCTCAGCTAAGGGATCAGTTCTCCAAACTGATTCACTCCTTCTAGAACAGTCTCTGGCCATTTCCACAGCCATTGTTACAGCACGGGATTGAAATCCATCAGCTGATCTCCCTAACAATGGGAAGGTACTAGGCAACCTTAGCTCTAAGGATCTGACCAGGTATCTAACCTATGCCAGGGGTTCCGTGGCTTGCAAGCTTCATCCAGGTGGTCTGCGGTATGTCTGTATTAAGTATTCAAACTGAATTTTAATGGCATTTTTATTGCTCGTATTGTGTTTTATTGTACCACAATTTGAATTCTATGGAATGCAAGTTGTAATACAATAAAATACCATATAAGAAATGAAGGAGGCACTAAAAATACCATTAAAAATCATGCAGCATCTAGCACAGTGCATTATAATTGTTATACCGGCTGGAAAAATCATTAAGTGATCTGCCAAGACCCTCAGCAATTTTCAAGTGGTCCATGGGGGGGAAAGTTTGTGAACTACTGATATACACTCTGATTGAAAACCCACTCACAGAAATATTAAGAATCAGTTAATTAATGATGCTGTAGAAATGATCCCAGTAGAAAAAGTGGATGCCTATGGTTGTTGTGGGCCAGGCTGACTACCTCAAGCATGAGGCCCCTTCTCTATACTTGTAATTATTATTATTTATTTTACTTATATGCCGCCCTTCCTCCCAAAGGGAGCCCAGGTTGATAGTGAAGTAACTGTAATGTTTCAATAATTTTTTAACTACCCACTGCTGCTGTTTTTTTTCTCTTCTGACGTTCACTTTCAAAAGTTAATTTTTATTATTTTTTTGCTTAGTCAATGATACTATAAAGGCAGTCTTTAAAATGGTCTTCAGGTTAGATAAACAGACCTCTGCCCCGTTGCCATGGATGAGTTGCATGCTGGGAGTTGTAGTTAGATGCAAGGAAGGGAGTTGGAAGGAAGAGGAAATGTTATTGATGTGTTGTTGTTGTTATGTGCCTTCAAGTCGATTACGACTTATGGCGACCCCATGAATCAGCGACCTCCAAGTATTGATGTGCAGCCTGATGGATTAGTTTTCAGTTTTGCTAAGCTTAGAGATGTGAAGGCCTGGAAAAAAATGGGAAAATTTGGGGAGGCGAAGGGACAGCGGCGTAGCTAGAGCTTTTGCTGCCCGGGGCGGTGCCTGAGTTTGCCGCCCCTCTCAATACACTCCATACATGCAGAAAGTCCAGGCTCTTAAATGTAAAGATGTATCACTGAACACTAAAGTCAGGATCATTCAGAACATGGTATTTCCGATCTCTATGTATGGATGTGAAAGTTGGACAGTGAAAAAAGTGGATAAGAGAAAAATCAACTCATTTGAAATGTGGTGTTGGAGAAGAGCTTTACGCATACCATGGACTGCGAAAAAGACAAATAATTGGGTGTTAGAACAAATTAAACCAGACCTGTCACTAGAAGCTAAAATGATGAAACTGAGGTTATCATACTTTGGACACATCATGAGAAGACCTGATTCACTAGAAAAGACAATCATGCTGGGAAAAATAGAAGGGAGTAGAAAAGGAGGAAGGCCAAACAAGAGATGGATTGATTCCATCAAGGAAGCCACAGACCTGAACTTACAAGATCTGAACAGGGTGGTTCATGACAGATGCTCTTGGAGGTCACTGATTCATAGGGTCACCATAAGTCGTAGTCGACTTGGAGGCACATAACAACAACAACGTGACAATATGTATATACTAGAGAGATCATATTGCAAACATACGTTGGATAATGGAACGGAGCAAGGAATTTCAGAAGAAAATCACCCTGTGCTTTATAGATTACAGCAAAGCCTTTGACTGTGTAGATCATGAAAAACTATGGAATGTTTAAAAGAAATGGGGGCACCACAGCATCTGATTGTCCTGATGCACAACTTATACTCTGGACAAGAGGCTACTGTAAGGACAGAATATGGAGAAACTGATTGGTTCCCCATCGGAAAGGGTCTGAGACAGGGTTGTATTTTATCACCCTATTTGTTTAATCAATACGCGGAACATATACGGAAAGCGGGATTGGACCAAGATGAAGGAGGTATGAAAATTGAAGGGAGAAATATCAATAATTTAAGGTATGCAGATAATACCATACTCTTAGCAGAAACCAGGAATGATTTCAAATGAAAGCTGATGAAAGTTAAAGAGGAAAGCACAAAAGCAGGACTACAGCTCAAAGACAAGAAGACTAAAGTAATGACAACAGAAGATTTATATAACTTTAAAGTTGACAATGAGGACATTGAACTTGTCAAGGAATATCAATACCTCGGCACAGTCATTAACCAAAATGGAGACAATAGTCAAGAAATCAGAAGAAGGCTAGGACTGGGGAAGGCAGCTATGAGAGAACTAGAAAAGGACCTCAGATGCAAAGATGTATCACTGAACACTAAAGTCAGGATCATTCAGACCATGGTATTCCTGATTCCTATGTATGGACGTGAAAGTTGGACAGTGAAAAAAGCGGACAAGAGAAAAATCAACTCATTTGAAATGTGGTGTTGGAGGAGAGCTTTACGCATACCATGGACTGCAAAAAAGACAAATAATTGGGTGTTAGAACAAATTAAACCAGACCTGTCACTAGAAGCTAAAATGATGACACTGAGGTTATCATACTTTGGACACATCACGAGAAGACCTTATTCACTAGAAGAGATGATAATGCTGGAAAAAACAGAAGGGAGTAGAAAAAGAGGAAGGCCAAACAAGAGAGGGATTGATTCCATAAAGAAAGCCACAGATCTGAACTTACAAGATCTGAACAGGGTGGTTCATGACAGATGCTCTTGGAGGCCACTGATTCATAGGGTCGCCATAAGTCGTAGTCGACCTGGAGGCACATAACAACAACCCTGAAGTTTAACCTCCCTCTGCCCCTAGTGATTCCAATGGTGTTAAGCCACAGTAAAAATCTTTTGCATCCTCCCCTTGCCCGCTTAAGTCTTCCCTGTTACAGCATGTTTATTTTGTCCCACATGGCAAATGGAGCCCCTTCCTTTATCTGCACCCTGGATTCCGATTAGTGGCCATCGTGGCATGGGGAGAGATGGAGCCCAGGAAATTGGCACCTGTATCTAGAGATGATGATGAGGGCCTTTTGATAGCCAAATCCACGGAAGCTGCTGATAGCTGTACTTGTATTGCTACAGAGTGAAAGAGCATCTAGCTGTGTGAAAACTGCTATGTGGAGTGCCCAGTGGGATAGCCCTTGGGTACCAGAGTGCATCTTTTGCAGTGCAGTAGGCTTTTCCACATCTGTGGGCCATAAAGTAAACCATGTCCACATAGTTTGCTAGATTGGACAAACAATAATAAATGCCCTACCATCTCAACTGCATTCTTCTCCAAACAGCCCTATGAGGTTTGCTGCTGCTGTACCCATTTTACAGATGGGAGAACCTGGGCTGTGATTATAGAGGGATTTGCTGAAGGCTGCTTTCGCCTGGCTGAACTGGAATCCCAACCCTCAAGTCCCGCTCTCTATTCATTGGTGCTATTTTTTGAATGTCAAGACTGCTGCGCCTTTCTGGAAGACAGAGCCAGAAAGGGGAGCAAAGCAGCATAGGTGGAATTAGGGGTGAAGGCGGTGGTGGGGAGTTGATTTCTTTAAGCAGTAGACCTTGGCGAAATACTACCGCCTTGATTTTCCTGCTTGTTTCTGTTTCCATGAGAAAGTATGAGAGAGCCTGGGAGTGGGTTAGAGTTCATTTTGCAGTTGGAAAACCTGCAAATCAAATCACGCACAGGGATTCAGGAAAATAGGAGGTGGCTCTTCAGCGGGAGAAAGAGGGATGGATGGAGGGGGAGTTGGGAAATCTGTCCCAGAGGTCGTAAGGAAGGCAGGTTCCCTCCCCAGCGGAGAGAAGGCCCTTCTTTCTGGGAGGGGAGGATCGTGCCAGGAGCTCCAGGCTGAGGCAGCGGGTGGGGACACTCCCACCCACAGCCCGACTCCTGTCCTGTCTGACAGCTGTTTCCTCTCGCCAGCCCGAAGAGTTTCCTCCGGCCAGCCCAAGAATGTGCCGCCCGGGGCGGACCGCCCCCTCTGCCCCCCCCCCAGCTACGCCACTGGGAAGGGAACGACGCAAACCTTTTTTCCTGGTCTTTTTAAAACCCTTTCTTCCTGAAAAATGGGGGGTGGATGGAAAAACCTGCCCCCCCTCATTTTCCTAATTTTTTATCCAGGCCTTCACATCTCTAGCTAAAATCTTGAAATAAAAAAGCTTCAAGTCCTTATCTCTGGTAGTTTGTAATTCCTACACACACACACCCCTGTATATTTGTGAGGGGGGGGGCAAACATTGAGGCTGGCTAGAGGCCTGTATGGAGGAGTGGGGGTGAGGAGGGGATTAATGGAGATTATGCCTGGTGTGGAAGGGGACTTTAGAACATGTTGGTATATGAGCTCCCGTTGTCACCTCTTGAGGTCTGAGGTGAGGTTAGGCAACCTGTGGATGATGCGAGTGGTCAAGCTGCTCTGGAAGGGAATTTGATGGGATGGGGATGGGGAGGTCAGGGTTCAGAATTCTGGTGGTGGATTTGATACAAAAGGTTATTTAAACCAAAGCGATTTCAGGTATAATAAATCTTCTTAGTTATCTCCAACTTTAGAGGCCCTTTATAATGTGAAGCCCTAAACCATGGCTTGGTTTGTTTATAAATTCAGCATGAGGCGATCAGAACTGTATGCAGTATTCCAAGTGTGATACAGCACAACAGTTTTATTCTTTATCTGGCAGACACCTCTGGCAGTAAAAAATGAGAGGAAAATACACAGTCGCTTTTAAGACACTTACTTGTTCTTGTTTGAATGCTTCCAGTAAAACAGTGGCATGATCAGGCAAGAGTGGGAAGGAAAGACGAGGTCCCATATAACTGTCTGGCACCACAACTGATTCGTAGGTTGAGGATTTTTCTAGCTTGGGATCTTTAGTCATTTCAGGTTCTGACAATATGCGGTTAAGGAAATCTCCTAGGAAGGAAGGAAAGAAAACCAAAAATGGTTGGGTCAGTCCTAGATGGTTTTTGGCCGGAGACTCCGGATTATTGGGGTGCTCTCTGGATGAGTCACCTTAATCTCCGGGCTCTCAGCTTTCATTTTTTAAAAAAAATTAAGTTTCTAGGTGGTCTGGTTCACAAGATATACACCAAACGTCAGCCACCTACAACCCACAACCTCAGTTAAATAAACGCCTAGCTGGCTGCTCTAATCCCGCCGTTTCAGGTTTGTAACCGATAAGTGAAGTCAGTGTTGTGATTGACAAGGCAGTAACTAGAGCCCTTTGCAAGTCAGAAAACTTGTTTTTTCCTGCTTTTCTGAAAATCTCATCAATTGAGTAAGTATATTACTTTCAGTCTATTTCTCTCTTGTGTGCAGGAGTCAAACAAGTTTAAATTTTCCTGGGCTGTTGAACAGGGCACTGTTTTGAAAACCTTCCCAATATGCAATCCAGTACTTGCTTTTCTGGGAGTAAAGCTGCAATGCTAATCCCACATACAAACCCCATTGAATTCAATAGAACTTACTTTTGAGTAGACATGGTTAGGATTGTGCTGTAAATTGATGGGACTTTTGAGTGACCATAGCATAGAATTATGTTTGTGTTGTAAATCATTTTCTCCCTCTCCAGTCCTATTTTTAAAGCAATTAAGGCAGGGCTTACATAGGTATCACTGCTTTTATTATGTAGGAAACTAATATTGCTTTTATTTCTTTTTTAAATTTTCTGCAATGACCAACTGGTTTTGGCAATAAACTATTATATGGGATGTATGCATTTTTACATCTCCAGTTTGTGTGTATATGGAGTCTTTCCAATAACCATAAAAACAAGTATAAACAGTTGCAAAACAGCTTAAAGTGGTGTGATTCTGAATTTTGGGTTGGATGAATAAAGTTCCTTATAACTTGAGGTTGCAGTTCTGTGGACACTTCCCTATTTGAGTAAGCCCCACTGAATACAATGGCACTTGCTTTTGAGTAAAGCAACATAGGATTGCATTATCAGTATCTTTACAGGTTGTGTAAATAATAAACATATTTGATAGTCATGCTTATATAAATATTTCTTCATACCATGTCCTGATAAGCATCTGATTTCACACTATGCTTGTACAGTATTACTTCCTCTACATTTTCAGTGTGCCCTTTTTCCTTGTGGTTTTCATTGTTCCCCTCTCTTGTTTTCATCCTGAAGGGCAGATTATGCTAAGAAATGGTGAGTAGCCCATAGTCACCCAGTAAACTTTATAGATCATTTCCATATTAAAAAATTAATTAGAATGATTTACATGTAGGCAAAGTTTATTAAGTAGGTCCACGCAATACATTTAAAGCATATCCAACTTGCCTTTAGAGCACATGACTTCCCCTAAAGAATCCTGGGAAGTGTAGTTTCCCCCTCACAGTTATAGTTCCCACCACCCTTAACAAACTACAGTTCCCATGATTCTTGGTGGGATTCATGTGCTTCAAATATGTGTTGAATATACTTTAAATTAATGCTGTGGATCTGCACTAGGTATGATGTGCATTCATTAAAGAATTGAAAAGGACAATTTTAAAAGATTTTTTTTAAAACAGGGTTGTAGCTAAGTGGTAGGGCATATACTTTGCATGCAAAGGTCCAAAATTCAATTTCTGTTAAAGACTATTGCCGCAGACTGGAAGCATTCAATACACATCCCAATTCCAAAGAAAGAGGATCCCAGGGAATGCAGTAATTAGCGAACTATTGCCTTAATATCCCATGCAAGTAAAGTAATGCTCAAGATTCTACAACAAAGGCTCTTACCATATATGGAGTGAGAAATGCCAGATGTCCAAGCTGGCTTTAGAAAGGGAAGAGGCACCAGAGATCATATCACAAACATACGTTGAATAATGGAAAGAACCAAGGAATGTCAGAAGAAAATCACTGTGTGTTTTATAGATTACAGCAAAGCCTTTGACTGTGTAGATCATGAAAAACTATGGGATGCTTTAAAAGAAATGGGGGTGCTACAGCATCTGATTGTCCTGATGCGCAACCTATACTCTGGACAAGAGGGTACTGTAAGGACAGAATATGGAGAAACTGATTGGTTCCCCATCGGGAAACAAATAGGGTGATAAAATACATCCCTGTTTCACACCCTATTTGTTTAATCTGTACGCAGAACATATCATAAGGAAAGCAGGACTGGACCAAGATAAAAGAGGTGTGAAAACTGGAGGGAGAAATATCAATAATTTAAGATATGCAGACGATACCATACTATTAGCAGAAACCAGTAATGATTTGAAACAAATCCTGATGAAGGTTAAAGAGGAAAAGCACAACAGCAGGACTACAGCTGAATGTCAAAATTACTAAAGTAATGACAACAGAAGATTTATGTAACTTTAAAGTTGATAATGAGGACATTGAACTTATCAATACTTCGGCAAAGTCATTAACCAAAATGGAGATAATAGTCAAGAAATCAGAAGAAGGCTAGGACTGGGGAGGGCAGCTATGTGTCGTGTCCAGGGCTGGACTCAGGAATCACACCAGTCGATGAAAGCAATTCAGTTTTTATTAATGTAATATCCAGACAGAGACTATGTCTCCTCATGAAGCAACACAATACACGTGTCCTGCGACATGCAAGAGAGTTGACAGAACGAAGGAATTTCCACCCCCCCTTACCCTTATTAAGGGGGCTTTCTGGGGCGAATTCTCTCACTCCGCCTTAGGGTGCTTTCTTCCCCGCACCTTCTCTCTCTTCCCCTGGTGCGTTTTTGTTTTCTTCGGGTTCGTGGTGATGGGGGCAGTTCTACCTCCTCCCCTTCTGAGGATTCTATCTCGGGTATTGGAGAAAGAGGGGGGTGAACATCAGGCGGGCTTTTCTCTGTCTGAGGAGGGAGTGGAGCTCCCCCTCCTTCCTGGTCTAACTGCTGTGGCTCAATGAGGGGGGTGAGCGTGGGAAATTCCTGAGAAGCATCTGTAACTTTGTCTGTAGGAGTTTCAAGGCCTCTTCAGCTGCTGGGCAACACTATCTCTGAGAGGTCTCTCCCCCCTCCTTCACTCAGCTCTGGGAAACTGATCTCCTCCTCGTCTGAAGTGCTAAGGTCCCAATCCTACATCCTGACACCATCCCCTCCCTCATGCTGTGCCTCCCCCCCACCTGTCAGCTTAGGGCGATGGGGAAACCGTTTATGGAAGTCTTCCACTAAATCTGGGGTGTGCATGTCCCTCTCATTTTCCCACGATCTGTCAGCTGGCCCATAACCCTTCCAGTGAATTAAATATTGCAATTGATTACGTCTCCTTCTGGAATCAAGAATCTGTTCCACTTCAAACTCTGGTTGCCCCCCTACTAGAATGGGTGCCCCTGGGACTTCTAGAGGTCGTAAATCGCTGGGGGGGGGCTGCTTTCGTTAGCAAGGAGCGATGAAACACGGGATGTATTTTGAAGGTAGCTGGCAGTTTCAATCTATACGCCACGGGATTGATTTGTGCCTCCACTTCGAAAGGCCCCAGTCTCTTGTCTTGCAGCTTTCTACACGTGCCCGGCATCTGAAGGAAGCGAGTGGACAGCCACACCTGATCTCCGATTTGGAGGGAGGCCCCCTCCCTTCGATGTTGATCAGCAATTCGTTTATACTCCAGTTTGGCATCGTTCAATTGCTGTTTAAGTACCTGCTGCACGGCCTGTAATTCCTGCAGAAATTCCCCTGCTGCAGGCACCAGTACACTTTCTGCACTACTAGGGAAGGCCTTGGGATGGAACCCATAATTAGCAAAGAAGGGTGTCTGTCCAGTGCTAGTATGCAAGGAGTTATTATAGGCAAACTCTGCAAAATGCAAATAGGAAACCCAGTCATTTTGTTGATACGAAACATAACAACGTAAATACCTCTCCAACACGGCGTTCAGTCTCTCCGTCTGCCCGTCCGTCTGGGGATGATGAGCAGAAGAAAGTTTTAACTCCGTCTGTAACTGCTTCCAAACTGCTCTCCAAAACTTAGCTGTGAACTGGGTTCCACGATCTGAGACTAAACTGTTTGGCAACCCAAGTAGCCTGTAAATCTCCTTTATGAACAGCTTGGCTGTTTCTTTAGCCTCTAAGGCCCCTGGGCAAGGGAGGAAATGTGCCATTTTTGTCAGATAATCCACTATGACTAGTATGGCCGTCATTCCTTGGGACTTTGGCAAATCAGTTATAAAATCCATGGATAGATCTTTCCAGGGTTCGTTCGGGGTAGGGAGGGTCTCCATCAACCCTGCAGGTCTTCCCGTGTCTGTTTTTGCTCGCATACAGATGGCACAGGATTTTACATAGTTCTCAATGTCTCTGCGCATTTGAGGCCACCAAAAGTCCTTGGCTACATTCTGGATGTTCTTAAAGATGCCAAAGTGTCCCGCTGTGATAGAGTCATGGCACTGACACAGGATCCTGAGTCTTAGATCACCCTTCGGCACATATCTGGCGGTTTTATGCCACAACAGGCCATCTTTCCAATGGTAGTTTATTTCTGGGCCCTGGCTCTGTTCCATCTCCTGGATATACTGTTGCATGCACGGATCCGCTTCTTGTGCCTTTCTGAGCTCCTCTTCCCAAAAGAGTTGACATGATCCCAACACCAGCTTCTCTGGTGGAACTACGTACTGGGGTTGGTGGTCAATCTCACCTCCTTGGTATTGTGGCTGCCTGGACAGGGCATCTGCTCTCTGATTTTTTTTCATGGGCATGGTAAGTAATCTTGAAGTTAAACCGGGTAAAGAACTGCGACCAATGTATCTGCCTCTGGTTCAACTTCCGGGCCATCTGTAGACTCTCCAGGTTCTTGTGGTCTGAATGTACTTCTATCTGATGTTGGGCCCCCTCTAAGTATTGTCTCCAATTTTGAAAAGAATCCTTAATGGCTAGTAACTTTCCCACACTGTATAATTTCTCTCAGCGTCCCTTAGTTTTCAGGAGAAGTACGCGCAAGGGTGTAGCTCCGTTCCTTCCCCATTCATCTGTAAGAGAACCCCCCCGATGGCAAAATCTGAAGCATCTGCCTCCACAACAAAAGGGCGGGTAGGGTCAGCAAAATGCAAGATGGGCTCGGAGGAAAACTTCCCTTTCAGCTCTTCGAAGGCCTTTGTCCATTGAAATTTCTTTTTCCCCCTTAAGCAGTCAGTGAGAGGGGCTGTTAACTTGGAAAAGCCTGGAATGAACTTTCTGTAGTAGTTGGCAAATCCCAAAAAACGTTGTACATCCTTTTTAGTGGCTGGTTGCCCCCAATCCAATATACAACTCACTTTTTCTGGACCCATTTCTACTCCATCTGCTGAGATGCGATATCCAAGAAAGTCCAAAGACTTTAGATCAAACCCACATTTCTCTAACTTGGCATACAGATGATTCTCTCTCAGTCTTCCCAACACAGTTTTCACATGCTGATCATGGTCTTCTTGGTTTTTTGAGAACACCAGTATATCATCTAAATAACAGATTACGTACTTATCCAAAAGGTCTCTAAACACGTCATTCATGAACTTTTGAAACACTGGGCTTCCACAAAGTCCGAATGGCATGACCAGATATTCAAACTGTCCATAAGAGGTCAAAAATCCTGTTTTCCATTCATGTCCCTCCTTCATCCTGATCAGATTGTATGCCCCTCTTAAGTCCAGTTTCGTGAAGATTTTTGCAGAGCGCAGTCGGTCTAACAGCTCTGAGATCAGGGGCAGTGGATAGCTGTTAGGGATGGTGATTTGGTTCAATGCACGATAATCGTTACAAGGCCTGAGCTCCCCCCCTTCTTCTTCACAAACAACAGGGGCGCTCCAGCGGGGGACTGTGAGGGACGTATGAATCCTCGCTTCAGGTTTTTTTCCAGAAATTCCTTCAGGGCCCCTCTCTCATTCTCTGTAAGAGAGTAAATTCTTCCTGATGGAATGCTGGCTCCTGGCACGAGATCAATCGCACAGTCATAAGGGCGGTGGGGGGTAACGTCTCTGCCTCTTTTGCATCGAACACATCTCGAAACTCTCCATACTTCGAGGGAAGGGTTACTTGCTTGGCCTCCTGCACTGCTCCAGCCAACGTGTTGGGTTTTTCTTCTGCCTGACAGTTTTCCTGGCAATACTGAGAAGTGAACCACACCACAGCATCCTTCCACTTTATCTGTGGGTCATGCTTGACTAACCAAGGCATCCCTAGGATCACATCAAAGGTCAAAAGGTCTGTGACATACAGCAAAATGAACTCTTCATGCCCCGGGATTTGCAGTTTCAATTCCTCTGTTGCTCGTGTTACCCCCCCTCCTTTCAGGGGCCTCCCGTCTATGGTCTCCATCGGCAAGGGGGTGTTCAATTTCCATTGGGAAATTCCGTAACGCTTTGCTAGCTCTGCATCAATGAAATTTGTGGTCGCTCCACTATCAATTAACGCAGTGGAGTTAAACATTACTCCTTTTGAAGTTATAATCCGAATTGGCAGTACTAAGCCTCCTCTTGAAGGAGGTGTTGTCACCGAAGGCCCTTTGTCCAACGTAGCCCCCAGTCCACCAGCCTGTACATGGACTGGGTTCTCTAGTTTCCCGCTGGCTCTGTTTTCCCCCCCTTCAGTCCACAGTCTCTAGCCACGTGTCCCGGTCTTGAACAATAGAAACATAAACGTTCCTTACGACGCCTCTCCTTTTCTTCTTCTGACAGCTTCGGCCTAGCCCCTCCCCCTGTCCTTCAGTCGCATTGCCTGATGCTCCTGGGGTTGGAAGGGTCTTGCCCTTGCCGAAACTGAGTATCTCTGGATCTCCTGTTTCTTTTCCAGGCACCTCCCTTCCAACCGATGATCAATCTGTAGGCATAGCCGAATCAGTCCAGGCAAATTATTTGGGGGGGGTGGTTCTAGCCAAGTCATCCATCTAAAGGAGCGCCTTCAACGCCACCAATTATGCCGCCCGACTCGATCAGCCACACAGGGCCTTCTCTCAATCCCGCCAACAAAAACAGCTAGATTGGCGGGAACTAGAGAGAGGGCTTTCTCAGTGGCGGCCCCCACCTTCTGGAACTTCCTCCCACAAGATCTACGGCACACCTCTTCCCTAAATGTCTTCCGAAAAGCCTTAAAGACCTGGCTCTTTCAACAGGCCTTCGGGATTTCCGGGGAGGGCTAAATGCTATGATTAAATGCCTCATGCCCTGTATTATTATTGCTTTTGCTGTCGCACTGTTCTATTTTGTATTTTGTATTATTGTATTGTGTTTTAATTTTTCACATGTAAGTTGCCTAGAGTGGCCATTGGTCAGATAGGCGACGCATAAATTAAATTTATTATTATTATTATATTATTATTATATTATATTATTATTATTATCCAGGACTTCAGAACTCAATCCACTCCTATACATGAACATCAAGGCTGCATCATTATAACCAGTTTCCTGGGACAAAATTTTAAAGGCTTTAGTGTATTCCGACCCCGTTCCTTTCCCTTGTTTCAAGGCCCCCAACTGCTGGGCCACCATCTCCGCCCTTTGAGGGTCCTGGAACATCTCAGTCATGGCTCGCATAAAGTCTCTATACCTTCCCAGAAGGCTGTCCTTTCTGACCAGGTACGGAGTCACCCACTTGGCAGCTTCTCCTTCCAAGAGACTGATCACGAAGGCCACCTTTGCCACATCACTAGGAAATTCTGCATTTCTGATGTCCAAATACAATTCACACTGAGCCACGAAAGTAGAGAGCTGCTCACTCTGTCCCGCATATTTTGGTGGTAGTCCTATAGGAATCTTCACCACAGCGGCCGGAGGGGCTGCTCGCATCTGATCTACCGTGGCTCTCAAGGACTGGTTGTCAGTCTTCAGAGCTCTGACAGTCGTTAACAAGGTTTGAACATCTGCCTGTAAATCCGTCACATTAGTTCTCAGCCGTCTCACTTCTTTCGTCTCAGAAGTGGGATTTGTTCCCCCTGCTCCCTTCTCCATCTTGTCACGTTCAAGCGGTGAGAGCGTTGAGGGTGAAGTAGGTGGTTCTGTCAATCTGTCGTGTCCAGGGCTGGACTCAGGAATCACACCAGTCGATGAAAGCAATTCAGTTTTTATTAACGTAATATCCAGACAGAGACTATGTCTCCTCATGAAGCAACACAATACACGTGTCCTGCGACATGCAGGAGAGTTGACAGAACGAAGGAATTTCAGCCCCCCCTTACCCTTATTAAGGGGGCTTTCTGGGGCGAATTCTCTCACTCCGCCTTAGGGTACTTTCTTCCCTGCCCCTTCTCTCTCTTCCCCTGGTGCGTTTTTGTTTTCTTTGGGTTCATGGTGATGGGGGCAGTTCTACCTCCTCCCCTTCTGAGGATTCTATCTCGGGTATTGGAGAAAGAGGGGGGTGAACATCAGGCGGGCTTTTCTCTGTCTGAGGAGGGAGTGGAGCTCCCCATCCTTCCTGGTCTAACTGCTGTGGCTCGATGAGGGGGGTGAGCGTGGGAAATTCCTGAGAAGCGTCTGTAACTTTGTCTGTAGGAGTTTCAAGGCCTCTTCGGCTGCTGGGCAACACTATCTCTGAGAGTTCTCTCCCCCCTCCTTCACTCAGCTCTGGGAAACTGATCTCCTCCTCGTCTGAAGTGCTAAGGTCCCAATCCTGCATCCTGACACTATGAGAGAACTAGAAAAGGTCCTCAAATGCAAAGATGTATCACTGAACACTAAAGTCAGGATCATTCAGACCATGGTATTCCTGATCTCTATGTATGGATGTGAAAGTTGGACAGTGAAGAAGGCGGATAAGAGAAAAATCAGCTCATTTGAAATGTGGTGCTAGAGGAGAGCTTTGCACATACCGTGGACTGCGAAAAAGACAGATAATTGGGTATTAGAACAAATTAAACCAGACCTGTCACTAGAAGCTAAAATGAGGAAACTGAGGTTAACATACTTTGGACACATAATGAGAAGACATGATTCACTAGAAAAGACCATAATGCTGGGGAAAATAGAAAGGAGTAGAAAAAGGGGAAGGCCAAACAAGAGATGGATTGATTCCATAAGGAAGCCACAGACCTGAACTTACAAGATCTGAACAGGGCAGTTCACAACATATGCTCTTGGAGGTCACTGATTCACCTGGTCGCCATAAGTCGTAATTGACTTGAAGGCACATAACAACAACAACATATTGGAAAAAATCTCAAAGCGGTTTACAGAAAGAATTAAAACAATAAAATTACTGGCAAAAACAGTTAAAAGTATTTAAAAATATTCAAAATAATAAAACCAACAATGAGTTAAAAATAGATAAAAACATAATAGCTTCTACATGCCTGGGTAGGCTTGCCTAGCAGGTGCCAGAAAGAGTACAATGAAGGCACCTGCTAATGTCAATAGGCAGGGAGTTCCAAAGTGTAGGTGCTGCCACACTAAAGGACTGATTTCTTACAAGATCAGAACAAGTACTATGTGGCACCTGGAACATGGAAATCATACCTTGAACTTGGCCTGGTAGCAAATCAGCAACCAGTGCAGATTTCAGAGCAGATATGGTCTCACTCATGTCAGCAATTGCGCCACAGCATTCTGCACTAACTGCGGACCCCAGGGCAGGTTGTGCTGCATGGGGATTTCTGTGACCTTGGCTTACTGACTGCCAGGATTTTTTTAGTTTGGTTTTTGGTTAGGAATTCTGAATGGTTGTGGAATGCTGAGTTTTCTGCCTTACCCATAGGAATCTTGTTGTGGTTAGTATGGTATTGCATTTAGGAAATCATAACTGTCTTTTCTTTTTCTTTTTCTATTTGCATTTCATTTACCTTTATCCTCACTCCCTTTCATCCATAGAAGCAGCAACAGTGGTTCTATGCTCTCAGCTCAACCCCTTAAACCCACTGATGATGCACCTTTTTGTTTGTGTTTTGCCCAATGGTGGTAAAAGAGAACTCACATACTGGGCAGCATGGCTGCAGTTGTTGTTCCCAAGCTGCTGCCTATGAAGGTAGACCAAACCATGTGTGTTTTCTCTCTGTCAATTATTATTCACTGGAATTGGGTTGGCTGTCAAAGTGAGTTAATAGCAGCCCACAGGAGAGACAGGAAAGAGTAGATAATCTTCTTACTCTTACTCATTTCTCAGACCTCTTTCTAAAGTGAAGGGTCAAATCAGTAAAGATATTTGGAGCAGCCATGTTAAAAGATAGGGGCAGGGCATTCCAGGCAGGGGGTTGCCAACCCTATTTGGATATGGATATCTTTGCAGACGATCCCTAGTCAAGCTTTACCAACAGCACAATCCAAACCATACCTACTGAGAAGTAAGTCCTATTGAGTTCTAAGGGGCTTAGTCCCTTAGTAATAAGTATGTTTAGAATTGCAGCCTGCAGCCTCAGTATGTTTAGAATTTCAGCCTACTCCTGAGTGCTTCCATCTAACATCTCCACAACACTAGGCTCCTTTCTTCCTACAATGGCCTTCTGGTGACTGGCCTGGCCTGAAGGCACTTAAACCCTTCTTGCCAGAAGCAAGTAGGCTAGATCAAATGTTCCCTACCCAGGCTCCATCTTTTAGCTAAGTTTTCTTAATTTCCAATCGGATAAATGTTTTTGTTTGAATTGTATGCTCCAAGTAACTGTGGTTGATGCTTAATATATCATGCTTAATGACATCACTCGGGCCCGCCCCCAAAATCTTAGGATTTGGGATGCTTCTGACCTGGCAATCCTACTCACAAAACAATGTGAAAGCCAGAAAAATTAAAACCATGCAACAGCCAAAAGGTAATTACCATTGTTATTATTAATAATAATAATTGATAAACCCGCAGGAAATAACAATTAAAAGCATCAGAATTGCTTAAAGTAAATAAAAGGGCATTCAAACAGAGAAAGACATTAAAGACCACCTGCTGACAGTTAAAGAGGCAAGCACATAATGTACTTCAATATACATGAGTGCTGTTTTATTAGGCACTTAGAGGTGATTCAAGAGCCAGTGTGGTGTAGTGGTTAAGGTGGTGGACTATGACCTGGGAGACCAGGGTTCGAATCCCCACACAGCCATGAAGCTCACTGGGTGACCTTGGGCCAGTCACTGCCTCTCAGCCTCAGAGGAAGGCGATGGTAACCCCCCTCTGAATACCGCTTACCATGAAAACCCTATTCATAGGGTCAACGTAAGTCGGGATCGACTTGAAGGCAGTCCATTTCCATTTTCAGGGTTGATTCATCAAAGATTCATGCATACAAATATATCCACATTTGATCAATTTGTAAAATGTATAGATCACAAAATTCAGTTACCCTGGTACAAAAAATCATGTATTGTCCCATATATAAGCTTACTCTCTTTGCTGCTACTTGGTGTAAAGTAGGTCATCAGGTAATCAAAGAAACGGTTGAGCTGCAGAAGACAAGAAGGAAGATGTCATCATCCATCCTAAGGGCAACTTTGTACCCTCTTCCCGCAGCCTCTCTCTCTCTCCTGCACTGGTCCACTTTCTCATGCCTTGCAGAGCTGCAAGCTATCTGGAAGGTGTGTGAAAGAAGAGAGGCGCAAGTGGGACATGCCACATAATGATGGAGTGTGCTGCCTTCCAACACACACTTTGCATTTGGCGGCCAATGAGCATTTCCTCCACCCAAATATTTTTTGTGCTGATGGAAGTTGTAGCCCAAAACATCTGAAGGCCATCAGGATGGCGAAGGATGAATTAGAGCACTGTTGGGTTGAAATTATGCTTGCATGGAAATACTCGGGCAGGGGGTTTACAGTAGAATTTGATAGCTAAAGTCTGGATTGTGTTGGGGACTGATGACCTTAAATATTTCATTTTGAGAATTGGGGGGGGGGATTGTGAGTGCAAACTCCCTTTTGTCACTACCAACAGCAAAACTAGAACAGGCAGCAGCAAGAAGTTCCACTCGCTCTTCCTCTTTAGCCATCATACCCTGAGATGATCCTGCTCTCCCGCATATTCTATGGATTGAAATATGCGCCATGTGCATCTTCGGCGCATTTCAAGCCGGGCCATGTAGCGCCGATACCACCTTTGGATCAGTATAGCTGATTTGAAGGCTGAGATACAAAAAGAGAGATGCATGATGTAACCTCTTGCTACATTGACACAATACCATCAGGGCTTGCTTTTTTGAGTACAGATACATGAGGCCTATTGGGCAGGGCTGGCATTAGCATCTGGCACTCTTGGGCAGCTGTCAGGGGCCAGGTATTGGTGGGGAACTGACAGTCAGACATCTTACTTTGGAAAGAGGCCCAAAAGGTATAGTTGATTTGATACAATTACCAGAATATTACAATTAAAGTGCCATTTGAGGATAGTAAACTCACGGACATGAGACATGCGTGACCGGCTCACTACTCCATTTTAAACTTAACTATTGGACCAATTTTCTGTGACCAAATTGTACATAGTATTCCTCCTTTGACCACTGAAAAAGACCAGTTGGGTCTGATTACATTTGATGTTATTTATACTAGTGATTCAAGGATTTTGATCAGGCTTTGACGTGAACAGATAAGTAATTGGATATCATTTTTGTAATATTCTATTCTGATCACATTTTTATTTATTTATTTATTTATTTTATTCAATTTTTATACCGCCCGAAGCCAGGGGCTCTCTGGGCGGTGCACCACAAAGCATAAATACAATACAATAAAAATACATTAAAATAACAATAATAACACTAAGCATATATGTTAAACAATTCACAGCCTGGTCTATATAACAACAATAAAATTTAAAATTTTATTTAAAAGCCTGGGAGAATAAAAAAGTTTTAACCTGGCGCCGAAAGGATAGAAGTGTAGGTGCCAGGCGAACCTCGTCGGGGAGACTATTCCATAGTTCGGGGGCTACCACTGAAAAGGCCCTAGATCTTGTTACAACCCTCTGAGCCTCTCTGTGAGTCGGAACTCGGAGGAGGGCCTTTGATGTTGAACGTAGTGAACGGGTAGGTTCATATCGGGAGAGGCGTTTCGCTAGGTATTGTGGTCCTGCACCGTGTAAGGCTTTATAAGTCAAAACTAGCACTTTGAATTTGGCCCAGAAACCGATAGGTAGCCAGTGCAAACGCGCCAGAACAGGTGTTATATGTGCAGACCGTCTGGTCCTCGTCAACAGTCTGGCTGCTGCGTTTTGCACTAGCTGTAGTTTCCGAACTGTTTTCAAAGGCAGCCCCACATAGAGTGCATTGCAGTAGTCCAATCTAGAGGTTACCAGAGCATGTACAACTGAGGCGAGGTCGTCGCTGTCCAGACAGGGACGTAGCTGGGCTACCAACCGAAGGTGGTAGAACACATTCCGTGCCACCGAGGCTACCTGAGCCTCAAGAGACAGGAATGGATCTAACAAAACCCCCAAGCTACGAACCTGTTCCTTCAAGGGGAGTGTAACCCCATCCAGAACAGGTTGAACATCCACCATCTGGGCCGAAAAGGCACTCACCAACAGCGTCTCAGTCTTGTCAGGATTGAGCCTCAGTTTGTTAGCTCTCATCCAGTCCATTATCGCGGCCAGGCAACGGTTCAGCACATCAACAGCCTCACCTGAGGAAGATGAAAAGGAGAAATAGAGTTGCGTGTCATCAGCATACTGATGACAACGCACTCCAAAACTCCTGATGATGAAAAACTCCTGATGAAGCCCAGCGGCTTCATGTAGATATTGAAAAGCATGGGGGACAGAACCGATCCCTGTGGGACTCCACAATGGAGAGTCCAGGGTATCGAGCAGTGCTCCCCAAGCCCTACCTTCTGGAGACGGCCCACTAAGTAGGAGCGGAGCCACTGCCAAGCAGTACCTCCAACTCCCAGCTCCGTGAGTCTCCCCAGAAGGATACCATGGTCGATGGTATCAAAAGCCGCTGAGAGATCAAGGAGAATCAACAGAGTCACACTCCCCCTGTCTCTCTCCCGACATAGGTCATCATACAGGGCGACCAACGCCGTTTCAGTGCCGAAACCGGGCCTAAAATCGGATTGAAATGGGTCTAGATAATCGGTTTCATCCAAGAGCACCTGGAGCTGGCTGGCCACCACCCGTTCCAAGACCTTGCCCAAGAATGGGATGTTCGCTACTGGCCTGAAGTTGTTCAAATTATCTGGGTCCAAGGAAGGTTTCTTCAGGAGTGGTCTCACCACCGCCTCTTTCAAACGGCTAGGGACCACTCCCTCTCTCAAGGAGGCATTTATCACTTCCCTGGCCCAGCCGGCTGTTTCAACCCTGGCAGCTTTCACTAGCCAAGAGGGGCAAGGATCTAGTACAGAGGTGGTTGCACGCACCAGTCCAAGTACCTTGTCAACTGCCTCAAGCTGTACCAACTGAAACTCATCCAACAAATGAGGACAAGACCGTGCTCCGGATACCTCATTAGGTTCAACTGCCATAATATTGGAGTCCAAGTCCTGGCGGATGCATAGGATTTTATCTTGGAAGTGCCCAGCGAACTCATTACAGCGGGTTACCGATGAGTCTCTAATATCCTGAGGGCTGTGATGTAAAAGCCCTCGGACAGTTCTAAAGAGCTCCGCAGGACGGTTGAGGGATGATTTAATAGCGGCAGCGAAATATCACTTTTTCGTTGCCCTCACCGCTTCTGTATATAGTTTCGTAGAGGCACTTACCAAGGCGTGATTGCATCTGTCAGGAGTACGCCTCCATCTGCACTCAAGCCTCCTCCTCTCTTGTTTCATCACTCTCAGCTCCGGGGTATACCACGGAGCTGCGTGAGCTCGACATGGGAGAGGGCGCGCAGGAGCGATCGTGTCGACAGCCCGGGTCATTTCCGTGTTCCACAGTTCGACCAGGGCCTCAACAGGAGCGCCAGTCTTATCAGCCGGAAAATCCCCCAGAGCCCTTTGAAAACCCAGAGGATCCATTAGTCTCCGAGGTCGGACCAACTTAATAGGTCCCCCACCCTTGCGGAGGGAAAGGGTGGCTGTAAGCCTAAACTTCAGCAAGCGGTGATCTGTCCATGACAATGGAGTCGATGAAAAACTCCCCACCTCCAGATCACCATCTCCATGTCCAGTGGCGAAGATCAAATCAAGAGTATGCCCCGACACATGCGTTGGGCCAGTAACAAATTGAGACAGCCCCATGTTTGCCATGGAGGCCATGAAGTCCTGAGCCGCCCCAGATAAGGCAGCCTCGGCATGGATGTTGAAGTCCCCCAGTATCAATAGTCTGGGGGACTTCAGCAATACCTCTGAGACTACCTCTGTCAGCTCAGTTAGGGAAGCTATTGGGCAGCAGGGTGGGCGGTACACCAACAGAATTCCCAGTCTGTCTCCTTGACCCAGCACAAGGTGGAGGCACTCCAAACCAGTCGTCGCCTGGACAGGGTGCTTGATGAGCGAGAGAGAACTCCTATAGGCCACACCACCCCGCCTCCCCGACCCTCGGATCTACCACAGTGTTGAACCTCATACCCAGGTGGGCAGAGCTGGGAGAGAGTAACTCCTCCCTGATCACCCACCCAGGTCTCGGTTATACATGCCAGGTCGGCGCTCTCATCAACAATTAAGTCGTGGATGAGGGAGATTTTATTATGTACCGACCTGGCATTTAGGAGCAACACTTGGAGATCCGAGAGCTTTTAGGTTTTTACATTGGATTTAAGTTATACTTTATTTCCCCTAATATTTAGAATTCTAGTTTTGCTGGTTGGGGGAAGCCTGTTCTTTCTTGTGTTGCCTGCCATTTTAAATTACCCACATTGTGCCATAGTGACACTAGATTGGGGCATTATGAGTAATTAAAATGGCCGGCAGGTACCCTTTGAAGTCCCTGTTGAAGCCGCTCCCACCATCTATGAGCAGGTGTAGGAACCTATCCCTATTATTTCCATGTTATTCATACCTCTGGTACCAAAGTTTCTGTTAAAGAAGTAATGTGTAGGAATGCATTTACTTTGTTAACTGAGAGCAGGCTAGAACACCTAGACCTCTAAGTGGGGGGCTGCCTCACCCCTACAAGAGGCCATCTTCAGGCTTTCTCCATAAGCTCCATTGGGTAAGGTGTAGCTGCATTCCAGGTTTACCCAGCCCTCTTTCTCCACAGGAAGATGTAGGAGTCCTGAGGCCTGCCCAGGCCACAGTATAGAAGCCAGGCACTCTAGGAGAGGAGGCCTATAGAAGGACTGCACTTCATGTTGAGAGTAACCCGGGGCATGGATGAAACTGGCCTGTGAAGCAACAGTCCCAAAATGAAGCCATCCTTGCAGCGGACCAGGAGTTGTTGCCTTCTTTGAACATGACTAATACCGTGGAAGACAGAAACAAAATTCAAAGGGACCTTGATAGGCTGGAGCATTGGGCTGAAAACAACAGAATGAAATTCAACAGGGATAAATGCAAAGTTCTATACTTAGGAAAAAGAAACCAAATGCACAGTTATAAGATGGGGAATACTTGGCTCAGCAATACGACATGTGAGAAGGATCTTGGAATTGTCGTTGATCACAAGCTGAATATGAGCCAACAGTGTGATGTGGCTGTAAAAAAGGCAAATGCTATATTAGGCTGCATTAACAGAAGTATAGTTTCCAAATTACGTGAAGTACTAGTTCCCTTCTATTCAGCACTGGTTAGGCCTCATCTTGAATACTGCGTCCAGTTCTGGTCTCCGCACTTCAAGAAGGATGCAGACAAACTGGAACAGGTTCAGAGGAGGGCAACAAGGATGATCAGGGGACTAGAAACTAAGCCCTATGAGGAGAGACTGAAAGAACTGGGGATGTTTAGCCTGGAGAAGAGAAGACTGAGGGGAGATATGACAGCACTCTTCAAGTACATGAAAGGTTGTCACACAGAGGAGGGCGGGGATCTCTTCTCAATCATCCCAGAGTGCAGGACACAGAATAATGGGCTCAAGTTGCAGGAAGCCAGATTTCGCCTGGACATCAGGAAAAACTTCCTAACTGTTAGAGCCATACGAAAATGGAACCAATTACCTAGAGAGGTAGTGGGCTCTCCAACATTGGAGGCATCCAAGAGGCAGCTGGACAGCCACCTTCCTAAGTAAATGTGTAACAAACGCCCACAATATTTGTTTTATTGTTAGGCGAGGATCCGCCCCCCAGTACAAGGTTTCAATATTACTCAAGGAACGACGAAACGGTCTTAAAAGTAAAGCCAGAGTTTTATTGAAGCACTTGCAAGTGGAGAAACGAACAAAGCCGAGTCTGCCCCTTCCTGGACGCAGCCAGGTTTTTATACTCTTGGCCCCATATACATCATGCATACATTAACCGTTGGCTCAGCCTACTTCCTTATTCCCGATCTTTTCCATATAAGGTCTTTTTGGCTCTTTGCCACATTCCTGAGACAGGCGTTGTTCCTTCACTCAGCGCCATTAGAAGCACTTGCAAAACCGGTTTTGCGGGCCAAGGTAGTTTACACAAACCAAGAGATAGCCAGCCCAGCTTACCTAAACAGTAACGTACGTGCCTATAGAATGTTCACTGAATCACCAGCATTGTCCGTATTTCTACAGGGTATTTCCTACAGCCAAGCATTTTTACAAAAGCCAAGCAAGCATTATTTCTTACAGCCTCCTTTTCCTACAATTCCCCCCTCAAGAGCCCATTTTAAATTATACTAAATGGGCTCTTCTTTCTTCTCTTCTTCAGTTTCCCATGGGTCTTCTTTATATACGCTTTGATACATTATTTTTCCATACAGTTGCATGCTACTTTTTGTTGCTGCATTGTCTGCTATGCTGCGAATGCCATTCATGATTATCGGTAGCAGACACGGTAAAAGCATACATCCTACTAAAATCAACATTACTAATACAATCATGGTTTTCATTCCTCCAAACTAGTTAAACCATGAGTTCCAATCCCCAAGACCGAGTCCCTTCCATGTTTGCACCGGTACATGTGCAAGCTTCTTCATCCTATTTGCCACATCCTTTACAATTCTTCCATTGTCATCTATTTTGAGACAACATTCCGTTAAATTGAGGAGTCCGCAGACCCCACCCTCTTTTGCTAATAAATAATCCAGGGCCAACCGGTTCTGGAGTATCCCTTCTCTCATTTGAGTAGATTGATCAGCAAGCAATGTTAAAGCATGTGCTGTCTGGTTAGTGAGTATTTCTACAACAGCCTGTAGCCGAATTAGCCTATTTAGCATATAAATGAGGGTTCTGTATCCATAAGTACCATCCTGTGCCCAGGAAGCTGGATCATATGTGGCGATGATACGCTCAGGTGGCCACGTGTCACCCCATCCATTATCTTGTCCTTTTGCCAAGCTAACATCTATTGACCGTTTCTTCTCATTAGGTTGTTCCTCATCGAACACTGGAATTAGGGGGTTTAAACTGCCTCCCTTTATCGTATACATGGGCTGTATTATGCCAAGGTAACAGGTGCCGGTCCAGTTTACTGGCAGAATTGAATAAGCTGTAGAGCCACAAATCCAATAATGGCCTTTTAATGCTGGTATTTCTTTGTGGTTAAATAGTGACCCAGTGAGTCGGGAGGGTATATAATATGATTCATTTCCGAGAGGACTTAAAACTGCTTGGTCTGTGGTACATTTCCATAATTCAGTTTCATTTTTCCACGTGCAGGCACATCCTGGTCGGGTATGGTTAGTGACTGCCCAATACTTTTGAAATCCCCTTACTATTGTCCCATTTGAGTGATGCCACGCCCACTCCTTTCTATGGAGAGATTGATTCTTATTACTTTTAAACCAAGCGCATAATTGCCCTGTTGCAGTTAGTTCTTCCCAATATGTACGGCATGCATATATATCCTTCACTCCTTCTTTTCTCATCCAAGTATATGGAGCCCAAGTGCCATTTCTTAATAGTACATGCGTCACATTATTCCACAGGGCACAGGGAATGACCGTCTCTCCTGGTCCCGGATAATGTCGGGTAGCATGTTGGAGAGTCCAATTACATTTACTATTTCCCAATTCCTGAACTGGTTGGGTGATATTTTGGGAAACACAATATTGGCCTTTGGGAACCCATTTTAGATTCCACCATTGGTTTGTTTCCCAGGTTCCTGTCCCATTGTGTACCTCACTATGGTTACTTAGTAACCATTTAGGATTAAGGGATATTGCCATCCACGGCCATTGCGGAAACCCTTGGGGGTTCCCACAAATCCAGCAATTCTTAAGGTAAAATACCTTAGCTACTTGGTCGGCAAGCTCAACAAATGCATTAATCTTGTCCGTTGCTGTGGGTGTGGACCTGATAGTTCTTGACTGCTCATCGTGAGGTCGAGGTTGGTGAAAGAAATTTACACACATCAATACAATTAAAGTTAGAAAGCAGGAGGAAATCACCCCCAACTTAATTTGTAATGTTGGAGTCATGACTATAAGCTATCTCTTCTTCTGGAGAACTTGAGCTTCAGGTCAGAGCCCGGTATGACTCTTGAAGACCACTTGGCTTTGGCTTCTTGATTCTTCACCCCGCCAGTTGGAGGGTCCTTCGCTACCCTCTTCTCGGGTTCCTGAATGGTAAGTGGTTCAGATGCTTTCTTTATGCGGGAAACATGGATCCATTTGTCGCTTCCAAATACTTTTACTGCTGCCTCCGTCACGAGGGCGACTTGCTTCTCTGGTCCCCAAGTTGGTAGGAGTGGCTCCTTCTTCCACTGTTTGATCCGGACCCAATCGCCTGGACGGTAGCTATGAATTGCCAGATCTAATGGAAGCCTCTGGAATTCTCGACTGTGTCTGTGGAGAGAGGAGAGAACATCCTGCAAGGCAATTACATAGTCCTTCAACTGTTTTGCACCCACATCCCCTGTTATGGGAGCCCTTTCTGTCTGGGGCCGTGATTCAAGGGGAGGTCGTCCGAAAAGGGACTCAAATGGTGTCAATTTAGTCTTTCCCCTGGGAGTGTTTCGCATAATGGTCAGAGTCAGAGGTAAAGCTTGGACCCATTTTAGTGATGTCTCTTGGCAAACCTTGGTCAACAATGTCTTAATTGTCCGATTGGCGCGTTCCACCTGACCGGATGATTGGGGCCGCCAAGGGGTATGCAACTTCCAGTCAAACCCCAGAGCGGAACTTATGTTCTTCACAATTTGACTTATGAAATGAGGTCCTTGATCTGATTCAAAAGTCTCTGGTAGGGAATATCGTGGGATGATTTCCTTCAGTAGGATTTTAGCAACAGTAGTTGCAGTGGCATTACGAGTGGGAAACGCTTCTGGCCATCCCGTTAGTTGGTCAATGATTACCAACAAGTACTTATAGCCTTGGTTGCGAGGCAGCTCTGCAAAATTGATTTGCAACCTTTGGAACGGATAATATGCCCATGGTCTTCCTCCCATTGGCACAGGAGGCTTCGGTGCTGGGTTGACTGCTGCACAAATAGCACAACTGAATACGGCTCTTTTAGTTTCTTCATACAGTCCTGGTGCAACGATCTGACGAATCAGGAGATCTCCCAACGCGTTTCCACCCAAGTGTGTTTGCGCATGTATATCCTGTACGAGTTGACGGAGGATCTGTCTTGGGATGATGATTTGTCCCGTTGGTATCTGCCACCATCCGGATGCTAATTTTATAGCCTTTTGAACTTGTGCTCTTTCCTCTTCTTTCTGAGAGTATTCTGGTGCCTTGGTGGGAAGAGACAGTTGGATTGCACACATCGTTCCCATAGTGCAGTCGTCTTCAAGTGCCGCTTCTTTTGCCTTTTGATCCGCATATTGATTACCCTGTCTCCATGTCGGATTCTTATCTTTTCCGTGAGCTAGCACATGCACGATGGACACTTTCTTTGGTTCCTGGATAGCATCTAGGAATTTGATGATCTGCTCTCGATGTTCCACCGGCTGTCCCCCGCTCTTCACGTATCCTCGTTCTTTCCATATCATTGCAAATGCATGGGCCGTCTGGAAGACATATTTTGAGTCCGTATAGATGGTCACACTTTGGTCCTTCATCATTTTTAATGCTTCTATTGCTGCCGTTAGTTCTGCCACTTGGGCTGAATACGTCGAGGGTAGTCGGCCACTTCTGAGAACCTTCATGTTCTCGCATACCGCATATCCTGTCTTCCTCTTCCCTTCTATCACCTGGGAACTACCATCAATGAACACATGTCTTCCATCTATTGGTTGATCTGTCAAGTCAATTCTTGGACATAGGGTGGTATCTAGGGTCTCAATGCAATCATGCTCGAGCTCTCCCGGCTCCGGCAAAAGTGTTGCTGGATTCAAGGTGTTGCAGGCTTTTAGCGTTAGGTCCGGGCGGCCCAATAGTTGCTGTTCATATTGAGTTTGGTGACTCGGGCTTAAAACCCTTGATGCTGCATCTCCTAAGATTCTCCGGAGGTCATGAGGGCCAAGGACTGTTACTGGCGCGCCCATCATGATTTTCTCAGCTTTCGTTAACACCACTGCTGTGGCTGCCACAATTCTCAGGCAAGCAGGCCATCCTTGGGCTACTGGATCTAATTTTGATGAGTAATATCCCACTGGGAGGTGGTCAGGTCCCATTTTCTGTGTCAGCACTCCCATTGCCATGCCTTTTCGTTCTGCCACATACAGTCTGTAAGGTTTACTTCCATTGGGCAAGGCAAGAGCTGGAGCTTGTTGCAACACATGTTTAATCTTCTGGAATGATTTTTCACATTCTTTCGTCCAGTGCCACTTGGAGTCCTTCTTGAGGAGTTCGTACAGAGGTCCGATGTATTCACTGTACCCTGGGATCCATTGTCGGCAAAACCCTGTCAGTCCCAGGAAAGATCTTAAAGTCTTAATGTCTCTTGGTGGTGGGACAGCACAAATAGCCCTCTTTCGCTCATCAGATAGCCGGCGCCCTTGGGATGAGACCTGGTACCCCAGATAGGTCACTTCCTTCTGATTCCATTGTACTTTTTCTCTTGAAACTCGGTATCCGCATTTATGCAAATAATTTAACAGGTGCTTTCCATCTTCGGTACAGGCTTCTTCTGTCGGGCTACATATCAGCAAGTCATCCACATAAACCAGCAACGTCGATGGTCTCTTTTCTTGGTACCATCCAGCCAGGTCCTTCTGTAGTGCCTTGGTAAATTCGCTTGGTGAGCTGACGAATCCTTGTGGGAGCACGCCCCAAGTGAGCTGACAGGCCTGTGGTTCCTCCGGGGTTTCCCATTGGAAGGCGAATAGATCTTGGCTATCCTCATGTAGTGGGATGGAGAAGAAGGCGTCTTTCAAATCGAGGACGGTGAATGTAGTAGATGTGAAGGGTACATATGACAACAGCGTGTGTGGATTTGGTACAACGGGCACATCTTCCAGGACTTTTTCGTTGATAATTCTCAAGTCTTGGACTAGCCTATACTGGCCTGGCCGTCCTTCCTTGGGGACTCCGAATATCGGGGTGTTGTGTGGGCTAGTGGTCTGGTGTACCCATCCGTATTCCAAGAACAAAATGATCATTTTGTGTAGGCTCTGTCGGACCTCCGCCCTTAGGGGAAACTGCTTTACTGGCGTTGCGGCAGTCCCTGGTTTTAATCTTACTTGAACCGGAGTAGTATTCTTTGCCCTTGCCGGATTATCTTTTCTTGCCCATACGTCTGGGTGTACACTGGGAATCATCAAAGGTTCTTGTTGTATGTTCTTCTCTTTTATTCCTGCAAGTGCCATTTGGAAGGCACATTCATTCCGCTTGGGAACCTGTACATGTAATTCGTTGTCCTGGAATGTGATGCGGACTTGTAGCTTACTTAGAATATCGCGGCCAAAAATGGGGAGTGGGCATTCAGACGATATCAAAAATTGATGACTAAATTCTGTTCCTTTATCGTGGAACCTAACGGCTAGAGGTTGCGAGACGGGTATTGTCTGCTTGTTGCCTTCTATTCCCATCACCGTGGCAACTTGAGACGTGAGGGGTATCTTTTGATGGGAACAGGTCCGGGGCATCATTGAGAAAGAGGCGCCTGTATCAACCAGCCCTTGTAGAGGGCATCCATTGACTGTTAACTTTAGCATTGGTTCTGCCTGCGGACCCCCCTTGTATCCCGTCCACCTTCATTCGGAATCATACTCCTCTGTAAATTGTGCCATCTCTTTGGGCAGATCTTTCTGCCCTGGCTGTTCTGCCTTTTTGCCTTCCTGCCATAACGGGTGGCCAACCCTCCGTCCTTGGTTCTCAGTGGTCCTTACTTTACAATCCCGTGCCCAATGGCCCCTTTTAAGACACCGGGCACATTGGTCCTTGTGCAGTGGAGGGCGGCCCCGGGCTTCAGGCTGACTGGTGTATCTCGGGGGTCCATACCCCCCTCTCGTACCTTGAGTGGCGTGGGTAACTCCCTCCACAATTGCGGCCGCCATCATGCCATATTGTTTCTTCATGACTTTCCCTTCTTCCTTTTTCACTTGCTCATCCCTATTCACATATACCTTGTATGCAATCTCTACTATCTTTCCCATACGCATGCCCATCACTCCCTCTATCTTCTGTAGCTTCTTTCTAATATCCGAGCAACTTTGGCCAATAAATAGAGTAATCAGCAATCTCTGATTGTCTTCCGAATCTGGGTCTAAAGACATATATTTCCGCATTGTGGTGGTTAGTCTTTCTAAAAACACGGAGGGCGACTCCTTTGGCTCCTGCTGTACCTGATACAACTTGGCCATATTCATTGGTTTCAGTATGGCATTTCTCACCCCATAAAGAATTAGTCTTTTGTAATTGGTTAACTGTTGGTGAGCCACGCCAGGGGTGGGTACCCAACGAGGGTCTGCTATCGGGAGAACCACTTCAGGTGCCAGATCAGCAGCATTATTTCCTGTCCTTTGGTTTCGGGCTGCCTCCGCCCTTGCCTGAGAAAGAACGAGGCTCTTTTCCTCTTGTGTTAAGAGCATATTCAAAAGTGTCTGTATGTCTACCCAAGTGGGGTTGTGATTGGCGAAAATGGAGTCCCACATTTGATAATGTTTATCTGGATCCTCCCGTAACCCCGGCATTTGGTTTTTCCAATTAAATAAATCTGAAGTGGAAAATGGGGCATGCACAAACGCGACCTGGGCATTGGCATCCAACACCTCTCTCATTGGTGCCATAAAGTTTATTTCCGAAATTGAATTGGATCTGTTCCTTCCCTTAAGGGTGTTTCCTTCTGATACTTGCTTTCCCCCTCTTAATGTCATGGGGCCTCCCGTTGTCTTTATGGCATCTATCAGCTCTTGCCTTTTCTTTGCAGTAGCCGCGGGTAACTCCTCCCGCTCCCTCTCTGCTAATTTCTCATAGAGTCTTAACATATTCTCGTGTGCTGCGTCGCACTCCCTTTGGGTCTGAGCTAATTCCTCCCGCAGCTGTCGGGACCGAGCCAATTCCTCCCGCGCTCTTTCCGTTTGGTCGGGGTGCTCAGGCGGGGCAGTTGGTGGTGGGGCCCCAGACTGATCAACATAAGGGGGCGGGTTCCCGGGTAGTGGCTGCGGAGGGGGTATTACTTGTTGTGGGGCTGGGCCCCCACCCGCACCCCCAGGGGGTGCCGGAGGTACCACGACCCTCCTCCTACTGGCCAAATCATTAAAATCATCGCTGTCCGGTAGGACAGATTTCACCCCTTTAGACTGAGTCACAACCATTTCCAGCGCACATTCTGTTGGTGGGTTGTGGCTTACCGCCCTCCACCCCTCTGCATAGTGCCAAGAGTCGGCCGTCTCTGGTAAGGCATCATACAGAGTGGAGATCAGGCGGCTGATTTTCTTATGGTCCCAAGTCCCACCCGGTGGCCACGAGATTCCCAACCCCACCCAATCAATGAGACAAAACTGTTCTAATTTCTCCGGTGTTGGTACCGGACCCCCTGCCGAAATAACCCCGATTTTGAAACTCAAGAAGTCACCCAAGACACATTCAAGTGGTGTTTTACTCATTCTTCCCTTTTCCGGTTGCCCACCCCTCCGTTTTGTCTTCTGGGCTGTCCCTTTGGCTACGGCTTTCGACGCACCTTGTCCCATGCTTGGGGTGTTTTTGGTGTCTGATACGAAACGCTCGCCCTACAGGTGACGAAACCCACCCTGTCTGTGTGTAACTTATTCCCAGGTGACCCCTCCCTGGTCCCTGGAACCTCTTCCTTTCTTCCCACAAATCAGACAAGGACTTACCGACAAAAACAGAAAAGACAGACAACTTGCGCTTCCCTGCTGTCGTGGCCCGGCCTCTCGCGAGGACGCGGAAAACGCACTACTGGCCGGTCCGCTCTCGCTTCGGGATAACCGTTAGGATTCGTCCCGTCTCACGCACACCTCATACACACTCTTTCATTCACAAAGTCTTCAGCCCTGTCCTGGGCGACTTACCCCTTCCGTAGTCTGGCTTTACTCGTTTCGATTTCTATGGAGAGGCTTGGCGCTTACCCCAGCGCCCCGGCACGCTTGTCAACCACGCGGAACAGGCCTCAACGGGGCCCGGAGCGCTCTTTCCCCTCGGCCACGTCGCCTCCGGAACGCCGTGGGGCGCTCAATTGCCTGTCCCTTCATGGTCGCCACTTGTAACAAACGCCCACAATATTTGTTTTATTGTTAGGCGAGGATCCGCTCCCCAGTACAAGGTTTCAATATTACTCAAGGGACGACGAAACGGTCTTAAAAGTAAAGCCAGAGTTTTATTGAAGCACTTGCAAGTGGAGAAACGAACAAAGCCGAGTCTGCCCCTTCCTGGACGCAGCCAGGTTTTTATACTCTTGGCCCCATATACATCATGCATACATTAACCGTTGGCTCAGCCTACTTCCTTATTCCCGATCTTTTCCATATAAGGTCTTTTTGGCTCTTTGCCACATTCCTGAGACAGGCGTTGTTCCTTCACTCAGCACCATTAGAAGCACTTGCAAAACCGGTTTTGCGGGCCAAGGTAGTTTACACAAACCAAGAGATAGCCAGCCCAGCTTACCTAAACAGTAACGTACGTGCCTATAGAATGTTCACTGAATCACCAGCATTGTCCGTATTTCTACAGGGTATTTCCTACAGCCAAGCATTTTTACAAAAGCCAAGCAAGCATTATTTCTTACAGCCTCCTTTTCCTACAAATGGTTCCATTGTCGTACTGCTCTGTTAGGATGTTTTTCCTGCTGTTCAGTTGAAACCTGGCTTTTTGTAAGTTGAGCCCATTATTCCATGTCCTGCACTCTGGGACGATTGACAAGAGATCCTGGCCCTCCTCTGTATAGCAACCTTTCAAGTACTTGAAGAGTGCTATTATATTTCCCCTTAGTCTTCTCTTCTCAAGGCTACTCATGCCCAGTTCATTCGGTCTCTCCTTTGTTTCTAGTCCCTTGATTATCCTTGTTGCCCTCCTCTGAACCTGTTTGTTTGTCTGCATCCTTCTTAAAGTGTGGTGTCCAGAACTGGATGCAGTACTCAAGATGAGGCCTAACCAGTGCCAAACAGAGGGGGAGTAGTACTTCACGCAATTTGAAAACTATATTTCTGTTAATGCAGCCTAAAATAACATAACTCCAATATTTACTGTATCTTATATATCACCTTGAAGGGTGTGTGTGTGTGTATGTGTGTGGAAGGCAACTGAAAAATAAATAGATGATGATGATGATTTAAATAAGGAAAGAAGTCACCAATTAGAAATTGTTTACAGTCCGAAGAATACAGAATGAACCAGCCTGATAAGTCTGTAATTCCACTTGTTGGTTCACTAAGGGTGACCAATTGCCCCAGCTCTCTGGAGAGGAGGACTCCTCACAACTTCACTTGTTTGGAGAGGGACAAAATAGTAGCATCTTCTCCTGCTGTCTATCATGCCCAAAGAGATATTGATGCAAGTGAGACAAGACTCTCCCTCTCCCTCAAGCTTCTCAGGCAAGTGGAATCTTCAGTTACTTATGCTGCCCTTCAGAGAAGCTGCTGGAGGCCCTCCCTGTTTCTTACCTTCTGCGTACTGTGACTCAAATGAGGGGATTCCTTGTCTCTCCCAAAAGAGGACTAGAATTGTTAGCAAAGACATACAGAGCCTGGCTAGTGAACCAAGCCAATATTTGTGGACACCTGATTGCATTGTTAATAAGAGCAACAGTATTTAATAACATGTGAATCTGCCTCGCAGGGCTCTGAGTCATACACAGCCATGTTGGCATGTTACATACAATATTCTCACGTTTTCATTCTCTCTAGCACCACTCACTCAAGAAAGGGTTGGCCTTCAAGGCGGTTTTCTTTTCCATGCCCGCATCCTGAGATAATTTTTTTTCTGCACCCACATCCTTGCAGGATGGTTTCTTGTCCATGCCCTCCAACTGTACTGATTCAGCCAGAACCCTAGTGAATTCTAGGGCTTTCTGCTGGCTTCTAAAACAAACCAAGCAGCCCATTTTGAACGGAACTTGTTCATTGGCTGAAGTCATCCAATGGGAAAATTTGATGCAAAGCAGAACAATAATCTCTATTCTCATTGGCCAGAACCTTAAGTAGGAGAAAAGTTCCAGCCTGAAGCCCCTGTCTTATTACAGCAAATTCAGGAGAACTGCAGTATGATGAAACTGTGGCTCTCTGGATGTTGTTGGACTCTAATTTCCATCAGCCCTAGCTAGCATGAACAATGGTAAAGGATGCTGGGAGTTGGAGTCCAGCAACATCTGGAGACCCAGAGGTTCTCCATTCCTGGTTATCCTTTTCCTAGTCTCATCAAAAGATTATAATTTCTGGACATTTTGGGTGGGTAGGAGAGGGAAGTGGAGATGAGTGTGTGTGTGCATCTGTGTGTGTGTGTGTGTGTGTGTGTGTGTGTGTGTGTGTGTGAGAGAGAGAGAGAGAGAGAGAGAGAGAGGGAGGGAGGGAGGGAGGGAGGGAGGGAGGGAGGGAGGGAGGGAGGGAGAAGGCAAGATAGCCAGCATTCATTCTGCAATTTGATGAATATGCAGTGGAGGCTGGTGCCCACTGAGACTGGTAGGGCGGAAGGCAAGGATCCAACAGTGGATGGAGCTAAAGCCAATGGCAGGCGGAGTGAGAGCCAGTAATAGGTGGAGCCAACTAATTCTGGTTTTGTCCCCATCTTCCTTCCTGCTGAATTCTACAAAGGTAAGACTTGAGACAGAGGAGGAGGCCAACAGCAGTGCCACTCCCTGGACTGGTTGTAAGTACTGTATTTAGGTAGGCAGTTGGGGGCTGGCTGAAGGTAGACTGTGCTTGGTGGGGCAGTGCCCCGTTTGCCCTAGTGGACTAGTCCCCACTTTCAAATGCAGTTGTGGTGTTTTAACGTTGTCTACCACATTTAGGTATATCTCTATATAGAAAGGTAACCTATAAATGTCAAAATAATTTTATCTGGCTTTCTTCTTTTCCTTTGGGTGGATGTGCAATAAGAGGAGTGTATGTGTGCATTTGTGATCCATTTCTTCTCCTTGGAATCACATTATGAACACCGTTAAAATTCCTGAGCCTCCTGTGTAAAGCTGTATTTCCCTCTGGGTTTAGGACTAGGAGCCATGACAATTAAATCAATTTGAAATCAGCTTCAGCTTGGAGAGTATCTAGAGAGCTTGGATGCAATCCTAGACAGAAGGTCCACCAGCTTCAGGGGCTACAGGATTTGGTGGAAGCTCCACTAGTCTGGCAAAATGCCAGATACATTGCCACCATGACAGATGCATCGGCCAAACACACTGCTGGCAGAGCTCTTCCACCGGCAAGATCTACCACATTTTTTGGAAAGCTGATCATGTTTGCTATGCCTTTGTACACCTCTTAAGACTGTAACCAAATTTTGCATGATAAAGATCATTTTTCACCTGTGTTTGGATACAATTGGATGCTATTTTAAATCAAGATGGCAGATTGAACCTTTCAAAACTGCACTGATTTTAACCACATTTTGCATGACGGTTCCTGAGAGCAAGGAGCAGGTTTTCATCTACGTTATGCAATGGATGCCATTTTGAATCAAGATGGTGGACTGAACCTTTCAAAACCACAGTAATCCTTTGGTTTCTTAGAATTCCCAAGCAATGCTGGGAATCTTGCTCCCACATCCTGATGGTCATCCACCTGGAAGGCTTTGAAAGGGAATTAGACAAATTCATGGAGGATAAGGCTATCAGTGATTACTGTGCATATTGGCTGAGTACTGTTGTACACACTATGTCTCTAAATACCAATTGCATGCAAATGACAAGGGGGGAGAGTGCCGCTGTCGCACTCAGGCCCTGCTTGTGGGCTTCCCATAGGCATCTAGTTGGCCACTGTGAGAACAGGATGCTGGACTAGATGTGCCTTTGGTCTGATCCAGCTATAGGGCTTTTCTTATGTTGTTTTGTTGTTGTTGTTTCTCGGGGATGGTAGGTAGGGATCCCTTTCCCACACTTTAGTAGGATCCGACTCCAGCTCACCTCAGGATGTTTGTGAAAGGACTCCGACAGAAGCTGGCACTCCCCATTTAACTCAACAGCTGACATGCAGCTGAGTGGGAGCTAGAGGCGTGGGTAGATATTAGATAAGGACACCGAAAGCATCCTTCCAGAGATAAAAAGGCAGCATTTGAGAAGAATGGGAGAGTCCCAGTAGGGAGGAGGAGGAGGAGGAGGAGGAGGGGGACTGGAGCCACAAAGGAGAAATGCTGACCAAAAACCCACAACAGAATGGTTTATAGACTCAGGAGGAGAGAGGTTAATAAGGAAAGGAGGAGGAGGGACAAGAGGTGAGCTACAAAAGGAATTTGTGCTGCGTCAACGAGGGGGAAGAGGAAGAGCGATAGCACAGAAGGGTGTAGGGTTGTGATCCCTAGCAGCAACCCTGAAAGAGGGTGAAAAGGCAGACAGGAGAGAACACAAAATGTATATAGAGCAAAATGAATACAGCAGAGAGTCCAGTGATGAAAGGGGGCAATGGGACCTTGGAGTAAGTTCCCCACTGGGAGGTGCTCTGAGCACAAGAGACCACTGGGGTTTTGAGGACTCCTGGGTGCAGAAGTGGGAATGAGAGCCGACAGTGGGGCTGTAAGGGGGTGGGTGGGAAGGGCGCTCGATGGGCTCGGGGCCAGTAGTCTCCCCTCTCTCTGATCCGTGGACACTCGATGGCTTCTCAGAGTGCACAAGTGTATGAGACATTCATTTGTGGGAGGGAGAAAGAAGGAGGAGGGATAAGGAGAGGGAGAGAATGGGATGTTACCTGGCAAGGTTGGCTTCCCAGGCAAAAAAAATGCAGGGGATGGATTGGTCACATGAGCTGCCAGGTGAAGAGGGTGGGCCCAAAGGGCTGGTTAGCCTGTGTAGGTGTCCCCTGTGGGTCCTTGTAGCACTCCTTCTCACTGGCTCAGGTGCATCTTGGGGTGGAGGTGGGTTTGCCCAGCTTTCCTAGGGTGGGTTTTTTTACCTTGGACTTGAACCAGGGAACCCCAGCCTACAGGCCTAAGCTGGCCCACCAGACTAAGGTCTCCTGCAGCCCCTCTCCCTTAGCGTCCTATAGGTGACATCCACACATGTCCCCCAAAGAAGCCTGGGAGCTGTAGTTTGTGATGGGTGCTGGGAATGATAGCTCTGCGAGGGATAAACTGCAGTTCCCATGATTCTTCGGGGGAAGCCATAACAGTGGAAGTTTCTATGTGCTTTGAATGTATGGTGTGGATGGGTGTGAAGTGAGTGTTGCAGCCGGGGCTGGTAGAGAAAAATCCCCTGCAGCGCATCTGATTGCTCCCTGTGTGGAGCTTGCCAGATGAGTTCGCATCCCTCTCTTTTGTTCCTGTCATGACACCTGTATTGCCAGGAAGGCAAAAGGGCCCATATTTGCCCCTTCCCGCTTGGAGGCCTCAAGCTGCCATCTCCTGCTTTCCAGCCCTGAGCCATCTTCAGTGAGCCACTGCTGCTGGTTGTGCGTGCCTGTGGCTCCTCTTGTTGGTTGCCGTGGACCCTCCTCTTTGCTGCTTGAGCAAAGGGTCTCCCCTACCCACCCAGAGTGGGTTGTGAACCCATATCCCAAAGAGGGTTGTGTGAGCTGTATGTAGGCTTCCTACCAAGGAAATGATTATTTTATTTATTTATTTTGTTGCATTTATATACCGCCCATAACATTGAGACTGCTGCGTTGTGTGTGTCCTCTCCTTCCTCCCTTTTCTGTATGTCGTGCTTATAAAACAGTGCTTGTGTGGAGCTTAAGGGGATTTGAACTCCTGCGTCAAGGGCTGCCTTGTGGAAACCCTGTAGGTGACCCAGTGACAGAGCATCTGCTTTGCATGCATAAGGTCCCAGATATAATCGCCAGCATCTCCAGTAAGAGCTGGGAATGCCTCCTGACTGAAACCCTGGAGAACTGCTGCCGATCAGTGCAGACAACACTGAGCTAGATGGCCCGAGGGTCTGACTCAGCATGAGGCACCTTAGTCCTATGCACCTATGTTCCTATTCCTAACTAGCCATAGTAGGATTGTTACTGGCTGTGCCACTGGGGCTGATGGTGTGTGTGTTGTGACATTGTCATGTGTGGTATGTGTATGTTATGATGCAGGGGTAAGTCCACCTCCCATCCAGCGTTCACTGCAGTGGAGGCTGGTCCTTTATGACAAGTGGGGCAGTGTCCCACCAATGTCAGCCAGCCCCCACCTGCCCTCTTTTTTTACAACCAGTCCAGGTTTGTGGCACTGTTTGTCAGCTTCCCCCCCCCTTACTTGCTGTTAACCTTTCTAGAACTCAGCAGGGAGGAGAATGAGGACAAAACGAAATAGGTGGCTCTGCCTGCCTATCACTGGCTGTACCTCCTGTTGGGCTCCCTGCCTCCCGCCCCACCAGTCTCACTGGGTGCCAGCCCCACTGCTCCATTGGCTGCCTCTGTGTGTGGGTTCCCTGTAGCTGGGAGTGCGTCACTGAGCAGCAGACCACTAAGGGTAGAAACACACTCACTGTTCTGCCGGTTCCAGTGCGTCTCCGCCTCCCTCTTCTGAAAATGGGGTCACATGACAGTCAAAACTTGCCCCCTTTTACTGTAAATTCTGGTGGAATCAGCTTTATGGCTTTTTTTAAAAAAAATTCAACTTCAAAGAGATTTCGCAGCTGATCAGCCTGTCCCTCCTGTTCCCCCTCCAGGTGTGGCTCATGGAAACACTTTGCTGAGGCGACTAGTGTGTTCACAGTACAAGTCAGCCCCAAACTGAGCACTATTTATTGCCTCCTCCATTCTCCACACTGTCTAGGCCAGTGGTTCCCAAACTCCCCCCCCCCATTGTGAAGAACAGCTAAGGGTGGCTAAAGTAAAATGACTTAGCCTGGAGAGATTGTGGGGGATATCTTGCATGGGTTTCTGGGATGCTTTAAGCTGGGAAAAATTAGGGTGTCTCATACAGTCCAGCTGCAGCTTGTTGGTCTAAGAGGGAGGCAGCGGTATCTTATCTGTACTGCCTGGTACCAAGGTCAGACTCACGAGGCCTGAGCAGCCATAAAGTAGTAGGCCTGCCCTTGCAGTGAACTTCTGGACTATTCCATCATCAAGAGGTGTCATGATTGGATAATTGGCCCTCTCACTGTTGCTGGGTGAATTCCCATTCAAAACAGGGCTAACCTTTAGCTGTTGGCCCCATTCCATCTTGACTTACCTGTGTGATGTCTATTGGTATATGGACAATCAAAAAGAGAAGGTCAAAGACCAAGATGCTGGAAAGTGGGAACTTTTATTTTTTTATAAAACCCAACGTGTTTCAGCCTGTAACGTGTTTCAGCCTATCTACAGGCCTTCATCAGGGGCTATGGTAAACCAAACACAGAGGACAAATTAGTTCTACACACATATAAAATAATATACATATACATAGTACATATAAATTTTTTGAACAGTCTTGTACTCACATAATAGCTTGTAAGATTAAAAGACGAGCAAATCGCTTTCTGTATTGTACCAATATCAAACGTCTCAATGAGTAATACAATGGATTGTCTGTATATATACACAAGCAACCCAAAGCAAGGTGCAGGTGAATACAATTATGTTCCCTTTTGCATTAGGAACAGCTAGCACCTGGATGCAAGAAACAGATGAGGGACTAAGGGAAATTTTTAAAATTTACAATAAGGGAAGAAGCTCAAAATCTTCATTTAAACCACTAGGGGGTCATTGTTTTTAAAGTTAATATCCAAGATAACTCTTTCCTCAATAGAATATCTTCATTCTCTCCATGCACTTTCTCCAAAACCCAAAATCTTAGATCGGCTGTGGAATGTGGACATTGGCTATAGTGGCCCACTAGAGGGGCTCCCATTCTGGATGCTAGCCACCCTCTGTTTATTGGTATATGGAGCCAAGGGGACTGGCTCTTATACCTTCCTGCCTGTGACTATTTACCGTAGGTTAGGTAAGCTTTGTTATTTTATGTCTGTGTGGAATTTTCTCACTCTTAACTCTGTTAAGAGTGTTTGGCTTGCAGGAATTGTATGCTGCTCTTTTTATATGACCTTATATTTTAGCTAATAAACTACCTCATATTAACTGGTGTGTGTTGCTTGGGTGCTGTGGCTCTGAAACCTGTACCTTGACCACTAAGCTAGTGACTACTGAATTGGCTGGGTTGAGGCTCCAGAGCAGTGAGTGTCCGGTTTGGCCCTTGCTCTTGGAAATTTCTGCCAGTCCATTGGTACTCTGACTCAGTGGTAGACCAAGTTAAGGGGTGGTGGCAGTCTACCTACCTTACAGGGTTGGTGTTTGGTCTAATGCGGCTCTGGCAAGAGAGGCATGGGGTGCTCCTTGCTGGGGTCAATTGCCTTGGGGTTAGGGGATTGGACCTTGGTCCCTTGACACCCATGACCCACTTGAAAATTGCACAGGATTTTGGTGTGCCATGTAATGATTTTTCTGCTTGTTGCAATGTGCTGTGCTAGATGCTGTATGCTTTTTAATTGTATTTTATTGCTTCTTTTATTTCTTCTCTTAATATAACAACAATTCTATTCTAATTTGAATTCCATAGAATTCATTTTGTAATACAACAAAATGCAATATAAGGAATAAAAGAAGCAATGAAAACACAATTAAAAATCAATATGAACATTTAACGTGATGGATGTACCGTCTCCTGTCTTCAACCACACATCCACAGACCCTCCACAAGCCTGAATCTCTGGTCTGCGGATCACAATTTGGGAACCCTTGTTCAATAATATATTTTTCTCCTTACTGAAGGAGGGAGAGAGTATTGTATTTGTAAACTGCCTCTCCAACTTTAAAAAATGTCCAAAGCAATGTACCACAAAAACATGGGGGTTCAATCACTTTCTGTGCAGTAGCTCCCTTCCATGCCCATCCATCACAAGACAGTCAACTGGTTAAATAGATGCTCTTGCATACTCTTTCATTGCTGCTTCCTTCAATCTGCAGGGCTGTTCTTCCATAGACCTCACTGTTTCTAAAATTCTGTTCCTACGGGAGGACTTTGCACATATGCAGTCTTCATCAAGAGGAGATGGGCAATTGTCAACCACAGAGGTTGCTAACTTATAGCCTTCCAGACGTGTTGGACTCCAACTCCCCTCAGTATGGCCAAGAGTCAGGGAATTGTAGCTTAGCAACACCTGGAAGGCCTTGGGTTACCCACCCCAGTCTACAAAGTAATATTTTGCTGCATGCCTGGTATGAAGAAACCACTGTCTTGTCTATGGATCATCACATTCCACTCCCCTGTGGTTGGCACGGGGCCACCAAGTTTGCTATTTAGAGGGAATAATTTATATAACGTTAACTTACCAGGATGTGATGCATGTGTCAATGCATGACCTAGTTAAAAGTGAGAATGAACATATTGATATTTACCCAGATTTATGCAGAAAGGACATCAGAATACAAAGTTTAAAGTGTTTAGAAAAGGGAAGGAATGGACTTCCGGGAAGGGTGACTTAGCCTGTGCTTGCTTTTGGGACGGGCTCCCGCCGCAAAAGAAGCTTATTCAGATATAAATCAGTCAAAACTTTTTTTTTTGACTGATGAAACTTCTCCCGGGCAGGGAGAAACGAAGAGATTAACCTCAAAGCCTATTTTTGTTGGGAGGACTAGATTTCATTGATTTATGAGACGAGGTCCAGCCGACAGAGGAGGACGGATTTTCAACAAGCTCTATCTGATAAAGCGACACGTTCATCTTTTCTTTAGAGAGAGAACGGACTAACAGGCAAGCACCCTTCTTTCTATATTTTTTTACTTGACTTAAACTGTTGCAGTAAAAGGAGATTTGCCAGATTGATCGGCTTTGGACATCTTTTCGGTGAGCTATAACTCTTCTCTGCTATGCACTAATTAACAGCTTATCTCTGTTTTTGTTGCAAAAAGCTGTCCTGGATTTGCATTCTAAAGATATACACAGAAGAGAGATTTCTATTCCTGATTTCTATTCTGAAGAATATTATATTGTCTGAGACTACTCTCTTTTTGGTTTATTTTATTTTGACGAATCTGTTTCCTGACGACCGCCATTAATTGTTTCGATCCTGGGAACTGCATTTTGTTTACTTAAGCATGGAGAGATAAGGCTGTCTGCTCTGTTTATACTGTGATGTCACCAAGTTTGGAGTATTAACCCAATTGTTGCTGAAATAAGAAGTGGTTTTCCTATATTTTTCTTTTAAAATGGCAATTAAGAAAGTGGCTGAGAATCTGGAAATAACTATGTTTCAGAAAATAATGGATGAGATTGAGATAACGAAACAAAACCTGCGACAGTGTAGTAAGGAGCTGAAAATTGAATTGTGCAAAATGATCCAGGAGTTTAAAGAAATAGGGGTTCCTGTGAGAGAGGAGACCCTGGAGCCTGGAACAAACGTGGAACAGGAAAAAGATTTGGAATTTATGGATTTTAGAAATAAAATCTACTGTTTGGAATTCAATGTTATCTCTGAAGAAATTAATGAAGATATTAGAGATAAAGTTATCAATGGCATGGACAATCTTCTGGACTGGAATGATGTGATGGAGCCTAATATAGAGAAAACCTATGGATTTAACTGCAGCCATGTGACAAGGGAAAAACTTTCAAGAGATGAGCCAGTACATTTTGTAAAAAAGAACAGAGATATGATTTTACTGCAGTATTCCAGCAACCTATTCACAATGGATGGCAAGAAAATATTTGGGATAGAGGAAATTCCCATTAGACTCTTACTATATGACTATGGTTATGACAACAAGATTATTACGGAATACTGATAATGGAAGATTGGACACTGAAATTACTGGAGTTAACAAGACTATTGAAGATGGAAGATGGAAGATGGAACTAATAGGGATAATAGAATAATGGCTATTGAAATTATTGAACCTAACAGATTCTGATGAGATGGATTAATCGAAATGTTTATTTTGACTATGGTTATGACAATAAGATTATTATAATTATTAATGAGATGGATTAATCGACATGCTTATCTGGAGAAAAATTGATAGATATATTTCTTAAAGAATTGAAACCTCTCTTTGACTTTTTGTGGAAAGAATAAAGTAATGTTTATGAGATTTGATGATTAAGTAAGATAACTACTGGAGGAAAGTGGTTTTATAATATGATTTAAGAGACAGGATTGTTATACATTGTAGACCTATAACTGATTTGATCTGTGACAAATGGGAAGTTAATATTTCTATGGTTATGACAGCAAGATTATTACGGAATACTGATAATGGAAGATTGGACACTGAAATTACTGGACTTAACAAGACTATTGAAGATGGAAGATGGAAGATGGAACTAATAGGGATAATAGAATAATGGCTATTGAAATTATTGAACCTAACAGATTCTGATGAGATGGATTAATCGAAATGTTTATTTTGACTATGGTTATGACAATAAGATTATTATAATTATTAATGAGATGGATTAATCGACATGCTTTTCTGGAGAAAAATTGATAGATATATCTCTTAAAGAATTGAAACCTCTCTTTGACTTTTTGTGGAAAGAATAAAGTAATGTTTATGAGATTTGATGATTAAGTAAGATAACTACTGGAGGAAAGTGATTTTATAATATGATTTAAGAGACAGGATTGTTATACATTGTAGACCTATAACTGATTTGATCTGTGACAAATGGGAAGTCAATATTTTACTTTTTATTTTTTTTTGTCTAACTATTTTTGATTTTGTTTTTTGTCTTTGAATGTTTTATGGTTTTGTTTTGTATGTTTTATGAAAATCTGAATAAAAATTATTGTAAAAAAAAAAAAAAAAAAAAGAAAAGGGAAGGAATAATTTACCTCTCTCTGGCTTGGATAAGAAGCTACTGTGTGCAGAAGTGCCACATCCCATAGTCTTCAAATAATGCACCTATGAGATTATTTATAATTAAACACAATATCTTAAATTTACAATAGGTTTAAAGCCTGCTGTCACCAATCTGTGAACCCTCACTCTTCTCTAGGGATGGGGAAGAAATTAAATTTAGTTCACATTTAAAGATGAACCAAATTAATTCACTTTCCTAAACAATACACGAACCAAAATCTGCTCTTGTCCATATTTTGAAATGCTGTTCTCCAGCCAAGAAATGTGTACAAAAATGCGTACACTAGGGGAAAGTGTACTGTTCTCTGTGGCAGCCCATAACCTGCAAAGTTCCCACCCCACAAAGGGATGCCTGACACCTTCATTGTAGACTCTAAGGGAGATATTGTGCTTATAATGCCTGTACGTAAAAATAAATCCATAAATATTAAGAAAAAACATACCTTATCCCTGATGCCTGCTTTAGGAAGGGCTGTATCCAACTCTGAAGCTTTGACCTGATGTCTATTTGACTTCAAAGCTTGTTTTTTTCCTAATGTCCTTCTGCATTTATAAGAAACGTTGTTTGTTCTCAGGTGCTTCCAAGATGGCTTGTTAGGCTTCAGAAGGAACAAATTTTCAAAAGAGATTTAGCAAAATTTGTATTCTGCTCTAGATACAGTTGCTTAGAGAAAGATCCCATTTTCCATTTTCTGCCCTCTGGATGTGAAGCCTCCAAACCTTTTGTTTATTTACTGTAGGTTGCTCTGAGAAGCCTTAAGAGCCTTCCCACGTGACAAGGAAAGCCAACAAAGTGAAACAGATTAGAATTACTTGCGGGAGGATTATGAACAAAGACTACAATCCATTGGACTGTCTCATCTGAGAGCCTGATCATGCACACCTCTGGACACCCCTTTGAGATGGAGCAATGCCTTTGGAAGAGATTTCTGAAAATTATCCCTGGTGTGGGGAACATTTGGTCCTCTAGACATTGCTGAGCTACAACTTCCATCAACTCCAGCAAGCATGGCCAATGGCCAGGGATGATGAGAGATGGGATTCAGCAACATTTGGAGGGCTGAAAATTCTCCACACCTGCTTTATCCTTTCCAGAGGAATCATTTTTGATGGCAGGGATGCATTGGAACAAAAGCCTTAGCATAATGGAAATGGAAGACTGTGAGGATTCAAGAAAGCATGAGGAATGCCTAGGCCAAATATAAAGCTAGTTGGGGAAGTGGGAGGTCAAAGTTTGCTGGAGCTGAGGAATCATTAAACTGCTAGTTTTCTGCTGCATTTCAGGACTGCAAGAAATGCCCGGAGAGCAATAACTAGAACTAGGGCCTTCTCAGTAGTGGCCCTCGAATTATGGAACGACCTCCCTGACGAGATACACCTGGCGCCTTCTTTGTTATCTTTTTGGCGCCAGGTAAAGACCTACCTCTTTGCCCAGGCTTTTTAAATTTAAATTTTAAATTTCAAATGTTAATTTTAATTTTTTTTGTTGCAATCTTGTTTTCACATATGTTTTATAGTGCATTTTATTTATACTCACTTGTATTTTAACCTGTTTTTATTGTTGTACACCGCCCTAAGAGCTTATTGCTAAAGGGCGGTATAAAAGCACAATAAATAAATAAATAAATAATATATAGAAGCGACTGTCAGGAGTCATTAAGAGATTGTTGGTCAGCTGATGCTCTACTGAGATTATACAAATGTTGTCTAAAGTGGAGCACAGAATGGCCACTTATTCAACCCCAAAAATGAGGATAAAAGAGGGTGTGCATGCACGCATGTACATACACGCCAATGTATATGTATCAATGCAAAATTTAGAAATAATTTGCGTTGGGTTGCCTCCAAAGCTGCAGTTTTGCTCACGCAAGACTTCTCTTTGTGCAATGGACCTTTCCCCTTCTCTCCCCTGCAGCCCTGTGCACCATCAAAATTCGCTTCAGAGGGAGAGTATGTGTTTGACCCAAATTTTGGGGAAGGAAGCAGAAGGGGAAGTCCCATTGTGGAAGTGGAATGGTGCTCACGCAGCGTTGGATTGTTATGTGCCTTCAAGTCAATTACGATTTATGGCGACCCTATGAATCAGCGACCTCCAATAGCATCTGTCATGATCCACCCTGTTCAGATCTTGTAAGTTCAGGTCTGTGGATTCCTTTATGGAATCAATCCATCTCTTGTTTGGCCTTCCTCTTTTTCTACTCCCTTCTGTTTTCCCCAGCATTATTGCATTGGATACAAACCTTTAATTTAAACAGAAAGACAATTCATCACACTATAATGGAGAAGACTGGGACCTCTGTACCTGGCTTGCCCAGTCTGCTGTCCAGGTGCTGACTGTTGATTGGCAACTTCAAGGCCCCTGCTTTCCATTCTTAGGGTCCCTTGTCTTCAAGCCAGACTTGAACAGGACAGCCCTTCAAATGGGGGACTGTCCCCTGCAAAATAGGACACATGGCCTCCCCAGAGAAGCATTGCTTTGGCTCACTTTTTATATGCAGATTTTTGGGAGCAAGTCCCACTAATTCTATAAGATTTACTCATAAATAAACAAGCACAGGATCAAGCAACAATTTACTCCATCTCTGCTCTAATTCAAGGCAGTTTTTAGGGCCAAATTACAAGTGACCCTAAACACGTCCTTGCAATTGTGGGGCCCCTTGATGATCATCAGGACCACAACCTGAACAGCATCTCCAGAGAAGGCTGGGAATGTCTCCTACCTGAAACCTCGGAGAGCTGCTGGCAGTCAGTGTGGACAATGCTGAGCAATGTTGGGTCTCAGTATGGAATTCTTTCAGACAACCTGTTTATTGAGCATTCATCCCGATTTGTTTGCAAGGAGATTAGATGACACTGGTTATGTAATGAGCAATCATTCTGATTTGTTTGTGAGGTTAGATGATGTTGCATGAATGCAAGTGCTACCCCACACTTTCCAGTGTATTTTCCTGTCACTTCTGTTATTGCAAAGTCTGATTTGGGGGAGAGGGAAGTGGTTGAAAATTTATTCTGAATTTCTGTTTGCAAGGTGATTATACAACAATGAACATTCATCCCTATTTGCTTGCATGGTGTTAATATGTCTGTCTTCTCATTAGTCATTCATTCATTCCACACTTTTTCAGTTCATGCCACCATCACTTTCCTAACAGCAAAAATTCAGATTATTTTGTAAAATAGATTTGTTGTGTGAGGCAACAGAGCCACTTTGATTGTGCAAATCTACACCAATGGCATGCGCTCGACTCCCTCCTCAGAATGGTGATAGTCTGCAGGTGCTCAGTGCCTACAACAGGGATGGATGTTATCAGATTCCAAGGCTGTGTACACATTACTAGCTTAAAATGCAGCTAGGTCATTCTTTTTCTTAATTTGGATTGAAGCTGGTTTGGGGAAAGGCACATCAAAACACAGTATTTGATAGGGATTGGCACAGGATACAGATTCTGGCAAATGTCATTTGTACAAAGCTTCCAAAACCAAAACCACAGCCCAACACCCATCATCCTTGATCACTGGCCACACTTCATGGGGCTGATGGGAGTTGTAGTTTAACAACTTCCAAAGAGTCACGGGTTCCCCATCCCCAGTCTACATTTTAAAGGAATTTTAATACAGTAGGGCAGGTGTAGGGAGGCTTTGACGCATCAGATGTTGTTGAACTACAACTCCCATCATCCCTAGGTTGCTGGGGCTGATGAAAGTTGTAATTCAGCAACATCTGGCAGGGCAAAGGTTTCCTACGCCTGCAGTAAGGACTCTCAACATGGAAACACCACTCTCCTGTCCACAGGCCATGGTCTGACACACACATACAGATAAGAGTCCTTCTGGCCATCTCCAGGTACTACAAGGCTCTGAGAAAGCTGGTGCTTCACAAGTGCACCCTTGCGATGGTGTTGGTGAAGTGTTTGGAGGTGCAATCATGAAGTCACAGAAAGAAGGAATCTATGTGGCACAGTTCTCTGAATCAGAAGTCAGCAGACCTAAACACTTGTGGGATCTGTTTTGCTGTTTTTTACTAGAACCCCAAGGTTTAAAATACTGGTTAGCAAAGGAGCAGGGATTAGCTTGATGCAAAATGCTGGTAAAAAGAGTAGAGCCAATTATTATCATCAGTTTATTTCTATACCACTTTTTGCCTGCCCCCCAAACAGTGAATAGACTACTACAAAATAAAATACAGTAAAACTAGTGACTGAAAGAGGTACAATATGATACATCAATAGCAAACCCCCCCCCCCCGGGTACTATTCCAGTTATCTGCTTCAATTCATGAGCCATACACTGGGGTGACTTGTTTTCCATGAATGTATCTAGTCCTTTTTGAAAAGCCAGCTAAGATAATATTCATTGCCGCCTCTTGTGTATCATGAATACTTTGTCCAGAATTTACTTCCAACCATTTGCATTGATGCCTCCTGTTCTGGGTCAATGCAAAGTGCACTTAACCCTCTTGGAGGTTAAAGCAGAGTGTGTTGGTAAGCAGGTAGCAACACTTAGGGTGACATCTTGATCTTATTAAAGCCCATGGCAACACACTTCTTGCTGACTTCAAAACAGTTTCACAAACAAGGACTCTGGTGTGTGCGTGGGGGGGGAGACGCCTCAGTTTGTGGCATGTTACCTTGGAAGCACTGAATTCACATCACATTTTAAAGATGAGATACGGCTAAAGACGGACTGGAAGCTGTGGAGTTTCCACTTTAAATTTCCATTTTAAATAAAAGGACTGGAGCTGAACAGAAGAGGGTTAAATGGGGCCAGGCTCGTTGTTTTGTTTGGTAAACAACAGGCAATGTGTTGTCATGGGAACTAAATGGTTAGAGAATTGATCCTCAGTATAGAACACTTTTCACATGTTCTGAACAAGAAAAAACAGAAGGGGGCAGATCTTGGAGAGATAATATAGGGAGAAAGATAAGAATGAGATGCTTGGCCAGGATATGCAGGAGGAGAGAGAGCCTGGCTCTCACTAAGCATATAACCCTGCCCTGATTTCCTTGAGGAAATGTATAATCTATGCATATCTCTATTGCTTTCCTTCTTTCTCTGTATGATTTCATGTGACTTTGACTGCACTTAGCCTTAGGGTCTCTGTCTTATGCTGTCTACTAGGGTTGCCAGGCTCAGAGCCTGAGAATGATTCTGTATCTTTAAGAGAAGAGAAAATTCAGCCAGGTGCAGGTGTTCTTGCAACACTGTAAAGGGAAAAACCACAAGGTGGAATTCTCCCTTCCCCCTGCACAACTTTTAAAGATACAGAAGACCTCTTGGAGGCTGGGCCTGGCAACCAAGAGGTCTTCTGTATCTTTAACAGTTATATTAATTTTAACAATTATTTTCTTCGCTGGGTGAGCTTCAGAGTTCATTATTTCATTTTTATTTTTTAATTTTTACCTGGACTAATTTTCTGCTTGGATTTTTCCTGGATTGATCTCTAGTAATATGCATCTACGACCACAGGGGCCTGATTCCTGGAATTTCAGTCTGGATTGGTAAACTATGTTCTTCACTCAAACTAAAGGCCATGCAGTTGGTACTGCTTGGATAATGTAGTACGCTTTAACTAGAGGGCTGGTGGAGTTTAGGTGGGCCAATGTATGATTCAGCAATAGTTAAGTTGTAATTAATTTCAGTCTTGCATATTGTTCTTCTGAGTAGAGTTACGTTTATAACTTAAGTTGCATATTCATATTCCATTTGTGTTTCCAGGTAATAACTATTTGAACATCGTTTGAGCTCCTGCTGGGAGGAAGGGTGGGGTATAAATCAAATAATAAAATAAATAAATAAATTTGAATACACTCTTCCTTATTTTATCCTTCGGTAAGATTCATTATACAGCCATGAGAGTGGCTATATACTATAGCCAGTGTGGATTTTTCACATTCCGCAATGTTAAATTGAAAATACCCCCCATGCCATTCTGCTGCTTTGCATAAGAACATTTCAAAACAAAACGTTACAAAACCTATAGTCCTGAACTCAGAAATGCTTGCTTAACAACCCTCTAAGTTTTCATGGTGATATACAAAACACTCAGAGGGAATCAAGAGTTCAAAGTGTAAAACAAGAGAAAAAAAATCCAGACCCCTCTTGGACTTGTCAGTGGTCTCATAATGTGTTGAAATTAATTAAAAATCAGCCATGTTCACAGAGCACCTGTAATCCTATTACTGACTTTGCCCCATACTCTGACCTTCATCTTCTGCAGTTTAAAAGTTGAAAAAATGCTTGGCTGATTTTTAATTAATTTAAGAAAGTTAACATTGAAGTTTATTTTAGCATCGAGCATGCTCAGTAAGAACCATCAGTGTTCTAAAAGCCAGACTCACAGCTGTTTGGATAAAACAATATCTGCACAGCACATGTCTTGTTTCTGTTATTTGGGCTGACTACAGGTGCTGCCACCACTCACCATATGCTCAGAGCAGAGCTTGGAAAAGTTACTTTTTTGAACTACAACTCCCATCAACCCAATCCAGTGGCCATGCTAGCTGGAGTTGATGGGAGTTGTAGTTCAAAAAAGTAACTTTTCCAAGCTCTGCCGAGACATATTACCAAATTCTTCCAAGCTACACAGGAAGTGGACTGTGAAAGACCAACCCACATTGTGTTTGCATTTTGACAAATTTGTAGGGCAATACAATATCTCAGAGAGGAGGTCAGGTCTCCTGCTCCCCTTGTGCATTCACTATAGGTGCCCAATTTCTTCACTTTTTAGAGTTTGACAGAAATATCTGTTGGCTATAGGTACGTTCTTAAACCAATTTAAGAAACACATTTTCAGCCACAGCTGTGTGTATTCTGATGTTCGTCCGTGGAATTCAAGGCAGCATCCACAAGGTTCCCAGTACTGAGCAGACCCAGACCTGCTTAGCTTTAGCAAGGTCCCTGCATCATGTGCCGTCAGACCATCATCCACTGAAAATCATGCAACTAATTATGCACCATCACCACTCAAATTCAGCACCAGGAAAAAGTGAATTCTTCAGCCAGCTTTGGTGAGGTGAATCTGCATATCTGTGCTTATTTGCATACTTCATGCTCCTTTGTCAGAGCACTACCCATCATGCAGGAACCCTTCCTCTTGACGCTTGGACATTGCTGTCTGCTCTCTGTACATGTCTGGGATTTCACCGTGCATTGTCCACATGCTATCTTCACATCATTAGAGACTAGTAAGTTGGTTTTTTCTTTCAGGATGGCAAATTCCGAGTGCAGTGCCCATTATCTGTGCTTATATTCTGCACCTGGGTTGAATACACAGCCCAGCCTTTCCTGTGTTTTTCAGTTTCCTTCTTTCCTAGTTTGAAAAAGAAAGAAAATTAAATAGAATATACTACTATTTAAGGTTGTGCAAAACACCGTAATCTCACTGACTGCCATCTTCCTAATTCCAAACCCATTTACACTGAAAGCTTCACAGATTCAAATATGTATTTTTAGTTTTACATAGTAATTTTTTTACCTTATGTTATATTAAAAGTTATCAAAATCCACAAGAGTATAGTCCAATTTCACATTCAAAAAAATGATCAATGATGAGCTACCTGTGCAGTCGATTAGCTTATTATTCACAATTTGTTATTAAATTTTAGCTGCATCTGCAGCAAGGAATACTACTTTAAATCACCATCCTATTATGCTTCTAATAGAGCTTTATACAAGGGTCAAAACATTTTAGAAAGATCTTCCGCATCTCCCAACCCATAAGAATGTAGCTGTTCGTCCAGAGCCAGTGTGGTATAGCGTTTAGAATGTTGGGCCAGGACCTGGGAGGCCAGAGTTCAAATCCTCAGTTATGAAGCTCACTAGGTGACCTTGAGCCAGTCACTGTCTCTCAGCCTAACCTACTGCACTGGGTTGTTGCAAGGATAAAATGGAGACGGGGAAGAAGCATGCATGTCACCTTGAGATCCTTGGAGGAAAGGTGGGATATAAATCTAACAAACAAACAAACAAAAGTAAATAAAACTATTACCCCAAAACCACAAAGAGTTTTGTGGCATGTTAAAGGCTAACATATTTATTGGTCTGATGCCACAAGGCTTTGTTATTTTTACTGCAACACACTTGCATAGCTACCTCTATGCAAGTTATATCACCCAAATTTCACTGCTGTTGTCAGTAGTCTGAAGAGAGAGAACATAAACATTCAATGGAATATGTTGGTGCAACATCACAACTACTGTCCAATCAACACTGAACGTGATGGATGTGTCTGGATATGTACATCCCCATCTGAGATTATAACTGTAAATCCACAAAGAGCAACAGGCAATGTGATCAGGCCGCATCTGCATCATACATTCAAAGCAATATTATACCACTTTAACAGTCATGGCTTCCCCCTAAGAATCCTGGGAAGTGTCGGATCTTAGTAAGCGGTCTGAAGAGCCCTATTCTCCTCACAGAGCTATAATTCCCAGAGTCGCTAGAAGAGGGACTGACTGTTAAACCGCTATGCAAATTAAAGCTACGTTTCTGGAAATACAAGAAAATGGGTCTGGGGAGGGTTTAAATACTACGTTTTTTGGCCAGTGCAAAGCAGTTACATGTCAGGGATTGCCAGCCAGAGAAGTTGGGTATTTGGATGGGTCTGAGAACTGACAATCCAAGTGGCAATCTGCATTAAATATTAAAACTTACACATTTTCCCTCCAAGGTCCTGATCCGTGTCATGTACTCACCGGGGGTTGCAGCACTCATTACAGTGGTATAAACTGTACAGCTTGTAAAAAATATGAAAAGAAATGAGGCATGATATACATAAAATTCTCACTCCAACCTAAACTTTAATTTGAATAGAACAGAGACTAGATTTGGAAGACCCCTTTTATACACTGAATTATTTATTTAAAGCATCTTTATCCTTCTCAGCGAAAAAATAAAAAAGGCTCCTCCCAGAAAGGCTTACAAATGTCTTAAGACTGGCTTACAATCTAAAAGCCATGATATACAAGGAAAGGGGATGGGGTGGGAGCAGGAAAAAAGAAAACCCAGGCACTCTTTCTTTAGTTACAGACTTTTTGCAATGACCAGCTGAAATGGAAATACTTTGAAAAGGGGGGGCCTAAAGTTGCTGGTCTTTCTGCACAGTTCCATCTGCTGCAATCTGATGAAATGGCTTCTGTGAACGACAGTTGAAGGAGCAACCTGACTGAGTTGGTCTTTGACGAATGAAATGCTTGATGCATGCTGGGATCCAGACAGAACAGGATTGTCAAAAGGGGTCAGCTCCATGTTGGCAGAGTCAAGGGCACCAAACCCTCATCGGTTCAACTATGGACTGGCCCCAGGTGCCTTCCCTCAACCCTAATGGAACAGCAGAGGACTCTGACCGACCCTTTTCTGGTTGTCTCTCTTCCTCTAGATGGGAGCTGGGGGCAGGAGTATTACAGTCACTAAGGACACATCCTGTCAGCTGGTATAGCACAGTGGGGAGGAGAGCCTGGCTGGGAGTCCAGAGTCTGTGAGTTCAAATCCCACTCGTGTCTCCTGGGTGTCAAGGGCCAGCTAAAGATCACCCCCACAAGGAGTGGCTCAGGGGTTACGTGCCCTGCCACCTGTGCAGTCGTGGGCAAGCTGCATAGTCCCAAGGAGCCCAGTTGCCCCCCAGCTGGCAGTTGCGGACAAGGAAGGGGCTGGCTTGTGCAGCTGTGGCAAGCTGAGCAGGCCCTAGCCAGCTGGGGAGGACTAGCCTCAGAGGGAGGCAACGGTAAACCCCCTCTGAATACCACTTACCATGAAATCCCTATTCATATAGTAGCCCTAAGTTGGAATCAACTCGAAGGCAGTCCATTTTCCAAGCACACATCCACACCATACATTTAAAGCACTCTGTTACCACTTTAACTGTCATGGCTTCCCCCAAAGAATCCTGGGAACTGTAGTTTGTTAAGGTTGCTAAGTATTATTATGGGCGCTAAGTATTGTAGATCTGACAGGTCTCCTAACAACTCTGTGTCAGGGAGGAAAGGTATTTTTTACAGTGCAGTTCCAGGAACTCTCTACTATGCAATTTATCTCAATTTACAGAGTGGCTCTAAGAGCAGCAGACTGCAGAAAGAAGTGGCAATCTGGACACACGTTTAGTGCAAGCACGGCTAGAAAAGAAAGACAAGAGAAGAACAGCGACAGACAAAACAAAAAACCCTGATGGATCACGCCAAAGGCCCATCTAGTCCAACATCCTTGAGATTGGTACCTTTTTGTCAGGGGATGCCCGTAAGCACAATGCCACCTCTGGGGCTCCTCACTCGTTGTCACCTTGGCTATGAGGTGACAAGGGTGGTGATCCTTCCCTCCTTCTAAAAAAATACGTAGAGCTGAAGGAGGAAGTTGAAAAAATGATACTCCTTCCCTCTTCCTGTTCCAGCTCTATGTGCTTTTCAAGGCTCAGATTAATTCTATTGGATCAATCTTTTATTCAAATCCCTTGGAGAAGCAAAGTGGGCACGCACACTCTTTCTGACTCTTGGTTGATCTGGGGGAAGAGGGAGAGAAGTGAGCAGAGGGTGGTGTCCACGGCATTCACTCTAAAATCCAAAATGTGCCCACAGGCCTAAAAAAACTAGTGACCCCTTCCTTTCTGCACTCAAAAGTAATTAAGGGCAGCCCTACTGGATCTGACTAAAGGTCCATCTAATGCAGCATCCTGCTTCCTCCCACAGTGGCCAACTCAATGCCTCTGAGAACTTCACAAGCAGCGCATGGGAGGACACCATCCTTCTCCTGTTGGTGCTCCCCAGAATACCTGCCTCCAAGCTTACATCCACACCATACATTTAATGCACACGGCTTCCCCCAAAGAATCCTGGGGACTGTAGTTCACCCCACAGAGTTACAGTTCCCAGCATACATTAACAAACTACAGTTCCCAGGATTCTCTGGGGGAAAGCCATGTGCTTTAAATATAGGGTGTGGATATAATCCATGGGGCAGGGCTAGCCAATGTGGCGCTCCCCCAGATGCTGCTGGACTACAACTCCCATCATCCCATTCCCAGATCATTGGCCATGCTGGCTGGGGCTCATGGGAGCTGGAGTCCAGCAACCTCTGGAGGGCACCACATTGGCTACCCCTGTCGTATAGCCAGTGATAGACCTAAGGGAAGACGGGGGAAGGGGGGAATCCAAAACAAAGGTATCACAGTAAGCAATTAAGAAAAAAAACCTTACTTGTTTAAGACCGGCTGTACTGATAGTACCTGGAAAACAACAAAGTGGAAGGAGTCCACGTTCTGAATTAATTAAAAGCACTTCTGAACAGCTTAATTTGAAAAAAATGTTTCAGCAGCATGCAGAAGTATAGCATAAGGACAATAAAACAGCAGCATTGGTGGTGGTGGGGAATTGTTTTCCAAGATACCACAGCAAACATTAACTACAGATGTTTAGAACATAGGAAGCTGCCTTAATACATTTATACCCCGCCTTTCTTTTTCATGAAACGCGAGGCGGCTTCCCAGGCTGTCTCCCATCCAGGCACTGACCAGACCTGACCCTGCTTAGCTTCAGCAGGGAGCTGGCCTCATGTGCCTTCAGACCACAGTCTGGTCCATCAGTCCATCTAGGGGAGGGACGTAGGCTCAGCAATACAGCATCAGCTCTGCATGCAGAAGGATCCTGGTTCAGTCCCCAGCATCTTCTGGCAGGGTGGGGCAAGGCTCCTACCTGAAACCCCAAAGAGCTGCTGCCAGTCAGTGCATACAATACTGAGCTAGAGGGAGCAATGGTCTGACTCGGTATAGGGCAACTTCTGAGATTCCTAGCTCAGTATTGTCTACACTGACTGGCAGCAGCTCTCCAGGTTTTTAGACAGGAGTCTGTCCCACAAAGACTGCACTCTGAGGTCTGCCCCTCCCCAATTTCATTGAAATTAGGCTTGAAAGAAGCACTCTGCAGCCAATAGAATTGTAGCATGTGCTAGGTTGCAGTGTGTGTGTCTGTGTGTGTCACCTTTAATAGGTCCTCCTGCTTGCAGCTGTGACCACAGGCCCAAAAAGCTGGCAACCCTTGAAAGATCCCACCAGAAAATGACTCTAGCACAAAGCTCTCGATACAAGAGTTTTAATTTTTTAAAATGGGTATGACATAAAATAAAATAGAGGACTTACATTGTAGAGAGACTTGGGATTAATCTTGCTCTGTCCAGTGGCATTCAGCGCTTTCATGGCTGGAGTCCTGTAGAAGAAAAATAAAATGTTGGTGGATAAATGGTGGCTGAACAAGACTCATGATGCAGAGTACTAGTTTATACTGCAGGAAGGAGGTGTCTGAATGTTTCCCCCAGATGAGATTCTCCTTGTCCATGGGGGAAAAAAACAGGAGGCTGAGCAGCATCTAGTCTTGGCTTGCGGGGTTGTTATTATTATTATTGTTAATTATTGAATGTATATCCCACCCTTCCTCCTGATGGAATCCAGAGCGGCCTGAGGATGCAGACTTAATGCTTGCAGGTGTCCAGCCTACCACATGCTCTCGACTCTTGCCTTTCAAGGCAAGGAAGAACTGACCAGGTGGGTCCAGGGAGCGGTTAACACCTCTTTGAGAGAGGGGTGGTGCCCAATGCCGTGGAGGAGGCAGTGCCAAGGCCCCTCCTCAAGCACCCCTCTCTAGACCCTGAGATATTAGATAACTACCATTCAGTGGCCAACGTCCCATTCCTGGGCAAGGGGACTGAGATGGCAGTGGTCAGTCAGCTTCAGTTGTGCCTGAGGTTAAAATTACAGGAAGCCAGATTTCTGCTGAACATCAGGAAAAACATTGTAACTGTTAGAGCAGCAGGACAGTGGAACCAATTGCCTAGGAAAGTGGTGGGCTCTCCAATGCTGGGGGCATTCAAGAGGCAGCTGGACAGCCCTGCATGGAACAGGGGGTTGGACTCGATAGCCTTATAGGTCCCTTCCAACTCTACTATTCTATCATTCTATATGGCGATTATCTAGACTCATTTCAATCTGGCCTCAGACCTGGGTTCAGCACTGAAAATAGTCCTGGTCACTGATTTATCAGAAGAGAACTTCTTCTGATGGTTCTCCTTGATCTCTCTGTGGCTTTTGATATCACTGACCATGGTATCCTCCTGGATCAGCTCTGGAAGTTAAAGGCACCATGTCATGCTAGTTCTGCTACTATCTGAACTTTCTAAAAACAGCTGAAGACATTTTGTTCTGACAAGCTTTCCCAGCTGGATGAATAGGTTTAAACTGGTTTTTTTAGTTGTTTTCATTGTATTTTGTACATCGCCTTGGGACGTGTGGAAGCTGATTAAAATAATGATGATGATTATTATTTTAATTATTTAATAATAATAGCATTGGGAGACTTTTGTTCAACCCATTGCACAACCCCACCTATGCACAAGAAGAAATTATCAAGAGGCTTGGCGGAAACCTAAGGTTTCCAGGAGTACAAAAAATCTTTAGAAAAAACAAAGAGGGAGGGGAGGAATTCTCCAGAACAGCCCAATGAGGTCTGAGTAAGCTCAATGGCATTGGCCACTGACTGACTGACTGATGGAGTGGAGGGAAGCAGACAGTCAGGTGTGAGGATAATGGAATTGAGTGACTGGAATCCTGAATACTCCACTCTGCAACATTTTGTTGCATGCCTCACTGGTTTATTCCAATTCTGCTGCCCAGAATGGAAAAGAATGGAAATGAAGTCACCCCACCACCCAGCCATCCTCCCTAGACCGTTACTGTGGTATCTGAGATTTCACAATAATGCCGTTTCATAACCGCTATATCGCAATGGCTCTCCTGTATAATCAAGCATGTATGCATTCTGCACATTTTTTTCCTTTTTCCTTTTTTAAAAAAAGGTCACTTGACAAAATCACCTCCCAGCAAAATATACCTTCGATCATCCAAAGGAGGAGGGGTTGTCCAGTGATCGTAGTTGGTCTCCACCCGGTACCACCTACAAACAAGACACAGTTAATACTTATCACTGCATCAGTTTGGCCTATTTTTTAAAACCTGTCTTCCCAACCCTCCTTCAACCTGGTAAAATGGAAATGGACTGCCTTCAAGTTGATTCCGACTCTTCCCAACCCTATGAAGAGGGTTTTCATGGTAAGCAGTATTCAGAGGGGTTTACCATTGCCTTCCTCTGAGACTGAGAGGCAGTGAGCTTCATGGCTGTGTGGGGATTCGAACCCTGGTCTCCCAGGTCGTAGTCCAACACTCTAACCACTACACCACACTGGCTATCTTAAATGAGTTGGGGCACCTCAATTAGGAGGTTCATCTGGCTGACCCCTTCATTGCCTCTGTCTGAGGATTCTATGGACTTTCTTTTTGCTGCCTTTTTTTCCCAGCCGTGCTGCCCGGGGCTGATGGGAGTTGTAGTTCAAAATATTGGGGAGGGAGGAAGAGCGCAACAGCATGGGGAAGGCAGAATTTGATTATGTGTTTTTGTGTACTGTTCCTGCTGTGTTTTATTGCTACTATTTTGTTGATTTTTGCCGTTATTTTGTTAATATATTTTTATTTTGTACACCACCTCAAAATTTGCCTCTAGCATAGAAAGTTGGGGGGATGTGAATCCTAATGTAAACAAACAATAAAATGTTAGATTCTCCTCACCAAATGGGCAAATACAGCAAAGGAAACATTTGCTCCGGTTATCCCTTTAGGAGTCAGACTAGACACAACAGGGCCTACCCACATTTGTCTGCCTAAGTATATGCCTTGCTGGTGTATAAACACAGGGTGGAATAGAGGTGGGCAGGTGTGGGGGGCGCTGTCTTGCCTCCCTGCAACTTTAAAGACACTAATTCCCTAGACTGAATTATAGCCGGGCTGGGAGAAAGTTCCGCAAATGATGGATCATAAAGAGATGAGCGCAGAGAGGGAGCCCCCCTCACCTGCACACCCCATTTAATACAAAAATTAGATCCACCTCCATTTTACACATGAATGGACATAAACACACACACCTCACTGCTCGCATCACATCGAGTTAGCCCATATGTAGGGAGTCTTTTTCAGCTCAAGGGCCGCATTCCCTTCTGGGCAACTTTCCAAGGGCCACCTGCCATAGCTCAGTGGAGCAAGAGGCAGACGTGAATGGAACAATGGATGTAAAATATACCTCTGTACAGAAGGCTAGTTTCTACGCACACCCCCTCTGTCTTCCAGCCAGGCAAAAATACTCAGCGAGGATATGAAGTAGGGCTGATGAGGGGTGTGGCCTTGGGAGTGGGGCTGTGGCTAAAGAGGGGTCCATGGCCTTGGGAGAGTCCCAAGGGCCAGACAGAGAGGTCTGGAGGCCACATTTGGGCAGGAGGTTCCCCTCCTGTGAGCAAGCCTTTCATAAATGGCTACTCACCTTCTGTATTGAGTGATCAGATACTATACAAGATCAGCCCTTCAGCAGCCTCAGGTTGGACCAGCCTGGATCTCTTCTGGCTAGAGGCCTTTTCCAAACAGTTGAGCTCCCTCCCCTGCTCAAAAGCCACCAAGGAACACTTATATTCCCTCAATCTACAAATACATAACTCGTTTTCCATCTCCCAACCTACGAAGCTCCATGATTACAAGGCTGCTCGCTCACCCTCCACTCAGAGGATCCAAGGGCCAAATATCTACCGGCCCACTTCTCTTTCTTGTAATGATGGCCCCCTCCCTGGGCGTTGTGCCCCCAATGATGTAGTACACGTCAGCTATAATTGGCGTCTTGGACAGCATAAGAGCAGCAGCCTCAAAGCTTTCCGCTTCATTCAAAACCTGCAGCAAAGCAGAAACAGAGCAACTTTCTCAGACTTGTGTGAAGCAAGGATGGGCATCTTAGATTGGAAGGGACCATATCAGAAAAAGGCTCCTGAGCCTTCAACAGTTGCATAGAAGGCAGCATCTCATCAGACATAGCTTTTCCCATCACAGTGCTGGTAGTATTGGGAGAAATCACACCTGATGGAAGCATTTATCATACTGTGCGAGACTCAAGGCTCCAAGTGTAACCAAGTTGTTGCCCATCAGAATTGTAGAGTTGGAAGGGGCCTATAAGGCCACTGAGAGCAACCCCCTGCTCGGTGCAGGAATCTAGCTTAAAGCATCCCCGACAGGTGGCTGTCCAGCTGCCTCTTGAAGCCCAACACCTCCCTAGGTCATTGGTTCCATTGTCGTACTGCTCTAATAGTTAGGAAGTTCTTCCTGATGTTCAGCTGAAATCTGGCTTCCTGTAACTTGAGCCCATTATTCCATGTCCTGCACTCTGGGATGATCAAGAAGAGATCCTGGCCCTCCCTTGTGTGACAACCTTTCAAGTACTTTCAAGAATCCTTAAAATCTGAACTCCCATTTCAAGAAAGCAAGGTTCTAATCCTCATATTTGTAGAGCCAAGCTGGAAAGCACCAAGGGGAGAGTGACTGAAAGAGCTGACAACCAAAGCAGTGTATTTTAACTGGCACATCTACCAATTTGAAAGCGGCTTCAACAGAGGACACAAGGTGGAAAACTGGAAGAATCTATCCTTGAGTGCATCAGAGTTACAACTTAATCACAGAATATTAATATTGATCCAAGACCTACTGAAACACAATTGACCCTGTTGCAAAGGGAATAAGTGAAATTTTCACTTTCTTGTTGACTCTCCTTTCTGTAGTTAAGATAGCACAGATTTCTGCATCCCTTGTAGATCCACTGATAAACAAGGATGTAAGAAAGATGGATATATCAGAACTGTCACGAGCCAAAAAACTCTGACATGGACTAAGAGAGAGTCTGATAATGGATAAGGGACCCCCCCCTTTACACACACCGATCATGAATCAAAAGTTTCAACTTCAGAGAAGATCATAGGTATGTATACCATACAATATTTATCTTGTTGTGATGTACCATTCCAGAACTTGAAGATTACTGTCAAGCCCTATGTTATGACACTTTGGGCCTGGTTTGCACTGGATATCTGGAAAGACCACTTTTTGAACAACAAAGCATCTTTCATGTTTTTATTGTATTAAAAACAAAACCATAAATTTAGAATGCAGGCTGATCAAATACTTTTAGGCAGTTCTGTGTGTCCAAAAGTGTATATTCACTAATAGGCAAAAAACCTTGCTTCCTGTAACTTGAGTCCATTATTCCATGTCCTGCACTCTGGGACCTATAGCCCACAGATATTTCTATCAAACTTTAAAAAGCAGGGAAATTGGGCAGCTATAGTGAATGCACCAGGGGAGCAGACCTGACCTCCTCTCTGAGATACTGTACTGCCCTACAAATTTATCAAAATGCACACACAATTTGGGTTGGTCTTTCACAGTCCAATCCACTTCCTGTGTAGCTTGGAAGAATTTGATAATGTGTGCCTCTGAGCATATGGTGAATGGTGGCAACACCTGCAATCAGCCCAAATAACAAAAACAAGGCATGTGCTGTGCTGATCTTGTTTTAGCAGGGAGGAAGCAACAATATTAAAACAGTTGATATAGTTCAGATAGTCACTTTAAATGTTTAATTTATTTTAATTTACAGTAGGGCCCCGCTAATACGGTGGGTTAGGGACCGGGCCCTGCCGTAAAGTGGAACCCATTTACTATAATGGGCCGCGTCGTGCGAAAATGAGGCGAAAATGTTGCAAAACGCCGTAAAAGCGCAAAATCGACTTTAAAACAGGGAATTTCCCTGAATTGAAAGCCGCTGCATGAGCGAAACGCTACAAAATGGAACGCCGGTAAGCAGGGCCCTACTGTACTTTGCAATTTTAGTGAAGTTTCCTACAATAAATCATTTTCTTTTGCTTCTGTTTCTGTGAATATGTGAAGTACTGTTAGTGAATTTCTCTGCTTTTTAATCCAGGAGGTAAGAAATGGGATCCTGTGCAAGTTTGCTGAGAATGGATTTATCATTTGCATGGCAGTGGGATTTACTCCCCTGCAGTCATGCTTAGGATAAGTAAAATTGACCACAGGGGAGGAGGGGGAGAGGAGCAGGCAGGAGGGGGAGGAGGGCAGGTTTGATCATTTGCATGTTTATTGAGTTCAGTGGAATTTACTTCCGTGCAATCATGCTTAGGATAGGTAAAATTGACCATGGGGGAGGAGGGGAGGGGAAGGAGGAGATAGGGGAAGGAGAGGATGGAAGGGGATGAAGGAGGGGAAGGGAGGGGAGAGAGACTCTGTTTGTCATCAGGGGAGGGCTATTTCTACCTGCCTTGTCCCATCCTCCAGCCCTGGAAGCCATCAAACACAGCTTCGTTCAGAAGACTTTCTGGACCTTTGGGTTGAGCCATAAGGGTCAGAGAGATAGAAGAGATTTTTATATCAGCTTGGGGAGATGGCTGAGAGACCAGAAAGTGAACTGGACCCGAGAGTCTGCGGACAGCAAGGATCAAAATCACTGCAGGCATGAGTACATTTGAATGACGACGACAGTCTTGTGTGGAAAGCACTCTGTTAGAAAAAATGTGAAATTGCAGCTGTGAGTCTGGTTTTTAGAACCCTGACAGTTGGTTCTTACTGAGCATGCCCGACATTATCATTGAGTTCAAGCCAAAATGTCTTAAATTAATCAAAAATCGGCCAGGCATTTTTAAAACTCTTAAACTGCAGAAGATGAAGGTCAGAGTATGGGGCAAGGTCAGCAATAGGATTACAGGTACTCTGTGAACATGGCTGATTTTTAATTAATTTCAACAGATTATGAGAACTCTTGACAGAAAAAAAGTCCAAAAAGGGTCTGTTTTTTTCTCTCTCTTTTTACAATTTGAACTCTCGATTATTTATTTATTTATTTATCTCTGACTGTTTTGTGTATCACCATGAAAATTTAGATTGTTGTTAAGCAAGCGTTTCTGAGTTCAGTACTCTAAGTTTTGTAAGGTTTTGTTTTGAAATGACCTTATGGGAAGCATCAGAATGGCATGGGGGGTATTTTCAATTTAACACTGCGGAATGTGAAAAATCCATGCTGACTATAGTATACAGCCACTCTCATGGCTTTACAGAGGCCTGACTGGCTCCAACCAGAAGTTGGGTATTTTATGTTGTTGGGTCTCCTGGTGTGGAACACTCTTCCAACAGAGGTTCAGAAGGCATCCTTCCTTTTGACTTCCAGGCACCCCTCAAAGATTTTTTTATGCTCACAGGCCTATGCAGTTGTTTAAAACTTTCTTGATCAGCCAGTCATTTTAATGATTGATTTGTATTGTTTTTATGATGTTTTATTGTATATACTGTTGTACTCCTTGATATTTTATGAGTTGATGGCATATACATATAATAGAACCAGAAGAACTATGGAGTGAAGTCAGAGACATGATCAGGGAAGAATGCAAAAAGACAATACCTCTAGTTAAAAAGAGAGAAAGACCTCAATGGATGAATGAAGAAACTCTTAAAATGGTTAAAGAGAGAAGGAAAGCAAAAGCAAAAGGAGAGGACAACAAAAAGGGAAGAACAAGAGCCCTATTCCAAAAGATTAGAGAAATTAAAGGGAAATTTAAACCAAGAGTAGGGATGTTGAATAATCAACAGGAGAACACACTGACTGACCAAGATGAAATAAAAGGAAGATGGAAGCAATACACTGACAACATACCCCCGGAAATTTTCAAATTAAATGCCAATTGGTGGGCTCCCTTTTTGGCTGACTTATTTACCAAGATCAACTCCTCGATGGTCATTCCAGAAGGTTGGGGCGCTGCAATAATAATACCTATCTTTAAAAAAGGATCTCATCTGGACCCAGCAAACTACAGGCCAATAAGTCTGCTGAATATAATAACTAAGCTTTATGCTACCTTTTTATATAGAAAACTTTCAGATTGGATAAATCAAGAGGACCTATTAGCACCAGAGCAAGCTGGCTTTCAAGCTGGATGTTCTCCCTGCGACCACACTTTGGTCCTACAGCATCTGATTTCCAAATATAGTAGCTCTAAGGGTAGTGCTCTATTTGCAGCTTTTGTTGACCTAAAAGCTGCATTTGATACAATACCTAGACCAAGACTCTGGCTGAAACTACAAAATCTGGGTATAGACAGGCGTTTATTAGCACTAATACAAGGTCTCTATCAAAATACTTCTCTACAAATACGATGCAATAATAAAGGCCATTTAACGAAGCAAATAACTACTTCAAAGGGTGTTAAACAAGGGTGCGTATTAGCCCCCCTATTATTTAACATCTATATAAACAACCTAGTGACTAGCCTTGCGCCTATTTCATCGCACCCTCCAATGCTCTCTCGTATTTCGAGACCTTGTCTATTATATGCAGATGATATAGTTTTGTTATCTCAGACCCCTATTGGTCTCAAAAGACTGGTGGCGACTGTAACCTCATTCTGTTTAGAAGAAGAACTAGTAATTAACCTCCAAAAAACCAAAGTCCTAGTCTTTACCAAAAAAAAGATAAATCATATCTGGAGAATTGATAAGCACCCTATTGATCAGGTTAAATCCATTAAATATCTTGGATTTACCTTTCAATCATCTGGCTCTCAGCAACAGCATATTACCTCCAGTCTGTTAAACGCTAGGCGTACAACAAAGACCCTATTATCCTTTTTCCATACTAAAGGGGGTCAACTTGTCTCCCCGGCCAGAAAAAATTTTGTTACTAAAATAATTCCCCAACTTCTATACGGCACTCAAATTAGCACTTTCACGAACTATGCAAAGCTGGAAATTATCCAAAATTCCTTCTTAAGATCTATATTAGGAGTGCCCACATGTGTCCCTAACCATATTCTGCGATTAGAATGTGGACTCCAATCTATTGAATCATGTGTTTGGAAGCTGAGAATACTACTATGGTTGAAACTGATTTTTAACCCCATTGGGCTGGCTCCACATGTCCTTATAGATAATTATCACTCTTCTTGGGCAAAACTGATTCTTGATTAAAATATCAAGTTTAGGTCTATCTGTATCTTATATTTTACAACTGGGCTTTGAATCTGCTCGTAAATTAGTTATAAAATGGCTTAGGGATATTGATTTCCAACATCATTTACTACTTGTCAGGAACCAAATACACAATCCCAAGTTCTGTACCTCAATGTCTTATCTTTCAACCTTGGAACTTCCTAATTACCGTAGAGTCTTTACGTTAATGAGGCTAAATATATTACCTTCTGCTGTCCTTTATGGCAGATATAATAAAATCCCATACTCCGAACGACTCTGTCCATGTGCTGAGGGTGAAGTAGAATCCAATGAGCATGTCCTTCTCCGCTGCCCCTACTATCGTGACCTAAGAAACAAACTAATCCTACCTATTTTATCACCTTTTCCAGGCAGAACCCAATCATTCTACTTAGATTATCTATTAGGTGACCATCTATCGGATGTGACCTTTGCAGTTGCTAAATATACCGCAGCTGCCATTCATTATAGGAAAACGATTAAAACCATCCCAGAGGCAACATAATTTATCAATAGATGTTAACGGTTTTAACTATTTTATTGACAGGGCTCAATATCAGATTGTTTGGTATTACCCGACTAAATTTTATATGTATAGTACTGTATTGTATTGTCTAATGTTTGAGAGGTCTATTGACCGTAACAATAAATTCATTCATTCATTCAATACACTGAAGAACTCTATAGAAAAGATGCAAAGATTACAGATTTATTCACCATATGATGAAGAACCAGAAATTTTAGAATGTGAGGTAAAAGCAGCTCTTAAAATACTTGGAAGAAACAGATCACCAGGAACAGATGGCATACCAATAAAGTTGCTACAAGATACTGAGACTGAATCTGTCCAAACTTTGACAAAAATTTGTCAAGAAATCTGGAAAACTAAACAATGGCCCAAAGACTGGAAGCGTTCAATATATATCCCAATTCCAAAGAAAGGGGATCCCAGGGAATGCAGTAATTATTGAACTACTGCCTTAATATCCTATGCAAGTAAAGTAATGCTCAAGATTCTACAACAAAAGCTCTTACCGTATATGGAGCGAGATATGCCAGACGTCCAAACTGGATTTAGAAAGGGAAGAGGCACCAGAGATCATATCGCAAACATATGTTGGATAATGGAACGGAGCAAGGAATTTCAGAAGAAAATTACCCTGTGCTTTATAGATTACAGCAAAGCCTTTGACTGTGTAGATCATGAAAAACTATGGAATGCTTTAAAAGAAATGGGGGTGCCACAGCATCTGATTGTCCTGATGCGCAACTCTGGACAAGAGGGTACTGTAAGGACAGAATATGGAGAAACCGACTGGTTCCCAATTGGAAAAGGTGTGAGACAGGGATGTATTTTATCACCCTATTTGTTTAATCTATACGCAGAACATATCATACGAAAAGCAGGATTGGACCAAGATGAAGGAGGTGTGAAAATTGGAGGGAGAAATATCAATAATTTAAGATATGCAGACGATACCATACTATTAGCAGAAACCAGTAATGATTTGAAATGAATGCTGATGAAAGTTAAAGAGCACAAAAGCAGGACTACAGCTCAACGTCAAAAAGACTAAAGTAATGACAACAGGAGATTTATGTAACTTTAAAGTTGACATCGAGGACATTGAACTTGTCAAGGATTATCAATATCTTGGCACAGTCATTAACCAAAATGGAGACAATAGTCCAGAAATCAGAAGAAGGCTAGGATTGGGGAAGGCAGCTATGAGAGAACTAGAAAAGGTCCTCAAGTGCAAAGATGTATCACTGAACACCGAAGTCAGGATCATTCAGACCACGGTATTCCCGATCTCTATGTATGGATCTGAAAGTTGGACAGTAAAAAAAGGGGCCAAGAGAAAAATCAACTCATTTGAAATGTGGTGTTGGAGGAGAGCTTTGTGCATACCATGGACTGCGAAAAAGACCAATAATTGGGTGCTAGAACAAATTAAACCAGAACTGTCCCTAGAAGCTAAAATGATGAAACTGAGGTTATCATACTTTGGACACATCATGAGAAGACATGATTCACTAGAAAAGACAATAATGCTGGGAAAAACAGAAGGGAGTAGAAAAAGAGGAAGGCCAAACAAGAGATGGATTGATTCCATCAAGGAAGCCACAGACCTGAACTTACAAGATCTGAACAGGGTGGTTCATGGCAGATGCTCTTGGAGGTCACTGATTCATAGGGTCGCCATAAGTCGTAATCGACTTGAAGGCACATAACAACAAACAAATACACTGTATAGAAAAGCTAACTCTTGAAATAGCCAGCTGGCATTCTTACTAAGAACCTCATTGCCCCACTTGAGTATTATTGTCTAGTGACTCTTCAATTGCTCTTCTATGCCTCAATATTCAATTATTGGCATGCTATTTTATATGATGTACCTTTTGTCTAACCAGTAGCTTCTCTTCTATACTTGGGAGTATATTTTGCTAGTAAAAATGAATATATCTCAGCTTTGGCTTGAGAGATTTATACCAACAGAATATAATAAATTCTGCATGTCAAAGTCCTCAGACAGAGACTTTCCCCCCATTGGATGGGCGGCTGTTTTTGGGAAGCTACACATGTCATCCTAGCTATTTTAGACTACTGTTGTCTAAATGCACAGGCATACTCTAAGGCAGGGGTAGCCAACGTGGTGGCCTCTAGATTTTGTCTGTCTCCAATTCCCATCAGTTCTACCCAGTGGTCAATGGTGGGGGATGACAGAAGTTGTAGTCCAATTACATCTGGAGGGCAACACATTAGTTATTGTTGCTCTAGGAAAAATCCAAAGCAATGCGATCTGTCACAGGCAGCATTCAAAATTTCTTAAAAAATAAAGTACTGCATTAAATGCATATTTTCCTCATTCCTATTGGCTCCATCTCCTTCCATTTGCTTTAAAATATCCTCCCCCACCACTTTAAATTGTAAGATGTGTATGGCTGGGGCCTCTTTCGTTCTACGTTAAATAAATGAATGAAGTATAACATTTCTGTACCTACACCACCTCTAGAATTGCTTTACATAATAATTTATCAGCGTAATTTTCAGAAGAAAAACAAAGACTAATTCACAATTTGGATTTTCAGCAATGAGTCTAAAAAAAGACAAAATTGTGCCTACTTACAGTCCTGACCAGCCAACTGACCAGAGAATTTCGATTCAGGAAAGCAGCGACGACATTCTCCCACCAAAAACCGTTAGCTATAAAAGTGAAGGAGGGGGAAACACTCCATAAGAATCAGCCATCACAAACACGGGCAATCTCCCTCAGTTATTTCAGTGCTTAATCACTCCCATCCTAAAAGGCCAGAATGAACAACAGCATTTTTAAAAGAAAGTGAAATAAAATCACAGAACAGACCGTCGGCAGGGTGGCAGCACCTGGCCTCCTCACACCTGCGTCACTGTAGCATACTGGGAGGGACAGAAGTGAGGCAGTGCCAAGGTTGGCGCAGTGCAAACGCACTGGGGGAGGCAATCTGGTGCATGTTTTGCTGGCCTTGCCCCTCCCAGAACGCCACAATGATGTAGGTAACAGGACATTAGGAAAGTGCTGCTGCCCCTCCCACCACAAGTTGGAACAGGCACATAGAAACTTTGCATCACATCATACTATATACATTACACATATACAGTACAATTATGCCATAGCGTTCAGACTGAAACAGAACATGCTGTCCATTTTACTTTCTGCAAGCCTTGAAATTGCTAGTGGGGGTGAGTTACCACCAGAGAACCTATCAGGGCATTCTTGGTGGTGGCACCACCAGGTGGTGCTTCAGGTGATATCAGGTCTGCCCCCACAGTTAAAACTTTTGAACGAAAGCTGACATTTGGATCATGAAGCATAGTGTTTTCCAAGTGTGGCCCTGCTGATATTTATCACTGTTGTTACTGCATTTTTACTGCAATTTTGTGGTTTTAACTACGTTTTTCTCTTTTGAAACTTCCAATACACGTCAATTGACAGAGCAAATCTGCCTCGTATGATCTTGTGGTGGAGATCTCCCATGTTCTGGTTAGTTTGTATAATCAATAAAATTGAACCATGTGGCATAAAAGCATTCTCGTTAACTTTGACTCCAGGCTAACTAATTTCTGGGTTAATTTTTCCAGAACAGCAATGTTGCAAATTGCACACATTTTTGTAACTAATTCCGAGTATAGAATTTGTGATGCAGATTACACCCTACCCTGTTCAGGAAGAATAAATGAATGAATTTTGCTTACCTCGCTCATTTCCAGAAACTGTAAACTTGTGTGGACTTTGTCCTGTCCATAAACCTACGTAACCGAAAAATGTAGTACCTTTGAACTTTACCTAAAGGTTAGAGAATGCAGTTGACCAATAACTACTTTTAATGCAAAGTGCATTCCAAAATACAATCAGGCCAAAGATTTGTTAAGTAATTTAACTTAATGAAAATACAGGCTTTTACTTAAATGTAAAGGGAGAAATGACTACTTAAAATGCTTGGCTGAGGATTTAGGGAAGAAAAAAGTTTACAATCCACTATATCTCATTTACTAATGCAAAAATATTGAGGAACAAACTTATATTTATCAATTGGTCAGACCTGTATCCAGCTCTTCCTCTGAGAAATTCAAAGCAATGTTCATGGTGTTTATCTCATTTGAAGGCCCCAGGTTCAGTCCTTTCCATATCCCTTAACGGGACCAATTCTAACAATTGTGCAGTGCATTCTATATGTGTCTATTCAGCATTAAATCCTCCCAAGGAGGATTGTTGACAGAGGAGCCGGCCTTTGTCTGTGCAGATTGACACAGCTGCGTGCTTGGCAAACAGTGTCTGACACACCGGCCGCCAGAGAATGGCATGGGGCTGTTTGCCTGCATTACCTGCCCGAGCCCAGAGCAGCCACCCACCAGGGGGGGCTGTTTGCTTCGCTCGGGGGCAGCATTCCTGCAGGCGAGCTGCACAATGCTCTGGGGCTGAACCCTGCAGTGAATGAGCCCAGGAGCTTCGGGGGGATTCGCCTGGCAAGCGCTGATCCCTTGCACTGCCCACAACCCCCTGGACGGTCAGGGGCACCTGGAGATGCCCCTCCTGCCCGGCCCTGCTCCGGAGTGGCGAGCCGCAAGGAAGACACGAGGCATGCACGATGGCAGAAGCTTCCATGGGGATGCCTTGGGCTTTGCTGGAGGCTCAGTGGGTAGGAATTGTGGTGTTGGATGATGTGAGAGGCATCTGCATCCCCCAGCAGTCCAGGGCAACCTGTTGGTGGCCCACTCTGTCCTCAGCCCTGCCAGGGTGGGCAGCATGGGCATAGGCTTGCTAAGCGCCAGTCTGCCCCAACTACAACCAACAGCAAATTCAAATTTCCTGCTCTTGCGTCCAAGCGCCTGCTTGTTAGTGTGCTTGGGTGCAAGGGGGGGAGAGCACACATCGTATTTTGTGGACCAATTGCCTCACAGGGGCGGAGTGAAAGGTGGGGCTTTGGGAAAAACCAAAAATAATGTGTTTAATGTGTGGGCGGAAAAACAGCTGATTTTTTTACATTGAAAAAGCGAACAAACAGCTGAAGTGGGTGTCATGGCCCCGTCAGAGGACTCATCAGATGAGGATGACTCGGGAGTAACAGCAGCAGACCCAGAAGCAGCAGACCCAGAAGGAGAAACGGAGGAAACTCCTGAGAACCCAGCTCCTTCTCCCCCTCAGCTGCAGAGCACCCCAGACACAGCTGAAGCCCTTCAGCCAGACGCAGAGAGTGAACAGGAGACTCCCCCCTCACCTGCAGAACGTAGACAACAGAAGGTCAGGCAGAAGAGGGGCAGGCCTGTCCACTTAAGGCCAAAACACTGATGGCTCACACCTGCTGACAAACCTGCTCCTTAAAAGTCAAACCTTGGCTTCAGCTTGTTGCTGACTACAACATCAGGTGTGACTACTGTGTGTCTTCCTATCCCCTGAACCTTGACTTGGACTGATCTCTCGGCAAACTAGACCCAGACCTTCACTGACATCTCTTCTGGATTTCTGGCTTGGCACGTAAGCTTTGAACGGCCTCTGCCCTTATCTTGCTTCCTCCTTGCTAGCCTGGCAGATTTATAGCCAAGCTGCTGGCTGAGGACTTACGGCCTGGCAATTACCAAGGAATCTCCAGCCCTGCCTGCACCCCCACTGACACTGCTGTCTCAGTGAAGAGCTGACAGTGGGGACTATCCAAGCATAAAGCGAATAGGGAAAATGTGGATTATCCGGGTGAGTTTGGATGGGCCCTTACTCTCTGGAAAAGGTGTGTAGCACTGCAGTCTAAAATTAACTGTGTTTCTATTGAAATGCAGTGAGAAAATCTGAGAATATTAAATCAGCACATGCATGACAAGTACTTAGAGCCAAGCTACACATTCAAAACTACTTTTCAATCATCTGGTATGAAAACAGATTTTGTGATGTTGCATATTTTGTTAAGATACTAGCAATTTCAGATGAGTTTAAGAATACTGGTCTTCAGTGAAGGCCCTGGTCGTCAGCTGGTCAGTTGGGATGTGCTATTTGTTGCAGCCTGATGTAAGGTAGGTCACAAAAGCAGCACTACCATCACACAAATATATGGCAAATGCACATGTGGACTGAAGATGGATCCTGGGTCAGAGGAGGCTGATGACGACTGCACTAGGATTGCATGGCACATTACATTGAGAAAAGGCCATAGTTCAGTGGCAGAGCATCTGCTTTGTGTGCAGAAGGTCCCAGGTTCAATCCCCAGCATTCCCAGGTGAGGTTGGGAGAGACTCCCTGCCTGAAATCCCAGAGAGCTGCTGCCAGTCAGTGTAGACAACACTGAGCAGGAAAGACCCAATGGTCTGACTCTGCATAAAACAACTTCCTATGTTCCAGATGTTGCTGGACTACAACTCCCATCATCCCTGACCATTGGCCATGCTAGCTGGGGCTGATGGGAAATGGAATCCAATGACACCTGGAGGTTCCCCACCTCTTTTCTAGGCAGTCAGGTGCCTAAATCCCCCCCCCCATAACCTATAAACTATGATGAACACAGTCACATAATCCTGAATAGTTTCTAAAAAACCCAGCTGTCCACTAGATGGAGCTGGCAAAATGCATAAAAATTCCTACGCTTCTCTCAGGCCCCATCTGCACTGTGCATTTCAAGCAGTATCATACCACTTTCATCAGTCATGGCTTCCCCAAAGAATTGTGGGAAGTGTAGTTTGTGAAGGGTGCTGAGAGTTGTTAGGAGACCCCATTGCCCACATACAGCTACAATTCCTAGTGTTTCCTGGGAAGGCAGATTTACTGTTAAACCCCTCTGGGAATTGTAGCTCTGTGAGGGGAACAGCGGCCTCCTAACAACTCTCAGCACCCTTAGCAAACCAGACTTCCTAGGATTCTTTGTGGGAAGCCATGACTGATGAAAGTGGTATGATACCGCTTGAAATCCACAGTGCAGATGCGGCCTTAGTAATTCTTAATCACTGCCACGCACTCTTTGTACCTGCCCATTCTTTAAGAAGTCCACATCAATGGTAATCTTCCGTAAAATATCTCCAAAAAGATAATCCATATTCCGGCCATGGTATATATTTCCATCATCATCCTGCGCAATAATACTGGTGCAGAAACTATGAGACAAGAAAAAAGAGACTGTGGGTGGGTGGGTGGAAAAGGACACATCTTTCCTGATTATTTCCTCCAGACAACAAGTGTTGCTGAGCAAGTAGATGGCTTTCCCTGTCTTGGAACACAAATTGCCCCAATGGCATTTCATTCTAAGACAGAGATGCGTAGAATTTCCCATTCACTTCAGTGGAGGGAGCAGCTTAATACACAGGCCAAAGGATGTGTGCACAGAGATCTCCCTCCATTGAAACAAATGGGGAACTCTGTTTTACCATTCAGATAAATGGGGAAAATGCAAATTATTTAGACTGAAATCTTATACGCCATTACCTGGAAGTAAGCTCGTTGAACACAGTGGGACTTATTTCTGAGCAGACATGCACAGAATTACTTTGTTAGTACTGTTGCATCAGTTCGTCTCAGCATTTTCACCCTGCTGTTTAGCCAAAAGTCTGCCAGTGGCTTAGAAAGATCAGTAGTTAAGACAGTCCTTGCCTGCAGGCTTACATTCGAAAAGACATAACACACAAGGAAAAAGGAGTGGGAAAGGAGGAAGAAAAAAGCAAGCTCAGGTACCGGTTATAGTTCTTATAACCAGCCAGGATAGAAATAGATCAGGTAGCCTGATGGAACGGTATCCACTAGGTAAGAGGTGAGGGAGGGAAAATCAGGAGCAATCTCATCACAAAGAAGCTATTACTTTAACTTTGGAGTGGGTAAGTGTCAATGTTGGTTTTGCATTGCAAGATTCTCATAGGGAAGACAGGTCTGCCAAAAGCTATTAGCCACGATGGCTACACTGAATTGTCACGATGAGAGAGAAAGCATCTCTCCACGCAACAAAATTCTGGGTACAAAACTATAGGCGATGGCCATTGCACATCACTGGATATGCTGAACTAAGAGGGAGCTTGTCTGATGCAGCAAGGCAATCCTTGTTTTTAAACACTTCAGGAGCTTAAAATCACCTTTTTCAGTGTATATTGAATTTAGATGTTTTATACTTACAGTAAGGTATAATTTTGGGTTGTTTTCTTATTTTGAGACCTGCTCTGAGCCATCAGAATAGCATGAGTTCAAATGAAATCATCATAACGAAGTGGTATCTTGGTGTAACAACAGAAAATGTTAGTAAAAATTCCAATGTCCAGAGACAGAAAGCTGCCAGAATGTTTGCACTGCAATTCTGCAGAGAGAAAGGAAAGTTGACACTTTGTCTGGGATGAAAGCCTTACCATCACCAAGAAGGAGAAGACTGCAGGCCGGGGTAGGGTAGCTGAAAGAAGGGTGCAGAGTAGACAGCTGAATGAGGAAGAAGAGCCTGAGGGAAGCACGGTTAACAAGGAAAAGGGCAAACTAAGAAAAGGGGAAGGCTCAGTTTCACATACTGATTTGGCTTAGCTAGCCAGTTCTTTGGCTACAGATAGCAAACTCAGACGGTGCCTGCTGACAGAAATGGTGCCAAAACAGGGATACTGAAAAACAAGGGAGATGTCCACATCCTTGTTAGAACCTGAAAGTTTGCAGAAGTACAAAAAACATTCTCATTCAAAACCTAGGGTGAGAGGAAGGCTAATGAAAACTCTGTAGCCATGGAATGTTGAGTGTTAGTTGGAAAAGACAAACAGAAATACGGAGAGGGGGAGAGAGCATTTAATGCCCTGCCTCTGCCCCTTACATATTATAGCATCATGAAGGAGGGTTATTTTATTATTTTAACCCGCCCTTGGACTTCGGGGTGAAGGGCAGGTAAAAGAAAATCTAATAAATACAAAAGTAAAAACACCAAGAACCACAAAAACAAATAATATCCAGATCAAAATATATTGTAATGTTGCATTTTGAGGTGTCATAAAAATTTAATAAATATTACAAAAACACACAATACAATCCCCAAAATGATCCACCTACACAAATCTATACATTCACAGTACAAAAAAAGTAATCAGAACGCACAATCCCCACAAACACAACCACTCAACCATCTCTTTACACCCACCATGTAACTCTGTCCCACTCCAGTCAAACACTCCAACTTTGAACTAATGAATAACTAACCAATAATTATGCACAGAGTAATAGGTCAGCTAAATAAAAGCAATAGCAGTAGCAAAAACCACAAGGCAGGCTCATTTCTTCCCCATGTCTCACATGGGGCACACTAAGCAAGCAAACTTTCTGAAGTAAGGCAGGTGATGACCAGAAATAACGCTTTGGAACTCTTTCCCCAGGGAGGGTTGCCTCATGCCATCTATCTCTTCTTTTTGGCACCTGGTAAAGCCCTTTTCATATGCCCATGTCTTTTAAACTTTTTAGGTATTTTAGGTATTGATCTTTTAATGCAGCTATTTCATTCCTCTGCGTTGTGATCTTCTTTTACATACAATGAAGATACCGTGCCTTAATATTTTTTCTTGTGCTGACGTGCTTGTAAAGAGTTTATTTTAAATAAAAATAAGTGTATTTTTAAGTTTACACAGATGGCAAAAATCCACTTTTCCAACAAAGTAATGAGGTTCACGGGATGCAGAAGTTTGTTTTGTCTTTATGAATAAATAAGTAATTTAAAAAAAAATTTCCTTATACCAATGGACTTTTCCTCACCAACACCAAGAAGACTTACGCAGAGCATTCGTAGGCCAAGTTGAGGAGCAATCCATCCCCAACGTTCAGCCCCAGGGCTTTGTAGAGACCTCGAACCTCGCCTGCAAATGGCTGAGGGAAAAAGGATTCAATTTCTTCAGCTAGCGGATGAATAATAGCATGAACCCACTTGGGAACCGCTTCACTGGAAAACAAGACGATAAAGCAATAAACGTGGGTTATTGACTTCTGGGCTGCAGCTTGGTAAAAGAATACATTCTCTGAACACAGACCAATGCCAGTCAGACTTCAAGGTTGCAAGCAACAAGATCTGCTTCGTTTTTTTAGCAGAACCCCAGAGCCCCACCAGCTGGAACCCAAGTGAAAAACAGCAGCTCAAGACGATGGAAAAATGCTTAGAATTATGAAATAGGGTGCTTCTGAGAGAGCCAGTGTGGTGTAGTGGTTATAGTGGTTAGAGTAGGACCCGGGAGGCTAGGGTCCAAATCCCCACTTGGCCGTGAAGCTCACTGGGTGTCATTGGGCTAGCCACCATCTCTCAGCCTAACCTGCCTCACAAGGTTATTACAAGGATAACATGAGGAAGGGGAGAACTGTGTATGTCACCCTGAGCCCCTTGGAGGAATGCTGGGATATGGATGTAATAAAAAATCAACTAATATGCCCAGCCTAGGAATTTGTTCACGGCACCAGAACAGAACTCACAGTCCTCACCCTCTCCCACACCCTTTTAGTTGTTAGTATTGTTAAACAATCCTCCTTTACAATATTAGAAACTGAACCGCCATCCACCAAATAAAATTGATGGTTCTGATATTCTAAAGGAAGAACACACAATGCCTAATTCACTTACAGAGGCACTACCTTAGATTTCATTTAATAAAGACTCACATTCACAAACAGTAAGTCTCTCAATGACTATTAGCCGTGGTAGCTCCACAGTCAGAGTCAGAGCCAGGCCTCATCTGCACTCTACATTTAAAGCAGTAGCACACCGCTTTAGCAGTCATGGCTTTCCCCCCCCCCAAGAATCCAGGGAACTATAGTTTGCTAAGGGCGCTGAGTGTTGTTAGGAGATCCCTGTGCCCCTCACAGAGCTACTATTTCCAGAGTGGTTTAAGCATCAATCCGTCTTCCCAGAAAGCTCTGGGAATTGCCGCTGTGTGAGGGCTACAGGGGCCTCCTAAGGACTCTCAGCACCCTTCACAAACTACAATTCTCAGTTTTCTTTGGGGGAAGCCAGGATTGTTTAAAGTGATATGAGACTGCTTTAAATGTGTAGTGCAGATGGGGCCACAGTACACCAGCAGATCCCAATCTACTGATGCAGAAGGATACCGTTCAGGGCTCATTCTGAGCCAGGACTCATCTGCCGCAGAGACTTCTTTTAGCGCTAAAATTCAGACTACGATCATGCAATGGAGTAATAAGCCCATGCGGAATGCTCTCCCTACATCACTGGCCTGCAGCTCTGAAAATCGAGAGAACATGCTCAATAAGCAGAAAGTCCCAGGCTCAATCCCGGGCATGCCCAGTATTCTTTAAGTAGCAATACATACGAAAAGCTTCATTTGTGAGCAGTGATGTAGTGGCAAATTCAGAAGTGCAGGGGGGTCCCTTCACACACCCTTTTTTGCTGCTGGGTTGAGAATGGGATCCTTGTTAATGCCTTCTCCCGCAACAAAGATGTCCCTAGGAGCCAGTAACCATGTAAGGGGGGGGGGGAATGTTAGCTACTGAAATGACAAGGAAGCATTTAGAAGACTCTTCTCAGTGGCTAACATGCTCCCCTTTCATGCTGATTGGCTCATAGGACACTGGCAACATAGAGGCCCTGCTCCCTAAAAAGGGTCCAAGATGCACCCTGAGACCCTGGATGACTACAACCCTGTTTGCTGGCTTCTGCAGAATTTAGATGTTAAGGGCACAAGAGCAGTCTAGGACAGCTTGTTGCCTGGTCCGTTGGCAACCCCAGCGGAGCGCCGGCACAAATAAAGGGCTGAATTCAGGCACCTCTCCAAATCTTATTTTCTCTCAGAAATTATTAACCAGCGAAAAAGGGAAGATGCGGCAGAGGTGCTACGCCTCAAGCAGCAGCAGCCACAGCCACCAACTCCTTCTCCGCGTGAGGGGAGAAGAAACACCCCAACAGCAGCAGCCTCAGGACGTCGCACTCACTGGATGATCCGGGCGTACGCGGCTCGCAGGAAGGCCGGGTCAAAGTGGCGCAGGGCCGGCAGCCAGCGGAGCTCGGGCGGGCTGTCCAAGCTGACATTGCAAAGCAAGGGCGCCGCTGCCGACCCGAGTGCGGCTGCAGGCTGGGGGGCTGCAGCAGCAGGAGCAGCCCCACCGCCCGGCAGCCGCAGCAGCAGGAGCAGCCGCAGCAGCGAGAAAGCCAAGGAGCCCCAGGCGGCGCCCCGCAGCCTTAACCACCGCCCCATAAGCGAGCAACCCACAGCCCTGGCCGAGGCGACTCCAGAAGCCTGGCACAGATCGGAAGGGAGGAGGAAGAGGGGAGGGAAGCAGGGGGCGGAGAAAAGGAGTCCTGGGTGAGAGCCAGGAAGTTGAGGGATGTTGTGTGGAGAAGTGCAAGGCAATTGTATTAATATTTATTTGTTAATTTGTATTATGTATGCATAATAATAATAATAATAATAATAATAATGTCCGTGGCGCAGAGTGGAGGGAGGAGAGCCTGGCTGGGAGTCCAGAGTCTGTGAGTTCAAATCCCCACTCGTGTCTCCTGGGTGTCAAGGGCCAGCTAAAGATCACCCCCACAGGGAGTGGCTTAGGGGTTACGTGCCCTGCCACCTGTACAGCCATGGCAAACAGCATAGTCCCAAGGAGCCCAGTTGCACCCCAACTGGCAGTTGCGGACAAGGAAGGGGCTGGCTTGTGCAGCTGTGGCAAGCTGAGCAGGCCCTAGCCAGCTGGGGAGGACTAGCCTCAGAGGGAGGCAACGGTAAGCCCCCTCTGAATACAGCTTACCATGAAATCCCTGTTCATAGGGTCGCCATAAGTTGGGATCGACTTGAAAGCAGTCCATTTCCATTTTGTTCTACACCACTTAGAGATGTTTTACAAGTATAAAGTATTAAGCAGTTTATAAATGTTTTAAATAAATAAATTCCTTTGTTAGGCCAATTAAAGTATCACAATACACTGTACAAGCCTTTTGAATTCTCCATTAATTCTTCATGGGGAAAGACATAAACGGGGTAACAATTGTTTTGTTTTCAAGAGACTGGGATGGAGTGGGTGTCAGCCTTTGTTATGTTTCTTCTTCCCAGCAGGCCTTGCAAAATACCTGCAAATCATCTAAAAGCGCCTTATTTCAATACTCTGCCTTAAAACCTTTTCCAGATTCAGCCTCCAGGCATTACCATCAGCCAAGTTTTTTCTCTCGCCCCCTTGTTTTGCTCACCACCTTCCTGATGAAGAGAGTCCTAGAGAACACAAAAGCTTGCACACTCTTTTGGCATATTTTCATTAGCCTAGTTATTAGGCACAATCAACCACACTTACAGTAAGCACTGATTAGCACTGACAGCAAGCCCTGCTTTGGGCAGGGATTTGCTGGGGTATGGCATGAATAGGGTTGCCAGGTTCAGGGCCTGAGACTGATCCTTGAACCTGGCAACCCTAGGCATGAACTCTGTAGCCAATCCCACCAGGGCTTGCTGTCACCACCTCAGGTGGCAAATAGGGAGTGGAGGCAACACACACACACAGTTGTACCTGTTAATTCTATGTTAGAGGACAGAGTTGTGTGAGCATAAGATAACCTGCACCCCCATAACTAGCCTGCTGCATCAGGTGCAGCAGAGGACACTATCCTGTTGCCAGTACTGAAGAAAGATTAAACTGCCAGACCAGCTGTCTTCTATAAGTGGAATGGGAGGGGTGACGTCTTTTGCCTCAGGCAGTAAACCACCTTGGGCCAGCTCTGGCTGTCATACCAGCATCAAGTCCTGTTCTGTAGCAAAGTATTAACAAAACTGGCCAGGTTTGTCATTTGGGAGGTATGTTATTAAGAAGAAACTGCTTTAGACATCTGTTCTCACTCCACCTTCCTGTCCCCATCAACTTCCTGCCTTTCACTTAGAGCAGGATGACTCTAGATACATTGCAGCTGCTCACTTACAGTCTTGAGTTTCCTTCATTTCTCAGCTACCCCCACAAAATTACAGCTTCAGTTTCCCTTGTCTCTCCCCCCCCCGTGCATCATCAGATGGTTTCTTCATTCTGTTATAGTTGCAGAGCAGCAGAATCACACAAAGACTGCAGTGAAAACCTCTTTCAATAAGCTGCTGGAGAAAGGCTTCCTCCCAGGTAGCTTACTTGTGGGCTTTCAGCCCTAATGGTAAGGCCAGTATAGGTTGACAGGATGACAAAGCCATGAAACCAAAAAGCAAAAGTTCCTTCTTTCTTCATGATTGCACCTCCAAACACTGCCCTAATGTTCACCAACATCATCGCAAGAATGCACTTGTGAAGCACCAGGTTTCTCAGAGCCCTTCTCAAGGTAGTACCTGGAGATGGCCAGAAGGACTCCATCTGCATGTGTGTGTCAGACCATGACCAGTGGACAGGATAGTGGTGTTTCCATGTTGAGAACCCTTACTGCAGGTGTAGGGAAACTTTGCCTCACCAGATGCTGCTGAACTACAACTCCCATCAGCCCCAGCAACCTAGGGATGATGGGAGTTGTAGTTCAACAACATCTGATGGGTCAAAGGCTCCCTGCACCTGCCCTATTGTATTAAATTTCCTTTAAAATGTAGACCGGGGATGGGCAGCCTGTGATTCTTCAGATGTTGTTAAACTACAACTCCCATCAGCCCCATGAAGTGTGGCCAGTGATCAGGGATGATGGGTGTTGGGCTGTGCACACACTCTGCATCCAGTATGCTGCCATTGCTGGTTTTGGAAGCTTTGTACACATGACATTTGCCAGAATCTGTATCTATCCTGTGTCTATCCTTAGGAAATCCTGTATTTTGATGTGCCTTTCCCCAAACCAGCTTCGATCCAAATTAAGAAAAAGAATGACCTAGCTGCATTTTAAGCCGGTAATGTGTACACAGCCTTGGAATCTGATAACATCCATCCCTGTTGTAGGCACTGAGCACCTGCAGACTATCACCATTCTGAGGAGGGAGTCGAGCGCATGCCATTTGTGTATATTTGTACAATTAAAGTGGCTCTGTTGTCTCACACAACAAATCTACTTTAAAAAACAATCTGAATTTTTGCTGTTAGGAAAGTGATGGTGGCATGGACTGAAAATGTGTGGAATGAATGAATGATTAATGGGAAGACAAATATTCACGGCATGCAATCAAATGGGGATGAATGTTCATTGTTGTATAATCACCTTGCAAACAAATCAGAAATTCAGAATAAAGTCTCAATCACTTCCCCATTCCAGCATTACTTGGCTGGAGAACAGCATTTCAAAATATGGACAAGAGTAGATTTTGATTTGTATATTGTTTAGGACAGTGTGGAGGAGAGCCTGGTTGGGAGTCCAGAGTCTGTGAGTTCAAATCTCACTCGTGTCTCCTGGGTGTAAAGGACCAGCTAAAAATCACCCCCACAGTGAGTGGCTCAGGGCTTATGTGCTGTATGCCCTGGCTGTGGGCTTTTAGGTTTCAGAGATACCAAGGAGACGATAAGGCACATTCAGGTTTGCTTACAAGGAGAGTTTATTGAGCAACAGCACACAGGTGTACCCAGGTAGATCAGACTGCAAGATCTTACACAGAACGTTGAACAATCAAGCTGAGCATCAAAGGTGATTATATAGCATACCTGTTTACAAGCATCGCAATGATCTATGAAGCATCATAGCATTTGATTGGATGTCTTGTTTTCACAAAATCAAAGGGATAAGACATTACACTAATTAGCATTACTAACAGGCAGAATATCTTGACATCTTGGAGTTACTCTTCCTGGCACCACATCAGACCATTCCCTGGCAATGCAGACTCATAAATCCTTCAGATAAGCCCCCAGGTGAGCTATGAGCCACATTGACCGTTCTTTGACCTATCGTCCAAGCTGTCAGAAAAATGCTAAATTATTGCAGGTCCCGAGGATCAGAAGGAAACATTACAAGTTTTCATTTCTAAAGAAACATTACAAGTTTTAATTCCTAAAAGCAGCTATATATTCGCTATTACAATGGCTATATAGTTGTCTATGGCTTACACGTGCCCTGCCACCTGTGCAGCCATGGGCAAACAGCATAGTTCCAAGGAGCCCAGTTGCCCCCCAACTAGCAGTTGTGGACAAGGAAGGGCCTGGCTTGTGCAGCTGTGGCAAGCTGAGCAGACCCTATCCAGCTGGGGGGAACTAGCCTCAGAGGCAGGCAACAGTAAACCCCCTCTGAATACCGCTTACCATGAAAACCCTATTCATAGGATAACCACAAGTCGGGATCGACTTGCAGGCAGTCCATTTCCATTTTTGTTTAGAAAAGTGCAAATTAGGTTGGTTCATCTTTAAATGTAAACTGAATTTAATTTCTTCTCCATCCCTAGAGAAGAATGATGGTTCACATATTGGTGACAGCAGGCTTGAAGCCTATTGTAAATTTAAGATATTGTGTTTAATTATAATCTCATAGGTGCATTATTTGAAGACTATGGGATGTGGCACTTCTGCACATAGCAGCTTCTTATCCAAGCCAGACAGAGGTAAGTTATTTCTTCGCTTTTCTAAACACTTTAAACTTTGTTTTCTGATGTCCTTTCTGCATAAATCTGGGTAAATATCAATATGTTCATTCTCACTTACTTTTAACTAGGTCATGAATTGCCAGATGCATCACATCCTGGTAAGTTAACATTATATAAATTATTCCTTCTAATAGCAAACTTGGTGGCCCCGTGCCAACCACAGGGGAGTGGAATGTGATGATCCATAGACAAGACAGTGGTTTCTTCATACCAGGCATGCAGCAAAATAGTACTTTGTAGACTGGCGTCGGTAACCTAAGGCCTCCCAGATGTAACTAAGCTACAACTCCCTGCCTCTTGGCCAAGCTAGCTGGAGCTAATGGGAGTTGGAGTCCAACAACATCTGGAAGGCTATAAGTTATCCACCCTTGATGTTGACAATTGCCCATCTTCCCTTGATGAAGACTGCATATGTGTAAAGTCCTCCTGTGGAAGCAAAATTCTAGAAACAGTGAGTAAATCAGGTCTATGGAAGAACAGCCCGGCAGATTGAAGGAAGCAGCAATGAAAGAGTATCTAAGAGCATCTGTTTAACCAGTTGATTGTCCTGTGATGGATGGGCATGGAAGGGAGTTACTGAATAGAAAGTGACTGAACCCCCATGTTTTTGTGGTACATTGCTTTGGACATTTTTTAAAGTTGGAGAGGCAATTTACAAATACAATACTCTTTCCTTCCTTCAGTAAGGAGAAAAATACCTTATTGAACAGGAGTTCCCAAACTGTGGTCTGCAGACCAGAGCATCATTCAGACTTGTGGCATGTTTGTGGATGTGTGGTTGAAGACAGGAGATGGCACATGCATCACATTAAATGTTCATATTGATTTTTAATTGTGTTTTCATTGCTTCACCATTTGTTACTGTTTCCCTTCAGCCTTGGCTATTACCTTACCCTCCCTTCTGGTCTGTGAAACCCCAGCCAAGGATCAGGCTTTCGGTAAACCAAAATAGTATTTATTAAGTAACATTAATAACAAGATAACTTTGATAATGATCTACAAGCTTATGGTTTCATCTATTACTGTGATATTTGACTTATTACTAATCCGAACTCCACCTCCCTCTTTCTCCACACTCTCCTGACATACACCAGCTCATATCCCCACAAGCATGCAAAAGGCTCAAATAAAAAGCATTCTAAAAGGCAATATTAAAACCATCAGAAGAATTGCTACAGCAAATTAGTACACAATCACATAAGCACAACCCCCACCCCCAGATCATGCAGTTGCCCACACGGCCCTTTGTCTTGGAGCTTCATGACGTTCCCAGTCCAAGCCGATTCCTCCTGCTGCCTACAGGGTCTTGGGATGCATCTTCAGGAACACATTTGTTTCCTCATCAGCACACAGCAGACTGTAGCCATCTTCCTCCCACTCGCTGCCCCAGGAAAAGTCTTTAAGCCAGTCCACTTCATTTCCTGCCCCGAACTCAAAATCAAAGTCTTTATCTGGGGGCATCTTCTTCAGGACTAGCTAGCCTAGCCTACCTGGGTTGGCACAAAGAAATCTTCCTCTCTGATCTCCCTCACCATCTCCAGTGTAAATCATGGGCCCAGACAGAGGCAGGAAACTCTCCCAGTGTCCCTTGCTCTCCAAACTCACAGGACCCTGGATGCTTCTCACTGCTGGAGCTTGCTCAGGGTCTGCACTAGAGTTACCAGGTCTCCAGTTTTTGGGCAGAGTCTCCGGTTTGGGGTGCCCCCTCCGGCTCTCCAGCTAGCTCTCCTTAATCTCCGGACTCTCAGCTTCAATTTAAAAAACCAATTAAGTTTCTAGGTGGTCTGGTTCCTGAGATATACATCAAAACAGCCCCCGCCCTGTGACTGTTTAATCTATTTAACTGATATGATGCTGAAGTTGGTTCCTAGTTCCCAGTTCCTTATTTGCTTGAAAGTTCAAAACACTAAAAAAGAAGAGTTGACAACTACAGCAACTTCAAACCAAACTTAACATGCCTCTGAACCCCAAAATATATGTTGGGGTACCCTGTATGATATATCACTGTGATCGGGGGACTCTCCCCGTCAAGAATAACAATACATTTATGCAATCAAAATAATCAGGCTTCTGATATTATCATAAATACATAATGATGTCATAAAATCATAGAAAATAAGTAACTGGGGGTGCCTGCGATGTCCCTGTATTTTAATATCTGTAAATATGGTAAGTGAGGGTTTATTAAGCGATATATGGTAAGTGACTGAGTGAGAGGGGGGAGTACATGGGCTAGAATGCTGGAGAATGTTGGATGATTATTGGCTGAGTGTTTGAATGGCTGAAGGTATATATGAGAGGATGACAGTTGAGTTGTGAGAGTCGTTAGTGGAGAGTTATTTGGATGAGTTGGTTGGCAGAGTTCTGAGGGAGGGTTGGATTATTTGGCTCGTATTTAGGCAGAATATATAAGACTGGAAACATAAAGAGTGACACTATATGAAACCATACGCTTGTTGAACATTCCTAAAGTAAGCTTGTTATTTCCTGGTGTTATCAAATAAATACTTTTATTGGTTTACCAAAAGCCTGATCCTTGGCTGGAGATACACAGACCAGAAGGGAGGGCAGGGTAATTACCAAGGCTGGAAGGAAACAGTATCAAATAAATGGTGGCAGCGTTGAAAGGAGATATTGTAACCGTCAAGTATCCAGAGCAACCCAGGATTGTATGCTTTATAGACAAAGATACAAGGGGGTTGTGGACAGCAAGGGCACCCAGACACAAAGTAACAAGCCATAGGGAGACTAAGACAAAGTCTCTACCAGTATTGTTTACAGGGAGTGACTGGTGGTGCTGCCTAGCAGTGGGAACTTGTGAGATCTGTGCTAGAGCATGTGAGAGAACAAATAAAAACCGATATCCTGACAGGTGGTGGCCTTGGTGGAAGTATCACAGGTAGAGCCAGCTGGTAGGATCGTCACAGTGCCCACCCCAAAATCTGCTCTGGGACAGGACAAATCATATACCGTATATTCCGGTGTATAAGACGACTTTTTAACCCAGGAAAATCTTCACAAAAGTTGGGGGGTCGTCTTATACGCTGGGTGTCGTCTTATACGCCGGAATATAGTATTTCTCCTGCTTGCAGCCTGGCCTGGCATCCCCTCCCCTGAGGGGAATCCCCATTGCTCCTCTGTCCCCGCCATCTCCTGCGCGGCCTCCTCCGCCGCAAAATGGCAGCCGGGGTGGGGAGCAGCAGCAGCCGCAGCAGCTACTGCTGCTCCTCCGCCCGCGGCTGCTCAGGCGAGCGACGGGGCCGCGGCGGCGGCGGCTGCTCCTCCTCGGGCGGCCAACGGCGGGCCGCTTTCACTGGTCTTGCCGCCGCAGGCCGCGCCAGCGCCTCCGCTGATGCACAACCACCGGGCGGTGGCAGCAGCAGCAGCAGCAGCCTCCTCGCATCCTTCTCCTCCGCGGCGGCCTCGCCTGCGCCGCCTCCCGCCGCTGCTGCTGCTCCTCCGCCCGCGGCTGCTCAGGTGAGCGACGGGGCCGCGGCGGCGGCGGCTGCTCAGGTGAGCGACGGGGCCGCGGCGGCGGCGGCTGCTCCTCCTCAGGCGGCCAACGGCGGGCCACTTTCGCTGCTCTTGCCGCCGCAGGCCGCGCCGGCGCCTCCGCTGACGCACAACCACCGGGTGGTGGCAGCAGCAGCAGCAGCGGGAGGTGGCGGAGGCGGGAACCCGCTGCTGACAGCTGCCCCTGCAGCCTCCTCCTCGGCGCCCACCGCCACCGCCGCCTCCGGCCTGCTGGCGCCGCGGGAGCCGGCCTACAACTGGCAGGCGATGAAGCCGACGGTGCAGGAGCGCTTCGCCTTCCTCTTCAAGAACGAGGTGCTCAGCGACATCCACTTCTTGGTGGGCAAAGGTTGGTGCGGGCTATGGGGCGAGGGGGTGCTGGCCATGCAGGGAAGAAAGGGGAGAGGGACGCTGGCTTTTTAAACGGGGATCAGGGTCTTTCTTGCGGCTGGGGCGGGTTGCTATGGGGGCAAGCGGGTTGAAGAGTTGTGGCTGTGGTTGGGGGGCTGTTATTCCGGCGTATAAGACGACTTTTTAACCCAGGAAAATCTTCTCAAAAGTTGGGGGTCGTCTTATATGCCCAGTCGTCTTATACACCGGAATATATGGTACCCCAGGAAAGGGAAGGGTGTCCTCTATGAGATGCCACTGTGTCCCGCCTGGCCCAGAGCTTCTACTGGGCACAGGGCATGGAGGAGGGCATCTATGCAAAATCAAAGCAGACCAAAACATACAGGAAAAAATAAGTAACTGGGGGTGCCCACCCCAAAATCTGCTCTGGACCAGGACAAATCATACACCCCATGAAAGGGAGGGTGTCCTCTACGAGATGCCATAGTGTCCCACCTGGCCCAGAGCTTCTGCTGGGCGCAGGGGAAAGATGAGGGCAGCTATGCAAAATCAAAATGGACAAAAACGCATAGAAAAAAATTAGTAACTGGGGGTGCCCACCCCAAAATCTGCTCTGGACCAGGACAAATCATATACCCCAGGAAAGGGGAGGGTGTCCTCTACGAGATGCCACTGCGCCCCGCCTGACCCAGAGCTTCTGCTGGGCACAGGGCATGGAGAACAGCATCTACGCAAAATCAAAGCAGACTAAAACATACAGGAAAAAATAAGTAACTGGGGGTGCCCACCCCAAAATCTGCTCTGGGACAGGACAAATCATATACCCCAGGAAAGAGGAGGGTGTCCTCTATGAGATGCCACTGTGTCCCACCTGGCCCAGAGCGTCTGCTGGGTGCAGGGGAAAGATGAGGGCAGCTATGCAAAATCAAAGCAGACCAAAACATACAGGAAAAAATAAGTAACTGGGGGTGCCCACCCCAAAATCTGCTCTGGGCCAGGACAAAACATATACCCCAGGAAAGGGGAGGGTGTCCTCTACGAGATGCCAGTGCATCCCATCCGGCCCAGAGCTTCTACTGGGCACCGGGCACGCACGGGTGCATCAATGCAAAATCAAAATGGACAAAAACACATAGAGAAAAATAAGTAGCTGGGGGTACCTGTTGGCGTGTGTGCGTTGTTGCGTGAAACAGCATACATTACGTTGGAGTTAAGTTGAGCAAGAAACTTCTTCAGAGCATTTAACTCATGTAAGAGTCTTTATTAAGACATTAAGGCTTTTCAGCAGTTTCCCCCCCCTCTAGCTCTACAGCACATTTCTCTTCAAAAGCAAAAGTAAGACAGCCTCTCAGTTCAGAGGCATGGAGCAGAAGGACAACAACTCACAGACTCTGTTAGAACTTTCCCAGTCTATATCTTGATGGTTACCATAACAATGGCCTTCACTGTCCGTTCCCAGACCGGGCAAAGACATAACTCCTCTTAACTTTCAAAACTTTCAGACTTGATGGAAAACTACTAGGCCTCATGCCAACAGTACCCACCCCGAAATCTGCTCTGAGACAGCACAAATCATATACCCCAGGAAAGGGTAGGGTGTCCTCTACGAGATGCCACTGCGTCCCGCCTGGCCCAGAGCTTCTGCTGGGTGCAGGGCACAGAAGAGGGCATCTATACAAAATCAAAGCAGAAAAAGACACACAGGAAAAATAAGTAATTGGGGGTGCCCACCCCAAAATCTGCTCTGGGCCAGGACAAATCATACACCCCATGAAAGGGGAGGGTGTCCTCTATGAGATGCCACTGTGTCCCGCCTGGCCCAGAGCTTCTGCTGGGCGTAGGGGAAGGATGAGGGCATCTATGCAGACAGAAAGGGTAGAGAATCTTCTTACTCATTTCTCAGACCTCTTTCTGAAGTGAAGGGTCAAATCTGTAAAGAAGTTTGGAGCAGCCACATTAAAAGATAAGGACAGGGCATTCCAGGCAGGGGGTTGCCAACCCTGCTTGGATATGCATATCTTTGCAGAGGATCCCTAGTCAAGCTTTACCAACAGCACAATCCAAACTATATCTACTCAGAAGTAAGTCCTGTTGAGTTCTATGGCGGCTTAGTCCCTTAGTACGTGTGTTTAGAATTGCAGCCTTCAGGGACATCCATCTTTACTCCCGAATGCTCCCATCTAACATCTCCACAACACTAGGCTCCTTTCTTCCTACAGTGACCTTCTGGTGACTGGCCTGGCCTGAAGGCACTTAAACCCTTCTTGCCGAAAGCAAGTAGGCTAGATTAAATGTTCCCTACCCAGGCTCCATCTTTTAGCTAAGATGTCTAGCTTAATTTCCAGTCAGATTTTTTTTTGATTATACGCTCCAAGCAACTGTGATTGATGCTTATCATGCTTAATGACAGCACTTGGGCCCGCCCCTAAAATCTCAGGTTTTGGGATGCTTCTGACCTGGCAACCCTAGTCTGCACTCAACAGATCCCACCCTGTAAGGCCACTCCACTGTGGGGCACCCAAGGCACAAAGTCACTTGAGGATTTTATCTCATCCATCTTTCCAGGTGCTGACTTGCACTCCCACCTCAGGCTTCTCTTCCTACACATTTTCTTGCACAGCCATTTCTCCAGGTGCTGACAGCTCCTCTCGCACACACATCTCCAACTTTTCCTCCTGCACTTTCACTTCCACGGCTGGCACACACGGGGTGAAGAAATCTATCAACAGCTCCTCTTTTCTAGCCTGTAGTTCACCTTTCCCTAAGGAAAGAATATGAGGCAGTTTATTAGCTAAAATATAAGGTCATATAAAAAAAGCAGCATACAATTCCTTCAAGCCAAACACTCTTAACTTAGTTTGGCATAGTCAACATCTATACAAAAACACAGTAAGAAAGTTCCACACAGACATAAAATAACAAAGCTTTCCTAAGCTAAGCTAAATAGTCACGGGCAGGAAAGTACAGTAGGGCCCCACTAATACAGAAAACTGCAGAAAAGAGGATCAGCTGTAGCGCGGGGGTCTGGAAACTAACTCGCTGATTGCACCGGAGGAGAAGATCACCTGTAGCACGCTACAGCTGATCTTCCCCTCCTCCTGCATGATCAGCTCAAGTGTGGGAATCTGATCGCGCCAGAAGAGATCAGCTGTAGCACTCTACAGCTGATGTTCCCCTCCTCTGGCGAGATCAGCTGGAGCTTGGGGAGCTCCAGCCCCCCATCCAGCTAATAGCCCCACTGGTGCCTTATTAGCGGAATGCTGAGAAGCAGGGCCCCGAGAAGCGGGGCCCTACTGTATAAGAGCCAGTCCCCTTGGCTCCATATACCAATAGACATCACACAGGTAAGTCAAGATGGAATGGGGCCAACAGCTAAAGGTTAGCCCCTTTTTTAATGGGGATTTGCCCAGCAACAGTGAGAAGGCCAATTAGCCAATCATGACACCTCTTGATGATGAAATAAAAAGCAATACAGCTGATTCCACCAAAATTTACAGTAAAAGGGGGTAGGTTTTGACTAGTGTCATGTGACCCCATTTTCAGAAGAGGAAGGTGGAGACGCACTGGAACCGGCAGAACAGTGAGTGTGTTTCTACCCTTAGTGGTCTGCTGTTCAGTGATGCTCCAAGACTCCCAGCTACAGGGAACCCACACACAGAGGCAGCCAATGAGGCAGTGGGGCTGGCACCCAGTGAGACTGGTGGGGCGGGAGGCAGGGAGCCCAACAGGAGGTACAGCCAGTGATAGGCAGGCAGAGCCACCTATTTCGTTTTGTCCTCATTCTCCTTCCTGCTGAGTTCTAGAAAGATTAACAGCAAGTAAGGGGGGGGGAAGCTGACAAACAGTGCCACAAACCTGGACTGGTTGTAAAAAAAGAGGGCAGGTGGGGGCTGGCTGACATTGGTGGGACACTGCCCCACTTGTCATAAAGGACCAGCCTCCACTGCAGTGAACGCTGGATGGGAGGTGGACTTACCCCTGCATCATAACATACACATACCACACAAGACAATGTCACAACACACACACCATCAGCCCCAGTGGCACAGCCAGTAACAATCCTACTATGGCTAGTTAGGAATAGGAACATAGGTGCATAGGACTAAGGTGCCTCATGCTGAGTCAGACCCTCGGGCCATCTAGCTCAGTGTTGTCTGCACTGATCGGCAGCAGTTCTCCAGGGTTTCAGTCAGGAGGCATTCCCAGCTCTTACTGGAGATGCTGGCGATTATATCTGGGACTTTATGCATGCAAAGCAGATGCTCTGTCACTGGGTCAATTCTTTATCCACAATCGTACCAATTCTTTATCCACAATCAAATCATATAGTGATACAACCTACAGAAACAAATTCAGTTGGCCCCTCAGCTGGGACCCCTTTAAAAACTTCAGTTCATAATGGCTGTATTGTTCCCTCCCGTTTCTTCGACGAAATCAATCCTGCTTGATCATTATCTATCCTTTCGTGGAATATAAATGGATGGGAAAACAAGCAACAGGAAACTGATTTTATTGATTATTTAAATTCCTTCTCGATCATTTGTTTGCAGGAAACGTGGGCATCATCATTAACAATTATTAACTTATCAGATTATCTTTCCTTTTCTACCCTAGCGTTAAAACCTATGGGGAGGGGCCGCCCTAGTGGGGGCCTCACAACTTTTGTATTAAAGGCCCGAAATTTATTGATTGATTTAATTCCCACAATTCTCCCACTTAACGTTTTGGTGCTGAGGATAAAAGGCCTAGGGTCTGTCCATATAATCTGTATTAATGTCTACCTCCCTCCCAAGCTAAGTTTTGTTGATGATGTTCTTAATCTATGGGCCAAGCTGGAAGATGTTCTATCTTATTTAGAGACCAAATTCCCAAATGATAGAATAATCCTCTGTGGAGATTTGAACGCCAGAATCGGTAATTCTTGGCCCTATAATATTACCACTTCTAATCAGCTAATTAGCCCTCTGCTAATTGATCTGGCCTCAATCCACTCTTTGGTAATTCTAAATGGTACTCAATATGATTCATCAAAAGGCTCCTTTACCTATTGGGCACCGCATGGAGCCAGTTTAATTGATTATATTTTGGTGCCTCACAAGCTTTTAGGGGATATCATCGATCTCTGTAGTTCCCCGCGTTGAGAGTGACCATTTCCCACTCCTTCTGAGACTGAAGATTTTTAATAATAATAGTTCATCCCTCTCCGCCCTTTTGGGTACTCAAAACGCTGTAAAAAGAATCCCTTGGTCCGAACATCTCAATTCCACTTGTAATTCCCTTTTTAATAGTAGTCCGTTTCAAACATTGCGCAAGTCAGCCCTTGAAGACTCCCAAGATCTTTTCTCTGTCTTCCAAACTATTCTTTCTAACCTCAGACCCTATTTAACTCGACATAATAACGGTCTGACCCATAGCTCTAATCCCTCTACTTGGTTTGATCATGATTGCAGAGCAGCGAAAAGAAACCTTAAGTCAGCTCTTTCACTCTTCTTGAAATTCAGGACCCAACAAACCTATCAGGTTTTTAAAACGACCAAGGCATCTTACAGATGCCTTTTAAGGGAAAAAAAAGCTAAGTATGCTGAATCCAACTGGCAGCGTTTAATCTTAGCAATTTCTGAACATCATGATCGTAAATTCTGGCAGTTAGTTAAATTTGGGACCTCTCCTGTCAATAACTCTAACGTTGTGCAGATCCCTCTGGCAGCCTGGCACTCTCACTTTTCTAAGCTTTACCATGTAACTACACCTGATAATATTACATCTCTTAGCTTAAACAATGGCATTATGCCACTATGGCCACCTGTAACAGCAAATGAAATAAAAATTTTACTAGACTCATTAAAAAACGGGGAAGCCCCAGGAGATTTCCTTCCCCCTGAGATTTTTAAACAATTCCCTGAGTGGTGGGCTCCCCTTCTGGCACGCCTTTTTACTAGAATCAATGACTCTGGTATGATCCCTGAAGGTTGGAAGAATAGTATAATTATTCCTATCTATAAGAAAGGGGACCCCTTAGCTCCCTCTAACTATAGGCCCATCAGTTTATTGAATGTAGTTTCAAAACTATATAGTAAGTTTCTACTCAATAAACTGAATGACTGGGTAGACTCTCATCAGATTATCCACCCAGAACAAATAGGTTTCCGAAAAGGGTCTTCACCTATTGACCACTGTTTGACCCTTTACTTTTTAGCAAGACAGAGCATCGCAGGCCCAACCAAACATCTATACGCGGCTTTTGTAGATCTTGCCGCAGCCTTCGATTTGATTCACAGAAATCTATTATGGTCCAAGCTATATGATTTAAACATCGATTCGCGTTTGCTCCATCTCATCAGAGCTCTTCATACCAACACTTTTGCTCTGGTGAGAGAGGGCAGGACAGGAGCCTTATCTGACCCAATAAAGGTGGAGAAGGGTGTTAAACAAGGTTGCTTGTTGGCTCCCCTTCTCTTTAATTTATTTTTGAACAACGTCATTCCTGCTCTATCTGGCCTGCAATTTTTCCCACCGTCTGTTGGCAATAGAAAAGTATCTGTGTTACTCTATGCCGACGACATGGTTCTCCTTTCCTTAACATCCCTAGGTCTACGGAGGTTACTTAGTAGTTTGCAAATTTATTGCACTAATGAAAAATTAAAAGTAAACTACGATAAAACAAATATCCTAGTCTTTGGAAAGCGATATAAAGGCCATCGCTGGCAGATGGCAAATATCCAGCTTGTGCAATCCCGAACATACAAATACTTGGGAATTCTGTTTTCAGATACCCTGTCCTGGAAACCTCATATACAACATATAAAAATCACGGTGGCCAAAACAATAGGAGCTATATTACAATTCTACCGCACTTCAGGAGGTAATATGATTTTACCAATTTTGAAAATCTTCAAAGCTAAAGTGGTCCCTCAAATACTTTATGGTGTATTGGTCTGGGGATGGGAAAATAACAACATAAAGATTTTAGAATCCACTCAAAATGACTTCTTGAGGCGTATTTTGTCATTACCAAAAGGAACATCAGCTGCTATGTTGCGCTCGGAGACCGGTTTTCCAGCGATCTCCGCTCGTATCCACCATGCACTTTTGAAGTTCCTTAGATCGTTTGATTCTTTTCCGGATGGAAATCTCCTAAAACTCTGCCTTGCCCACCCTTTGGCATCTAAACTGTGGTTTAGCAATCTAGGGGACCTGTTACATAATTACCATATTTCAACTCGGGAGTTCAATTCGATTTCTAACACAATCCGCCTTCAGGAAGCCATCTTTTACCATGCTCATTATGTAGACTGACTATCACTTATGAGCTCAAAGGCTGCTCTATGGTTCTGGAGATTTAAATCAGATACTGAATGTTCACTCTATCTTATATCTCCCCTTCCTCTAGCCCTAAGGCATGCCTTTACAGCCTTATGCTTTTTCTCGCTGCCTAATGCAGTTAGAGAAGGCTGGCTCTCTGATGTCCCCAATGTTCAGAGGACCTGCATATGCGGCTCCTCTGAGCCAGAAGATCTTCCCCATATTTTATTTTCTTGCCCAATATATATTAACGCTCGACTCAGATTTCTTAGGTTTGGGCTCTTTAATGACACATTGACCCCAGTAGAGGATAAAATAAAAATACTATTGTCTGACTCTAACCCTGAGGTCACTTATAATGTATCGTTGTTTACTTTAGCTGCTCGGAAGTTAAGGGCTAATTTTAAAAGATTACAGCTACTTGATGACGATAACAACTGTGTAACCCTATAGTCAATTTTAATACTCTGTTTTTAAATGTTATGTCTAGTTTCAAGCTTTATTTTGATTGTACCCTACTAGTCAGCATTTTAATTGTGTTTATACTAACATTTTATCTTGGTTTTTGTTATTTTTGTATAATGCTGTTGGCCTTTGGCCCTGGATTAAACTTACTACTACTACTACATAAGAAAAGCCCTATAGCTGGATCAGACCAAAGGCACATCTAGTCCAGCATCCTGTTCTCACAGTGGCCAACTAGATGCCTATGGGAAGCCCACAAGCAGGGCCTGAGTGCGACAGCAGCACTCTCCCCCCTTGTCATTTGCATGCAGTTGGTATTCAGAGACATAGTGCGTACAACAGTACTCAGCCAATATGCATAGTAACCACTGATAGCCTTATCCTCCATGAATTTGTCTAATTCCCTTTTAAAGCCTTCCAGGTGGGTGACCATCAAGATGTGGCAGCAAGATTCCCAGCATTGCTTGGGAATTCTAAGAAACCAAAAGATTACTGTGGTTTTGAAAGGTTCAGTCCACCATCTTGATTCAAAATGGCATCCATTGCATGACGTAGATGAAAACCTGCTCCTTGCTCTCAGGAGCCATCATGCAAAATGTGGTTAAAATCAGTGCAGCTTTGAAAGGATCAATCTGCCATCTTGATTTAAAATGGCATCCAATTGTATCCAAACACAGGTGAAAAATGATCTTAGAAACTATCACGCAAAATTTGGTTACAATCTTAAGAGGTGTACAAAGGCATAGCAAACATGATCAGCTTTCCAAAAAATGTGGTAGATCTTGCTGGTGGAAGAGCTCCGCCAACAGTGTGTTCGGCTGATGCATCTGTCATGGTGGCAATGTATCTGGCATTTTGCCAGACTAGTGGAGCTTCCACCAAATCCTGTAGCCCCTGAAGCTGGTGGACCTTCTGTCTAGGATTGCATCCAAGCTCTCTAGATACTCTCCAAGCTGAAGCTGATTTCAAATTGATTTAACTGTCATGGCTCCTAGTCCTAAACCCAGAGGGAAATACAGCTTTACACAGGAGGCTCAGGAATTTTAACAGTATTCATAATGTGATTCCAAGGAGAAGAAATGGATCACAAATGCACACATACACTCCTCTTATTGCACATCCACCCAAAGGAAAAGAAGAAAGCCAGATAAAATTATTTTGACATTTATAGTTTACCTTCCTATATACCTAAATGTGGTAGACAACGTTAAAACACCACAACTGCATTTGAAAGTGGGGGCTAGTCCACTAGGGCAAACAGGGCACTGCCCCACCAAGCACAGTCTGCCTTCAGCCAGCCCCCAACTGCCTACCTAAATACAGTACTTACAACCAGTCCAGGGAGTGGCACTGCTGTTGGCCTCCTCCTCTGTCTCAAGTCTTACCTTTGTAGAATTCAGCAGGGAGGAAGATGGGGACAAAACCAGAATTAGTTGGCTCCACCTATTACTGGCTCTCACTCTGCCTGCCACTGGCTTTAGCTCCATCCACTGTTGGATCCTTGCCTTCCGCCCTACCAGTCTCAGCGGGCACCAGCCTCCACTGCATATTCATCAAGTTGCAGAATGAATGCTGGCTATCTTGCCTTCTCCCTCTCTCTCTCTCTCTCTCTCACACACACACACACACACACACACACAGAGACAGATTTTTGCTTTGATTTATTTATTTATTTATTTATATCCCACCCTTCCTCCCAGAGGAGCCCAGGGTGGCAAACAAAAGCACTAAAAACACTTTAAAACATCATAAAAACAGACTTTAAAATACATTAAAACAAAACATCTTTAAAAAGCCTTCCAGATATCTTAAAAAAAAAGGTTAAAAACATAGTGTTAATAAAAGGTTTAAAAATATATTAAAAAGCAATTCCAACAAATATGCAGACTGGGATAAGGTCTCAACTTAAAAGACTTGTTGAAATAGGAAGGTCTTCAATAGGCACCAATAAGATAACAGAGATGGTGCCTGTCATTTAAGGGGAAGGAATTCCACAGGGTTGGTGCTGCCACACTAAAGGTGCATTTCCTGTGTTGTGTGGAACGGACCTCCTGATAAGATGGTATCTGCAGGAGGCCCTCACCTGCAGAGCGCAGTGGTCAGCTGGGTATATAAGGGATGATCTTTCAGATATCCCAGTCCCAAGCTGTATAGGGCTTTGTACACTAACACTAGAACCTTGAATTTGGCCCGGTAGCAAATGGGCAGCCAGTGCAATTCTTTCAGCAGTAGAGCAACATGTTGGCAATACCCTGCCCCAGTGAGCAGTCCCGCCACCACATTTTGCACCAGCTGCAGCTTCCGAACCAACCTCAAGGGCAGCCCAACAGAGTGCATTACAGTAATCGAGCCTAGAGGTTACCAGTGCGTGGACAACAGTGGACAGGCTATCCCGGTCCAGAAATGGCTGCAGCTGTCTTACTAGCCAAAGCTGGTAAAAGACACTCCTAGCCACTGAGGTCACCTGGGCCTCTAGCAACAAAGATGGATCCAGGAGCAACCCCAGACCACGGACCTGCTCTTTCAGAGGGAGTACAACCCCTTCCAAGCAGGCAACTGACCAATTCTGAACTTGAGAACCACCAATCCACAGTGCTTCCATCTTGCTAGGATTCAGACTCAGTTTATTGTCACTCATCCAGCCCACCACCGAGTCCAGGCAGAGGTCCAGGGCTTGCATGGCGTCTCCCAGTTCAGATGTTACGGAGAAATAGAGCTGGGTATCATCAGCATACTGCTGACACCTCGCCCCAAATCTCCCAAGGGCTTCATATAGATGTTAAACAGCATGGGGGACAAGATGGTACCCTGTGGCACCCCACAGCACCACTCTCAAGGGGCCAAAAGACAATCACCCAATGCTATTATCTGAAAATGACCTTGGAGGCAGGATCAGAACCATTCTAAAACAGTGCCTTCATTCCACTAAGTCAGCGCAGAAGGATACCATGGTCAATGGTATCAAAACTCACTGAGAAATCAAGGAAGAGTAACAGGGTCGCACTCTCCCTGTCCTTCTCCCGATAAATTTATTTATTTTTTATTTATTTATTAAATTTATATACCGCCCGACTAGCAATAGCTCTCTGGGCGGTGAACATAAAACAGCATAAAAATACAATAAATAACAAAACAATACTAAAATACAAGCAACAATCCAACACAGTAAACATTTTTAAAATTAAATCAGTGTAACTTAAAATGCTTCAGAGAATAGGAAGGTTTTGACCTGGCGCCGGAAGGAGAGCAGAGTCGGCGCCAGGCGTACTTCCTCAGGGAGACTGTTCCATAGTTCGGGGGCCACCACTGAGAAGGCCCTAGATCTTGTCATCACCCTCCGGGCCTCCCTGTGAGTTGGAACCCGGAGGAGGGCCTTCGTAGCAGAACGTAGTGCACGGGCCGGTTCATATCGGAAGAGGCGTTCCGCAAGGTATCGTGGTCCCGCACCGTATAAGGCTTTATAGGTTAATACCAACACTTTGAATCTAGCCTGGAAACATATTGGCAACCAGTGCAAGCTGACCAGAACAGGTGTTATATGCTCGGACCGCTTGGTCCTTGTCAACAATCTGGCCGCCGTATTTTGCACTAGTTGTAGCTTCCGAACTGTCTTCAAAGGTAGCCCTACGTAAAGCGCATTACAGTAATTCAAACGTGAGGTTACCAGAGCATGTACCACTGATGTAAGGTCCTCTTTACTCAAATAGGGACGTAGCTGGGCTACCAACCGAAGTTGGTAAAACGCATTCCTAACCACCGAGGCTACTTGAGCCTCAAGTGAGAGGGAAGAGTCTAAAAAGACTCCCAGACTACGAACCCGGTCCTTTAGGGGGAGTGTAACCCCGTCCAGGACAGGGTATATATCCACCATCCAATCAGAGAACCCGTCCACCAACAGCATCTCAGTCTTGTCTGGATTGAGCTTCAGTTTGTTAACTCTCATCCAGTCCATTGTCGAGGCCAGGCAACGGTTCAGCACATCGACAGCCTCACCTGAAGAAGATGAAAAGGAGAAGTAGAGCTGCGTGTCATCAGCATACTGATGACAACGCACTCCAAAACTCCTGATGACCTCTCCCAACGGCTTCATGTAGATATTAAAAAGCAGGGGGGACAAAACTGACCCCTGCGGGACCCCATATTGGAGAGCCCGCGGTGTCGAGCAATGTTCCCCAAGCACTACCTTCTGGAGACGACCCGCCAAGTAGGAGCGGAACCACTGCCAAACAGTACCTCCAACTCCCAACTCCGCGAGCCTCTCCAGAAGGATACCATGGTCGATGGTATCAAAAGCCGCTGAGAGATCAAGGAGAATCAACAGAGTTACACTCCCTCTGTCTCTTTCCCGACATAGGTCATCGTACAGGGCGACCAAGGCTGTCTCAGTGCCAAAACCGGGCCTAAAACCCGATTGAAATGGATCTAGATAATCAGTTTCATCCAATAGCGCCTGGAGCTGGCCAGCAACCACCCGTTCCAAGACCTTGCCCAGGAATGGAACATTCGCCACTGGCCTGTAGCTGTTAAAATTGTCTGGGTCCAAGGAAGGCTTTTTCAGGAGTGGTCTCACCACTGCCTCTTTCAGACAGCCTGGGACCACTCCCTCTCGTAAAGAGGCATTTATCACTTCCTTGGCCCAGCTACCTGTTCCATTCATACTAGTTTTTATCAGCCAGGAGGGGCAAGGATCCAGTACCGAAGTGGTTGCACGTACCTGTCCAAGCACCTTGTCCACGTCCTCGAGTTGAACCAACTGAAGCTCATCCAACAAAACAGGACAAGACTGTGCTCCGGACATCTCACTAGGATCTACTGCTATAACTTGAGAGTCTAGGTCCCGGCGGATACATGAGATCTTATTCTGGAAGTGATCGGCAAACTGATTACAGCGGGCCTCCGATGATTCCACCGTGTCCGGAGGGTTTGAATGGAGAAGCCCCCGGACAACTCGAAAGAGCTCCGCTGGGCGGCAAAGAGATGATTTAATAGTGGCAGCAAAATGATGTTTTTTAGCTGCCTTCACTGCTCCTACATAGAGCTTAGTCGAAGCACTAACCAGCGCATAATTGTATCCGTCGGGAGTTCGTCTCCATTTCCGCTCAAGCCTCCTCCTATCTTGCTTCATCGCTCTCAGCTCCGGAGTATACCATGGAGCTGTATGAGCTCTACACAGGAGAGGGCGTGCAGGAGCAATCGTGTTTACAGCCCGGGTCATCTCCGTATTCCACAGAGCGACCAGGGCTTCAGCAGGAGCGCCAGTCCTATCAGCCGGAAAATCCCCCAGAGCCCTTTGAAAACCTTCAGGATCCATTAGTCTCCGGGGGCGGACCATTTTAATAAGTCCCCCACCCTTGCAGAGGGAAGAGGTTACTGAAAGTCTAAACTTCAGCAAGCAGTGGTCTGTCCATGACAAAGAAAGTGTTGTAAAACTCCCCACATCCAGATCACTTTCCCCATGCTCAGTAGCAAAAACAAGGTCTAGAGTGTGCCCCGATACATGTGTTGGACCACTAACATATTGAGACAGCCCCATGGCTGTCATGGAAGCCATGAAGTCCTGAGCCGCGCCAGACAAAGTGGTCTCGGCATGAATGTTGAAATCCCCCAGTACTATTAGTCTGGGGGACCTCAACAATATATCCGAGACCACTTCCGCCAGCTCAGTTAGGGAAGCCATTGGGCAGCAAGGTGGGCGGTACACCAAAAGGATTCCCAGCCTGTCCCTCTGGCCCAACACAAGGTGCAAACACTCCAGGCCAGTAACTGAATGAACATGGTGCTTGGTGAGTGAGATGGAACTCTTATAGACGACAGCAACCCCACCTCCCCGACCCTCAGATCTACCATGATGCTGAACCAAGTACCCCGGTGGGCAGAGCTGAGAGAGACCAACTCCTCCCTGCTCACCCACCCAGGTCTCGGTTATACATGCCAGATCGGCTGCCTCATCCACAATCAAATCGTGGACGAGGGAGGTTTTATTATATACCGATCTGGCATTTAATAACAGCAACTGGAGATCTGAGAGTTGGCTGATAGGACTACCAACAACCTTGCGGGTGTGGGAAGGACCGGAACAAGGCACAGCCACAACATGTCTGGACCGCGTTCCCCTTACCTGGCACGTCCTTCTCACAGCGCCATACCTTCCTTTGCCCGTCACTACGGTAATTGGGGCCCCCTCAAGTCTCCCCGCCTGATGGATAAAACTCTCTCCGAAGCACATAATACAACTAAAATATACAACAATTAAACGTATAAAAACAGCTAGAAAAACAGCTATATATACAGCCATATATACAGCATATAAACATACACACTCACTCAGACATACATTCATATAATCAGGCACCCATTCATCTCAAATTGCATCAACACACCAACAAAAAAGAAAAAAAAAAGAAAAAGAAAAAAAAAAGAAAAAGAAAGGAGCAGCACAGCAGCAAGAGCAGCAGCAAGAGCAGCAGCCTCTCCTTCCCTTGGGCGATGCTTTCTTTCTCCTGCAGGGCCTGGGTCTCCCAGGCCACCTCAGCCAGCCAGCTTATGTATCCCTCCAAAGAGGGACAGGTGGTAAGAATCAGTCCTGGCTGGCTGGGTACCTGGGGCCTGGTCCTGCCAGGCAGAAGTCCCTCAGGGAAGGGTGGTGGAGATGGTGGTCCCACAGTAGCAGCAGCAGCACAGCAGCAGCAGCACAGCAGCAGCAGCCTCTCCTTCCCTTGGGCGATGCTTTCTTTCTCCTGCAGGGCCTGGGTCATCCATCCAAAGGTCATCCATCAGGGCAACCAAGGCCGATTCAGCCCAGACCTAAACCCAGACTGGAATGGCGTCCTGCCCAGAGCCCAACACAGGAAATGGAGGCAAGACTGGCAATAATTCTTGTTTTATCAGAGTCACGGTTACATCAAAAGCAGTGCACTTCATAGACCTATCTAGGCTGACTCACTATTGATGCTAACTATGCTACCTAAGCATTCTCTGCAGCGTGTGGAATAAGTTGACTCAGCACCTAAATCAGGGGGGCGCCGCCTTAAGTAGGGAAGGTCTTCACCAGTAATGTCAGACTCCTGCGTGGTTCCACCCTCTGACTGTCCCGCTTCTTGTGTCATCTCGTGCGAGGCGAGGGGGGGGCGAGCCTCTGACTGCTCATTAACAGGAAAGGCTCGCTAGGTGCCAGCTCGACTTCAGGAGGTGGGGAGCAAGTTGGCGGGGAAACATTTGAAGGTCCAGGCAGGGAGTCCTGGGGCACGCGTGAGATCACTCCCCAACGGCTCTGGTGCAGCGCTTGCAGATGGCAAGGTGCCTTCAGGTGGAGTGGGGTATAAATCACCCAGGGGATTGTCCAGAGAAACTGGAGGGCTGCTAGCGTTCCCCTCTCCCTCATCCTCCTCTGCCCACTCTCCCTGATGCACTTGGGATAGCTGGGGCTCAACAATTGGGTCAAGATAATCTGTTTCATCCAAGAGTACTTGCAATTGCTGCACCACAACCCTCTCCATCACCTTCCCTAAGAAGGGGATATTTGTGACTGATTGGTAATTGTCACAGACAAATGGGTCCAGGGAGGGCTTTTGGTTTATGATTGTGCATTGATGTTTGATGCCTTTGGGTGCATAGCGCTTTATACGTATTTTTAAAATAATAGGAGAACAGGATCATGGATGAGTTCTAGCTGTTTCTTTTTCCTCTTCCTTCGCTTTTAGGCTGGCAAGATGGACAGAAAAGAATTTGTGAAAAAGAAATCTAAGCTCAACCCTTTTGCCAGCTCCACCAACAAAGAGAAGCAGCAGCAAAAGAATTTCACAATGATGCGATACAGCCACAACATCTGGTCGAAAAATAAGCGTTCATTCAGGGAGAAACAGGCAAGTGGCTCATGGCTGTGTTCAGTTTCGTAGCTTACCACACCTGCAAAAAGATTCCTGATCAAACCTCAGTATTTCCATTTATCCTTCCCCTAGTTATTGCAATAAGTAAATAAATAAATTTGAAATGATCTAAAAACCTAAGTATCTCCCAAACCACTCTGTCCTGCATACTGATACACATCTTTCTGATATTGCAGCTGGCTTTACGGGATGCACTCTTGAGACAGAGGAAAAGGCTGGTGAAATAACCACTGACATGCTGGAGGACATAAAAGAAAAGTGACTCAAGACTGGAGAGTGTTAAATGAACTGTGTCTGAGCTGGCTCATTCATTGCAGTTAGCAATTAACTAGTTTCTCATTTTGTCTGAACTGTGAAATTGTTTGCCAGTTTTGAAGTATATTAAAGCCGGTATATTAAACCAACTTCAAACCATGCTTTTAATATCCTGGCTGTTCAGAACTATAATTTTGTAGTTCAGACAATATATGGTTAACTGTAGTTAATTATTGCCTTTCTAGCTTTATTGCTCACACCACGAAGGATGGAATGAAAGGGCTGCTCATTCATAGTGATATGATCATCTAAACCTGGCCAATGGTGGGAGCGAAATCTAGATTTAATACTTGTAAGATGTTTCAACCTTGGATGCATAAAGAAAAGACTTGCATTTTCATTTAACATAATTCAAAATTTATTTCTGATGACAGATTAAAGACTCTGATTACAGCCACTTCCAGATTATCTGTTTGTTGATCATTCAGTCTGATTTGTTTGCACAGTTTCTATGACATTGAGTCAAGCAATTAATACTTTTCTAATGCAATTCCCATCACCTTCTATACCACAGTTTTATTTTTTTATTTTTTGGAAGCAGATTTGTTGTGACAAGAGTGCCCAGTGCACTTTAACTGTGCCACCCACAAAAGAGTCTGAAAGTGCACCCCCTCTTGATGAAGGAACAGTTACTTGAGTCCTAGACAAAGATGCTCAGAGGACAGCAATGGGATTGACTTCTGAATAAAACAGGGTCCGACACAAACTTGTAAATATTTTACATAAATGGAAGAACGACGTGATTTCTGTAAGATATATTGTAAATACTTTGTGTGCTTTCATGGGTGCCTCTTAAGGATGTTATTCCGGGTAAACTATATAATAAAATTAGGGTGACTTGATTTGAGCCTCATGGGACAATATCTTACTCTTTTGTTTGTGTATGATGACATGAGTCCTTACCATGTTCTGCCCATCCTAGAGTATATGGCATTGTCATATTAACATATATAAGAATACTTAGCGTTTTATATAATGCATTTCATTTTTTTCTCCAAAATTCTTAACGTATGTATATCCTTTATGGTGCCCTCCAAAGTAGGCCAGTATTATTGCTCTCATTTTTGCACGATGGAAATAAAAGATACAGGCTTGTCACTGCAGTGCAGTTTAACTGTGGCCCTTGCCAACTCTCCTTTTATGCAGAGTTCAATGGCCTGTACTCCAAAGTAAGCATGCAAAGACCTGGCAGCCTTAGCAATCTCCTCTGGTCCAACCTTGCCTAAAAATGAGTTTGTGTCTGTGGTGGGATTTGAACTTGGCAGTTCTCTGAATCAGAAGTCAGCAGACCTAAACACTTGTGGGATCTATTTTGCTGTTTTTTACTAGAACCCCAAGGTCCAAAATACTGGTTAGCAAAGGAGCAGGGAGTAGCTTGATGCAAAATGCTGGTAAAAGGAGTAGAGCCAATTATTATCAGTTTATTTCTACACCACACTCCGCCCCCCCCCAGCAGTGAATGAAATGAAACGGACTGCCTTCAAGTCGATCCCAACTTATGGCTACCCTCTGAATACGGTTGGGCCTACTCAGATTGCCACAGCTGCACAAGCCAGCCCCTTCCTTGTTCTCAACTGCGAGCTGGGGGGCAACTGGGCTTCTTGGGACTATGCAGCTTGCCCACAGCAGCACAGGTGGCAAGGCACATAACCCCTGAGCCACTCACTGTGGCGGTGATCTTTAGCTGGCCCTTGACACCCGGGAGACATTGAGCGGGGATTTGAACTCACAGATTCTGGACTCCCAGCCAGGCTCTCCTCCCTACTATGCTATAATAAAATACAGTAAAACTAGTGACTGAAAGAGGTACAATATGATAAATCATTACCACACACCCCCAGGTACTATTCCAGTTATCTGCTTCAATTCATGAGGCATAGACTGGGGTGACTTGTCTTCCATGAATGTATCTAGTCCTTTTTGAAAAGCCAGCTAACATAATATTCATTGCCGCTTCTTGTGTATCATGAATACTTTGTCCAGAATTTACTTCCATTTGCACTGATGCCTCCTGTTCTGGGTCAATGCAAAGTGCACTTAACCCTCTTGGACGTTAAAGCAGAGTGTGTTGGTAAGCAGGTAGCAACACTTAGGGTGACATCTTGATCTTATTAAAACCCATGGCAACACACTTCTTGCTGACTTCAAAACAGTTTCACAAACAAGGACTCTGGTGTGTGCGTGGGGGGGGAGACACCTCAGTTTGTGGCATGTTGGAAGCACTGAATTCACATCACATTTTAAAGATGGGATATGGCTAAAGACGGACTGGAAGCTGTGGAGTTTTAAAAAACAAATCTCCACTTTAAATAACAAGACTGGAGCTGAACCGAAGAGGGTTAAATGGGGCCAGGCACTTTGTTTGGTAAATGACAGGGAATATGTTGTCATGGAAACTAAATGGTCAATTGATTCTCAACAGAGAACACATGTTCTGAATAAGAAAAAACAGAAGGGGGCAGATCTGGAGGAGGTAATATAGGGTTGCTTCCAGATTACCTGTTTACTGAGCATCCTGATCTGCCTCCTGACAGAGCTAGAGCCTGAAGCGTGTACAAGCCAGAATAACGTACACTTAACATGACCATTTCAAGCCCAAATTCTCCATAACTTCCAAGTGGCATTTGGATTACTAGCTGAAGGAAGAACAGCATTTCCAAACTATCCAACATTCTCCTCCTTCGCTTAAGGGGAAGGGGGGGGGATTAAGATACTACCCTGATCCCAGAAATGACTTGTTTTTAAGAAGCTACGTCACAAGTGTAAAAGGACCCCTTTATCAAAATCCTTGAGTTGTGTTTCCCAGAAATGAATATGCTGTATATGCTTTTTCTGTGCCAGTATTATATTGCTGGCTCGAGCCAGTGTGGCATAGTGGTTAGAGTGTTGGACTATGGCCTGGGAGACCAGGGTTCGAATCCCCACACAGCCATGAAGCTCACTGGGTGACCTTGGGCCAGTCACTGCCTCTCAGCCTCTGAGGAAGGCAATGGTAAACCCCCTCTGAATACCACTTACCATGAAAACCCTATTCGTAGGGTCGCCATCAGTCAGAACTGACTTGAAGGCAGTTTATCATCATCATCATCTGCTACTGTATTTTGCTCCCTTTGGGTGGAAGGGTGGGATATAAATTTAATAAATAATGTAGGAGAGAGAACGAGAAAAAAGCAAGCCACCACTGCTTTATAAATAAATTTACCATTCTATCAATATCAACAGCAAAATAATTTTATTCCAAGATCAACAGTAAAAACAATTCATTAACGTTTAAATCCTTCCTGAAGACATAAGATTTCAAACATTCAAATAATTAAAATTTAGTTTCTGGTTACCAGTTCTTTTGGATCAGCAGAACTAAGCCATCAGTAAGAAAACAAACATTTTTGGTCTTATTTTAAGCCAAGTCCAGTGCATTATTAAGGGCTATGTACAGTGACAGCATTTGACAGAGAGGTAGTGGTGTTCCAGTGGGTCCCCTTAGCTTAACAAGAGAAGGGGGTACACAAAATGGGAATTGTGCTGTCTCTAACTTTCTCAAGTGCCCTGTGCAAAGTGAAAAAAAAGGCAGAATTCTCACTGTACAATACATTCCTTTCCTATAGCCATGAACAGGCTGGTTGCTTAAGAATTATGCCAACTCGAGCTTGTTATTGTATCTGTCTATGCTTGTAATCTTCGGAGATTTGCTTTCATTTTATTTTGTCTCAGATTATTTGTGAGCTAAGTCCCTGTATCAGTTTTAATAAGATATAATAAAAGTTGGGGGGGGGGATGGCAGAATTTTAGAGACTGGGGACCTTTTGGCTACTTTGGGGGCTTAGCAAATGGTCACTCCTATCATTTTTGAACTTGGCCACGGTTAATGAGTTCAGTATTTGGAGCAGATCTGCGTGGATGGTGAAGGTGATCATCCCAGAAGCTGTGGATGGAATGGAAGAAAACTTTGGTCAAGAGACTCTGACTCATAACGGAAGCAGGCCTGAATGCCTGCTTAGAGGGCAGAAATGTTTTTTTCTTGAGTGTGGGAGAAGCAGAAATGCTGGCAAGTCGTTAGTCAAGAGATAATGCACCGGTATGAAGAAGGTATGCATTTTTTGTTTGTTATGTGCCTTCAAGTCGATTACGACTTATGGCGACCCTATGAATCAGTGACCTCCAAGAGCATCTGTCATGAACCACCCTGTTCAGATCTTGTACATTCAGGTCTATGGCTTCCTTTAGGGGATCAATCCATCTCTTGTTTGGCCTTCCTCTTTTTCTACTCCCTTCTGTTTTTCCCAGCATGATTGTTTTTTCTAGTGAATAAGGTCTTCTCATTATGTGTCCAAAGTATAATCATCTCAGTTTCACCATTTTAGCTTCTAATGATAGTTCTGGTTTAATTCGCTCTAACACCCAATTAATTGTCTTTTTGGAGTCCATGGTATCCGCAAAGCTCTCCTCCAACACCACATTTCAAATGAGCTGATTTTTAGTGCATTTCCCCATCACCTTCCATTATGAAACTAGCTGAAAGCCCACAGGTGAGCTGCCTGGGCCAGTCACTGCCTCTCAGCCTCAGAGGAAGGCAATGGTAAACCCCCTCTGAATACTGCTTACCATGAAAACCCTATTCACAGGGTCACCATAAGTTGGAATCAAATTGAAAGGCAGTCCAGTCCAAGCTACCTGGGAGGAAGCCTTTCTCCAGCAGCTTATCGAAAGAGGTTTTCACTGCAGTCTTTGTGTGATTCTGCTGCTCTGCAACTATAACAGAAGAAACCATCTGATGATGCGGGGGGGGGAGAGACAAGGGAAACTGAAGCTGTAAATTTGTGGGGGTAGCTGAGAAATGAAGGAAACTCAAGACTGTGAGCAGCTGCAATGTATCTAGAGTCATCCTGCTCTAAGTGAAAGGCAGGAAGTTGATGGGGACAGGAAGGTGGAGTGAGAACAGATGTCTAAAGCAGTTTCTTCTTAATAACATACCTCCCAAATGACAAACCTGGCCAGTTTTGTTAATACTTTGCTACAGAACAGGACTTGATGCTGGTATGACAGCCAGAGCTGGCCCAAGGTGGTTTACTGCCTGAGGCAAAAGACGTCACCCCTCCCATTCCACTTATAGAAGACAGCTGGTCTGGCAGTTTAATCTTTCTTCAGTACTGGCAACAGGATAGTGTCCTCTGCTGCACCTGATGCAGCAGGCTAGTTATGGGGGTGCAGGTTATCTTATGCTCACACAACTCTGTCCTCTAACATAGAATTAACAGGTACAACTGTGTGTGTGTGTTGCCTCCACTCCCTATTTGCCACCTGAGGTGGTGACAGCAAGTCCTGGTGAGATTGGCTACAGAGTTCATGCGATACCACGTTGAATCCCTGCCTCAAACATTTATAAACTGCTTAATACTTTACTTTATACTTTTAAAAAAATATTTAAGTGGTGTACAACAAAAAACAGTCAAAACCGTTAAAACAAAAATACAATAAAAATCCAGTAGTGTGTGTCCCAGGGCAGGTTAGAACAATTTTAAAATAAGTCATTAAAAAGCATGAGTTCAGAGAAATCTATACAGACAAAAATGGAGTCTGCTCTTATTGGTCAGGGCACAAAGTCCAGTCTTTACAAGACGTTTGAAGCAACTGATGGTAGCTGCTTCAGCTATGGCAGAGGGAAGGGCATTCCGTAGGAGAAATGCCCGTTTTCAGGTACTGCTCTCTAATAAGGAATCCCCCCCCCCTCATGTGCCTATTACGCTACCTTCACACTTTAACTCCCTCATACTATGGCAACCTTTCCCAACTAGTGGGCCACCAGGTATTGTTGGACAACTCCCATCAGCCTCAGCCAGCATTGCCAATGGTCAGGAAAGATGGGAATTGTGGTTCAACAACATCTGGTGGCCCCTTAGTTGGAAAAGGCTGTACTATGGTATCAAATAGGGTCACCACCTTTTCCTACTCTCCCTTTGCCCCTTTTCAAGGTAAGATCCCCCTGCCTTTTTTTAGGGCAGTTTGGCAAGTGGTGGGGTGGAAGGATAGCTGACTTTTTCACCAGTCACGCCGGGAAAGTCTTCGCCTGTTGAATTACTACCTGCCACACAGTTGTTAAAGGTGCACGCACACACACATGTGTGTGTGTATATATATATATACACACACACACACACATATATATATAGCTGCCTTGGCTTTCTATCATGAGAAGGAAGGCGGGGTATAAACATTATCTATCTATCTATCTATCTATCTATCTATCTATCTATCTATCTATCTATCTATCTATCTATCTATCTATACAGAGCCAGCAAAATACCGATTGGACCGACTGGGCCCAGCGCTTAGCGGGGGGCCCGTGCTCATGGGGGAATTGCACCTTTTTTAACCCTCGAGCGGCAGCGCTAACATTTTTCTGTTTTCTGCACTCGCAAGCATGGGCCAGCAAGCAGCATGATATTATCTTGTGACTTCCTAGACGTTGCTCGCTTGCTAGGGACAGGGGTAGGTAGAGAGGGATGCCAGATAAACAGGAAAAATTGCTCTCTCTTCCTGCTAGAAATGTCATTGTTTCTGTTTCCGCTGCTTCGCAGAAATTGGCACCCACCATTCTCTGGTCTGCACATAATTGTGGTAGATTGTATTACATACATGTGAAGTGAAGAAGTAGTGGAAGAGAACTCTCAGATCAAAATCACCATATAATAACAAATTTCGACAGTTGAGCTGCTCTAAATTGTTCATTCTGTTGTGATCAGTCAGTGAAAGAAGTAAGCGTAGAATATAGATTTATTAAAATGTCTATACCAAAAAGAACCAGTGACATAGGCAGGAAATATCTGAGTGGAAGTGCAAAAAGAAAAGTAAGTGAAGCAAGACGGCTGCTAAAGAAAAGCAAAAAGGTGCTCTACATAAGTATTTAGGAAAAAATGAAATATCTGAAGAGACAAATCAAGTTAATGGAAGTGAAAGTAGAGATGTTTTATCAAAATTAATAGAGCTCAACGATTCCAATAGAGAAACTCAAGAAACAGAAATTGACATGGATATTCATATTTCTCACCCAGATACAACATCCAGTCAGAATAAGATCCTAGTAAAAGAGGATCTCAATTTCAAGAGATACTGACATGAAAACAGTTCAGTTTGATGCACCAGTCAAAGTGAAGACACTGTAGAACATTATGTCAAGAATTCTAAAAAAGGTAATCAAAATGTCAATGCAAGTCCTGAAGATCCAGTGAACATAACAGAGGATCCTGTCACTTGGCCCGAAAGAATCGAGCAACTTGTGAGAGACTATCTAGTAAAGAAAGGACCACCAAACATTGTTTGGAAGAATTTCCTCTGAACAAAAATGGAACACATTTTTCAAAAGTTCATTGTAAAAGAAACCTTCAAAACGGGGAAATCTTTTACTGTCCGTGGATAATATACTTGGACTCGGCTGACAAGATATTTTGTTTTTATTGTCGCCTATTTGGAAACATGATGTGTGCTTTGGCTACTACAGAGTTTAACAACTGGCCAAATAGCCATACTAGATTGGCAGAGCATGAAAAATCAAAAGGTCATTTAATGGCTATGTTACATTGTTCTGAACTTCAGAAAAGACTCTCGGCTGAAGAAACTATAGATAAGGTACAACAGAAACTAATTAATCAAGAAAAAACACGTTTATGTCAAGTTTTTGAAAGATTAGTTGCTGTAGTTCAATTTTTATCAGAACGTAATTTGGCATTTCGTGGCTCCGTTGAGCAACTAGGAAATTCACATAATGGCAACTATCTTGGAATTATAGAATTGTTAGGAAAATTTGATCCAGTAATTCAAGGACACCTTCAACGAATTTCTAGAAAAGAGATAAATAGTCATTACCTTGGCAAATGTATTCAAAATGAACTCATCAGCATCATGGGAGATGCTGTTTTAAAAAAACATCATTGATCGAATAAAAGCCACAAACTATTTTGCTGTAATTCTTGACTGCACTCCAGACATCAGTCACCAGGAACAAATGTCCCTGACAATTAGATATGTTTCCGATGGAACGTCACCTAATGCACCAGCCAGTATACACAATTTATCAAGTTTGTAAATGTGAAGAGCACCGCTGCACAAAATTTGTATAATGTGCTTAAACACGAACTTGAATAATTAGGCTTAGAGATAAATAATATCCGAGGACAAGGATATGACAATGGTTCGTACATGAGGGGGAAAGTATCAGGGGTTCAAGCTCGAATCTTGCAGGAAAATCCAAGAGCATTTTTTACACCATGTGCTTGTCATAATTACAATCTAGTCCTGGGAGATATTGCCAAAACATGTTCTGATTTATTAACCTTCTTTGGAACTCTTCAACGGCTTTATGTGTTATTTTCAGCATCAACAAAACGATGGGCAGTCATTCAAAAACATGCAACGCATTTTACCGTGAAGACTCTTTGTGATACAAGGTGGGAGTGTCGTATCCAAAGTGTAAAGGCTGTGAGTACCAAGTTGGTGATTTCTACGATGCACTTCTTGAAATAGTAGAGACATCAGAAGATGTTCTGACCAAAAGTGAAGCTGAATCACTAGCAAATCAAATGAAAGATTACAAGTTCCTTCTATCATTGATTTTTGGGTACAATTTACTTTTTCAAGTTAATTTTGTTAGTAAAGACCTTCAAAGAGATACAGTAGATCTTTCTGTGGCTCTTTCTTCATTTGAAAAGATATTATTTTGGCTGACTAAGTATAGAGAAACTGGCTTTGAGAAAGTCTTGGTAGGTGCAAACAAATTTGCAGATGAATTGGAGATAACTCCTGAATTTCTAACTAGATGGTTACGAAAGAGAAAAAAACACTTTAATTACAAAGCCGTTGATGAACCCATTATTAACCCAAAGGGAGCTTACAAAGTACAATGTTTCAACCACGTCTTGGACAAGGCTAAACAGTCTCTAGAATCACGGTTCGAGCAACTGAAAAATCATGCCAAACTATTTGACTTCTTAGGAAAATTTCAAAAAATTGAAAAAGGAGAATTACAAAAACAAGCTGCAGATTTGGAAATTGCGCTGATAGATCACAAGCTCATTCAGGGAGACGAATCTGTTAATTCCATGCAGGTAGCAGATACAGATGGTAGAATGCTGGTTGAAGAAATGGAAGCACTTAAGCCAATTCTTTGTTTTTCTTACTTTGGAAAGCCTCTCAAAATTTTAGAATTTCTTGCTGAAAATGAGAGAGCTACTGCGTCCCTGAATTTATTTATTGCTCTCCAAATATATCTAACAATACCAGCCACGGTTGCCTCAGGGGAATGGAATTTTTCTAGGTTGAAATTAATAAAAACCTATTTGAGGTCAACAATGCTGCAAGAAAGGGTTAATAACTTGGCAATATTATCAATCGAGAGTGAAGAAGCAAAATTTTTAAATTTTGGTAAGATAATTGAAGATTTTGCTGATCAAAAAGTGAGAAAAATGTAATTAGCTTTGGTTTGTTTTAATCTTTTAAATAAATAAATAATATGTTTTAAGAAAAGTTGAATAACAGTTAGGGTTGCCAGATCTCCGGTTTTCTGCCGGAGTCTCCGGCAAAAGGGGGCCGTCTCCGGCCTCCGGCCATAGTTTCTTTGAAGACGTTGATCTCCGGCTTTTGAGTGTCTCCCTCAGGCACGCATGCGTGATTGACACATGCATGCGTGACGGCTGTGGCTGGCCGCCTTCCCGCCCTTTCTCATTGAGGCAGGGACCACTGGAGAGACAGGAGGTGGACTTGAGGCGCCGCCGTAGTCGTTTGAGGAAGGTCTAGCCGCCGCCCCTGCAGCCCCCCGCCGAGTAGCAGCCCCTGCCCGCTCCCGCCACCCACACAAGTACAGGTGAGGGTGATGACTGGAGGCGAGCGACGGCAGCCTGCTGGCCCGCATCTCCTGGGCCGCGTCTGCTACGATGTGGGCCCCTTCGTGGAGTAGTCTCCCCTGGAGGGCCCGCCCCCAGCAGCAGCGCTGGGCATCCGGTTGACTGCTCATGCTGTGGGCCGATTGCCCTCCTCTGCAAACGACAACGTGCTTTGGTCGCCGCTGGTCGACAGCGGCCGCGATGGGCCCCCCCAAGGCAGAGACGGCTGAGCTGCCGCCGATCGGGGACCAGAGCACGTTGTGGCGTGGCTCCGGGTGGGGTGAGAAGGCCTCCGGCTCAGCTCCATCGCAGAGGCCGCTCCTTCCACCCAGAGGCCTTCTCTGACCCCGGAGCCGATTCGAAACGACGAGGTGCTGTAGGCGCCAATGGGCAGGAGCGGCCACGATGGGGCTCAGCAGTCTCTGGCTGGGGGTGCTCATCGCGGCCGCTGCCGCCCAGCGGCGCCCACAGCATGAGGGGTGAAGCAGCCGGCCGTCCTTTCCGGAGCAGGGGAACCGGCTCCGGGGCTCAGAAGGAGCCGGCCCTGGCCAGCCTCCACTCCTGCTGAGGCTGGCAGGCTGCTCACGCCATCTCCTAGCAACCGCTGCCTAGACACGGCCCATGCGGCCTGGCAGCCTGAGCAGGAGGCGTGAAGAGGTGGAGGCCAGGCTGGGCCAGCTCCTTCTTAGCCCCGGCCCGGAGCCAGTTCCCCTGCTCTGGAAAGGACGGACAGCCGATTCATCCCTCCTGCTGTGGGTGCTGCTGGGCGGCAGCAGCCACGATGGGGCTCAGCAGTCTCTGGCTGGGGGGCCCATCGGGGCTGCTGCCGCCCAGCGGCACCCACAGCATGAGGGGTGAAGCAGCCGGCCATCCTTTCCGGAGCAGGGGCTAAGAAGGAGCCGGCCCAGCCTGACCTCCACTGCCACCGCCTCTTCATGCCTCGTGAAACATCTAAAAGTTTGCCTTATCTTTTTCTTGACACACATCTCTCAACATTTATTCATTGCTCTGTAATCTTGAGGAATTACTACATGCTGTATTCCCTAGCCTCTTGAGACAGAGCTAGCAAGTCATTCTTATTACTATTCATTTTTAATTAAATTTGGATGTACACATCATTCTGAAAAGGTTTACTTTTACAGTGTGAAACAGTAAGAATTACCCACATTGGCTCGTATTTATTTGCTAGTTTGTCTGTTTAGTTATTTATTTGTTTTTCTGACAGATTTTTGTGCTGTCCAATCCCTGCAGTGGTTTGTAAAAACTCAGTGAAGCTTCCTAATGCTGTAGGGAACACTAAGAGACATTTACAGGATTGCTTTTAGGAGTCGTGGTTGCACATTAGGCAGCTAATTTTTAAGTCCAGGAAACTTCAATTAGTTTACTCTTATGAGTGCTCCCATACAGGCTTATGGTGTCTTTGGTTTGCATCTGGAAAGAAGTCATTTACAGGGCTGGAAAAATATATTAGGGATAAATTAACTTTAGGAACATACTTCAATATCAGGAAGATTTTGCTTAACTGATATTCAATAGTATTCTGTAGTAGTCAAAGGATGGTTCACAAAAACTTTTCATCACCATAATCATAGGCCATATATGCATTATACATGTTATACCACTTCCTCCAAAGTATCCTGGGAACTATAGTTTGTGAATGGTTCTAGGAGTTATTAGGAGAACCCTATTCCACTCACAGAGTGACAATGTTCAGAGTGGTTTAACAATTGATTCCTCTTTCCTGGGAACTCTGGGAACTGTAGTTCTAAGAAGGGAATAGGGATCTCTTGACAACTCCCAGTATCTTTCATAAACTATAGTTCCCAGGCTTCTTTGTGAGAAACCATGCATGTTTAAATAGGTGTAATACTGTGTTGTGTATAGTGAAGATGGGGCCTACATTTCCCATGATTCCTGGAGGAAGCCATGAGTAGTAAAGTGGTATCACTTTAAAGTGATAATATATAGTGTGGATGTGGCCACAGTGAAGCATCAAAGCCTCCAGAAACTTGACTTTTATAATCTGGTTGGTAACCAGTTTTGTGAATGCTCTGTCTGACCATCATGGTCCAGTTGCAGACTTCTGGAAAGCTGTAACTTCAGAAGTTGAGGCAGGAGGTGACAAAGTGTGATCACAATTCCAAGAGAAGTCATCAAACAGAAACACCATCACCGCAGGAGAAATTTCATGTTAAAATCCATTCTCTAGAAAGATGTGAGTCTGGCCCAGGAGATCTGTCTTCTCCATCAATGGTCTGGTTTGCACCATACTAGGCATGGGTCTTGCTGGTCATGGACCAAAATAAACTTTTTTACTAGGCATGGGTGAGAAATTAGGTTCTGTTCGCATTTCAATGTGAACTTACCTAATTCACTGTTCCTGAAACAATACGTGAACGGAAACACAGCTGTCCTTTGAAGTTCACATTTCTGATGCAGTTTTCCAAAAAAAACCCCAAAACAAAAAGGCTTTATATTAGGCAAAACTGCGTTTAAGGTGCGGAAAAATACTGCCAACACATTTTTATGGGGATTAAGTTTTTTAAAAAACAGTCACAACTTGATACAGAAATGTGGCCAATTTGAAGAGTGGAAAAATTAAAAGAGAAACTTCAATGGTCAGGTTCGTCCATCTCATACCATCACATTATTTCCTATATTGCCTGTTGGTCACTTTAGTAACAGGTCCCAATGTTTTGTGCATGCATCTGAGGTATTGTCTCTTAGGTTTTGTATTCTGCATTCCCAAATCTTAGTTGGCATATGTTTATGTTGTGCTCAGGGTGCCACACTGTATCATAGATTTGATCCAAATGGGCAGGGCAATCCAAATGTTGGGGGGCCGGCAGGAGGCGTGAAGAGGTGGAGGCCAGGCTGGGCCGGCTCCTTCTTAGCCCCGGCCCGGAGCCAGTTCCCCTGCTCCGGAAAGGACGGCCGGCCGCTTCACCCCTCCTGCTGTGGGTGCCGCTGGGCTGAAGAACCTCAGGGAGAGGGCTGCATAACCTCAGAGGGGGGGGCAGAGAGAGCAATGGGCTGCATAACCTCAGAGAGAGGGGGGGCGGCTGTGGGCTGAACAATTCTCAGCGCTGATGTGCCTGTCCCTCCACCTTTATCTTGCTGTAGATAGCCGGGACGAGGTCCAGAACATCCAAGAAGCACGCACAGCAGGATCTTGGTAGGCATGCCTTTATGGAATCATATGGCTTCCTTTATGAAATCAATCCATGTCTTGTTTGGCCTTCCTATTTTTCTACTCCCTGCTATTTTCCCAAGCATTATAAAAGAGTATTCTTATTTTGTATAATCTTTTATAAGACGTTTCATCTTGATGCAATTAAAAACCATTCAATTGCTTCAGCAGGCAAAAAAGTCATTAAGTGGTCTGCCAAGACCCTCAGTAATGTTCAAGTAGTGGTGGTGGTGAATTTGCAAATCCCTGGTCTATCGCCTTGCTGTCTGGTTATGAGCTTACAGGATGCATTTGACTGGCCAGGGTTGGATGCTGGGTTTGAAGAACATAAGGACAGCCCTGCTGGATCAGCCAAAGGCCCATTTAGTCCAGCATCTTGTTTGCACAGTGACCACCTAGATGCCTGTGGGAAGCCCACAAGCAGGACCCGAGTGCAGCAGCGCTGTCCCCACTTGTGATTCCCAGCAAATGGTACACAGAGCCATATAGCTTGTGATATGAAGGGCCTTTACTCTGATCCAACAGGGCTCCTCCAGCAGCATTGTGGCATACTTGTGTGCAGGGCTGGATTACCCACTAGGCCCCTGCATTAGTGCCTATGAAACTCCTACAGGTCTACAAGAAAGTTTGGGATCTACAAAATAAGTTAATTAAATGTTCCCTAAAGGCGTTGAACTGTGACCTGGCAGACCAGGGTTTGAATCCCCACACAGCCATGAAGCTCACTGGGTGACCTTGGGCCAGTCACTGCCTCTCAGCCTCAGAGGAAGGCAATAGTAAACCACCTCTGTCTGAATACTGCTTACCATGAAGACCCTATCTGGGATCAACTTGAAGGCAGTCCATTTCCATTTTGCATCACCCTAAGCTTGTGAGAAAGAATGACCTTGTCACTTCAGATGGACCTAGGAACACCCTATTTTAGGTAAGATTTCTATTTTAATCTCCAGAGAATTTTTTTTTAATGGTACGCTCCAAGCAACTGTAGTTGATACAATGTATCATGTTTAATGACATCATTAGGGCCTGCCCCATGACATCATTAGGACCTGCCCCATGATGTCATTAGGGCACGCCCCCATTTTCTCAGGTTTTTGGATGGTTCCGACCCGGCAACGCTATAACAGTACATTTTAAAAAATGATAAAAATGGACCATCTTAATTTTTCATTTAAACTCACGTTATTATACCAGAACGTTGTCCTTTTTCTGTCCAGCACAATCACTTCTAGGGCCCTGCCATAAGGTTTCCAATCGGGGCCCGCGTTTGCAAATGCCGGCCCTGTATCTATATACATACATATATACGCGCGCGCACAAACACGCACACATATATAAAAAAGTGAAAAAGTGGCTAAGAGTTAAGCAACCCGAACTCTCTCATGGCGACCCGCTGGGCCCCGCAACCCGCTGGGCCCCGCAACCCGCTGGGGCGTCGCCCTTTGGCTTTGTTTTCTTCCTTTCCCCCACCTCCTCCGGGTTCCCTCCCCTGTTCCTCCTCCCCTCGGGTTTGTGCCAGGCTTCCGGAGTCGCCTCGGCCAGGGCTGTGGGTTGCTCGCTTATGGGGCGGTGGTTAAGGCTGCGGGGCGCCGCCTGGGGCTCCTTGGCTTTCTCGCTGCTGCGGCTGCTCCTGCTGCTGCGGCTGCCGGGCGGTGGGGCTGCTCCTGCTGCTGCAGCCCCCCAGCCTGCAGCCGCACTCGGGTCGGCAGCGGCGCCCTTGCTTTGCAACGTCAGCTTGGACAGCCCGCCCGAGCTCCGCTGGCTGCCGGCCCTGCGCCACTTTGACCCGGCCTTCCTGCGAGCCGCGTACGCCCGGATCATCCAGTGAGTGCGACGTCCTGAGGCTGCTGCTGTTGGGGTGTTTCTTCTCCCCTCACGCGGAGAAGGAGTTGGTGGCTGTGGCTGCTGCTGCTTGAGGCGTAGCACCTCTGCCGCATCTTCCCTTTTTCGCTGGTTAATAATTTTTGAGAGAAAATAAGATTTGGAGAGGTGCCTGAATTCAGCCCTTTATTTGTGCCGGCGCTCCGCTGGGGTTGCCAACGGACCAGGCAACAAGCTGTCCTAGACTGTTCTTGTGCCCTTAACATCTAAATTCTGCAGAAGCCAGCAAACAGGATTGTAGTCGTCCAGGGTCTCAGGGGGCATCTTGGACCCTTTTTAGGGAGCAGGCCCTCTATGTTGCCAGTGTCCTATGAGCCAATCAGCATGAAAGGGGAGCGTGTTAGCCACTGAGAAGAGTCTTCTAAATGCTTCCTTGTCATTTCAGTAGCTAACACTCTCCCCCGCCCCCTTACATGGTTACTGGCTCCTAGGGACATCTTTGTTGTGGGAGAAGGCATTAACAAGGATCCCATTCTCAACCCAGCAGCAAAAAAGGGTGTGTGAGGCTGTGAGTATCATGAAGGAACCCCCCTGCATTTCTGAATTTGCCACTACATCACTGCTCACAAATGAAGCTTTTCGTATGTATTGCTACTTAAAGAATACTGGGCATGCCCGGGATTGAGCCTGGGACTTTCTGCTTATTGAGCATGTTCTCTCGATTTTCAGAGCTGCAGGCCAGTGATGTAGGGAGAGCATTCCGCATGGGCTTATTACTCCATTGCATGATCGTAGTCTGAATTTTAGCACTAAAAGCCGTCTCTGCGGCTGATGAGTCCTGGCTCAGAATGAGCCCTGAACGGTATCCTCCTGCATCAGTAGATTGGGATCTGCTGGTGTACTGTGGCCCCATCTGCACTACACATTTAAAGCAGTCTCATATCACTTTAAACAATCCTGGCTTCCCCCAAAGAAAACTGAGAATTGTAGTTTGTGAAGGGTGCTGAGAGTCCTTAGGAGGCCCCTGTAGCCCTCACACAGCGGCAATTCCCAGAGCTTTCTGGGAAGACGGATTGATGCTTAAACCACTCTGGAAATAGTAGCTCTGTGAGGGGCACAGGGATCTCCTAACAACACTCAGTGCCCTTAGCAAACTATAGTTCCCTGGATTCTTGGGGGTGGGGGAAAGCCATGACTGCTAAAGCGGTGTGCTACTGCTTTAAATGTAGAGTGCAGATGAGGCCTGGCTCTGACTCTGACTGTGGAGCTACCACGGCTAATAGTCATTGAGAGACTTACTGTTTGTGAATGTGAGTCTTTATTAAATGAAATCTAAGGTAGTGCCTCTGTAAGTGAATTAGGCATTGTGTGTTCTTCCTTTAGAATATCAGAACCATCAATTTTATTCGGTGGATGGCGGTTCAGTTTCTAATATTGTAAAGGAGGATTGTTTAACAATACTAACAACTAAAAGGGTGTGGGAGAGGGTGAGGGCTGTGAGTTCTGTTCTGGTGCCGTGAACAAATTCCTAGGCTGGGCATATTAGTTGATTTTTTATTACATCTATATCCCAGCGCTCCTCCAAGGAGCATACAAAGTTCTCCCCTTCCTCATGTTATCCTCATAACAACCTTGTGAGGCAGGTTAGGCTGAGAGATGGTGGCTAACCCAATGACACCCAGTGAGCTTCACGGCCAAGTGGGGATTTGGACCCTGGCCTCCCAGGTCCTACTCTAACCGCTACACTCTAATCACTACACCACACTGGCTCTCTCAGAAGCACCCTATTTCATAATTCTAAGTATTTTTCCATCATCATGAGCTGCTGTTTTTCACTTGGGTTCCAGCTGGTGGGGCTCTGGGGTTCTGCTAAAAAAGAGATCTTGTTGCTTGCAACCTTGAAGTCTGACTGGCATTGGTCTGCGTTCAGAGAATGTGTCCTTTTACCAAGCTGCAGCCCAGAAGGTCAATGACCCACGTTTATTGCTTTATCTTCTTGTTTTCCAGTGAAGCGGTTCCCAAGTGGGTTCATGCTGTTATTCGTCCGCTAGCTGAAGAAATTGAATCCTTTTTCCCTCAGCCATTTGCAGGCGAGGTTCGAGGTCTCTGCAAAGCCCTGGGGCTGAATGTTGGGGATGGATTGCTCCTCAACTTGGCCTACGAATACTCTGCGTAAGTCTTCTTGGTGTTGGTGAGGAAAAGTCCATTGGTACAAGGAAGTTTTTTTAAAATTATTTATTTATTTATAAAAACAAAACAACCTTCTGCATCCCGTGAACCCCATTACTGTGTTGGAAAAGTGAGATTTTTGCCATCTGTGTGAACTTAAAAACATACTTGTTCAGATTTATTTTTATTTAAAATAAACTCTTTGCAAGCATTTCAGTTAAAGCTGACGAAAAACTATTAATGCACGATATCTACATTGTATGTAAAAGAAGATCACAACATAGAGGAATAAAATAGCAACATTACAATATCAATACCTGAAAAAATGGAAATGGACTACCTTCCACTCAGTCCCGACTTATAGCGACTCTATGAACAGGGTTGTCATGGTAAGCGGTATTCAGAGGTGGTTTTACCATTGCCTCCCTCTGAGGCTGAGAGGCAGTGACTGGCCCAAGGTCACCCAGTGAGCCTCATGGCTGTGTGGGGATTCGAACCCTGGTCTCCCAGGTCGTAGTCCAGCACTACACCACACTGGCTCCCTTTCAATACCTAAAAAATTTAAAAGACATGGGCATAAAAAAAGGGCTTTACCAGGTGCCAAAAAGAAGAGAGGGATGGCATGAGGCAACCCTCCCTGGGGAAAGAGTTCCAAAGTGTTATTTCTGGTCATCACCTGCCTTACTTCAGAAAGTGTGCTTGCTTAGTGTGTCTATCGCCCCATGTGAGACATGGGGAAGAAATGAGCCTGCCTTGTGGTTTTTGCTACTGCTATTGCTTTTATTTAGTTGACCTAAATGTGCATAAATAAAAGTAAAGGTGTCCCCGCACTTATAGTGAGAGTCGTTTCTGACTCTTAGGGTGACATCTTGCAACATTTAGTAGGCAGACCGTATATATGGGGTGGGTTTGCCAGTTCCTTCCCCGGCCTTTCTTTACCCCTCAGCGTATGCTGGGTGCTCATTTTACCGATCACGGATGGATGGAAGGCTGAGTGGACCTTGACCCCTTTTACCAGAGATTCGACTTCCTCCTTTCGTTGGAATCGAACTCTGGCCGTGAGCAGAGCTTCGGCTGCGTTACCGCCGCTTACCACTCTGCGCCACGGAGGATCTGTGCATAAATATTGGTTAGTTATTCATTAGTTCAAAGTTGGAGTGTTTGACTGGAGTGGGACAGAGTTACATGGTGGGTGTAAAGAGATGGTTGAGTGGTTGTGTTTGTGGGGATTGTGTGTTCTGATTACTTTTTTTGTACTGTGAATGTATAGTTTTGTGTAGGTGGATCATTTTGGGGATTGTATTGTGTGTTTTTGTAATATTTATTAAATTTTTATGACACCTCAAAATGCAACATTACAATATATTTTGATCTGTATATTATTTGTTTTTGTGGTTCTTGGTGTTTTTAACTTAAGGCCATTGTATAATTATATTTATTAGATTTTCTTTTACCTGCCCTTCACCCTGAGGTTCATGGGTGGGTTAAAACAATAAAAGATACAATTATACAACGGGTAAATAGTTACAACCATAAAACAAGTGTAAAAACAAACAGTTCCATTTATAAAACAGTTAAGAAGCAATGCAAACAAGTAAAAACAATTCCACGTATAAAAACAGTTAAAAATAGTTTCAGTACAGACTAGGTAAAGATTGCCACTTAAAAGTCTTGTTGAAAGAATTTTAAGTAATTATGGTACTTAAAATATAGGATTTTTATTAATAGGAGCAGTTGTAGTGTTTCACTTTGAATATGAAATTTGTATTGCATTTTTTATATTGATTCCTTTTTGGTGGGATTGTAAACCTCTTGAAGATTTCTGTTAAAATATGAGGCTGTATATGGAAATGGAAATGGACTGCCTTCAAGTCAATTCCAACTTATGGCGACCCTATGAATAGGGTTTTCACGGTAAGCGGTATTCGGAGGGGGTTTACCATTGCCTTCCTCTGAGGCTGAGAGGCAGTGACTGGCCCAAGGTCACCCAGTGAGCTTCATGGCTGTGTGGGGATTCAAACCCTGGTCTCCCAGGTCGTAGTCCAGCACCTTAACTACTACACCGCACTGGCTCTCTAGGCTATATATACATTAGCTTAAATAAGGTGACCTCCATGGCTAGGAGTGCCTTTTACCAGCTTCAGATGGTAAGATAACTGCGGCTGCTTCTGGACCACGATAGCCTGACCAGTGTTGCGTATGTGTTGGTAACCTTCAGGCTGAATTTCTATAATACACTCTGTGTGGAGCTGCCCTTGAGGTTGGTCTGGAAGCTGCAGCTGGTGCAAATGCTTGTTTGAAAGCTTTAAAAAATTTTTTTTTTAAGTTGTTTTGTTTTAATGTATTTTAAAGATTGTTTTTATTATGTTTTAAAGTGTTTTTAGTGCTTTTGTTTGACGCCCTGGGCTCCTGCTGGGAGGAGGGATATAAACAAACAAGCAAACAAATAAATAAATGAAATGTGGCAGTGAGATTGCTCACTGGGGCAGGTTATCACCAACATGTCACCCTGCTGCTGAAAGAATTGCACTGGCTGCCCATTAGCTACCAGGCTAAGTTCAGAGTTCTGGTTTTGATGTACAAAGCCCTATACAGCCTGGGACCAGGATACCTGAAAGATTATCTTACCCCTTATATATCAAGTCGATCCCTGTGCTCTGTAGGTGAGGGCCTCCCGCAGATACCATCTTATCAGGAGGTCCATTCCACACAACATAGGAAGCGGACCTCTCCTTAAACATTAGACAGGAACCATCTCTGTTATCTTTTTGGCATCTACTGAAAACCTTCCTCTTTCAACAAGCCTTTCAACAGAGACCGTATCCTAGTCTGTGTCTGTGTTGAATTGCTTTTTTAAATGTTTTTAAAGCTTTTTTTAAAAAGACGTTAAAGATTTTTTGTTTTAATATCTTTTAAAGTTTGTTTTTATGATGTTTTAGAGTGATTTTGGTGTTTTTGTTTGCCACTCTGGGCTCCTACTGGGAGGAAGGGCGGGATATAAATTTAATAAATCAATCAATAACAAAATAGATAATTCACTAAACTGCTTCTGCCTATCATGATAGGGAACAAAACGCTATGCAGGCTGTCCACTGAAGCCTCCACTCCCCCAACCCTGATTATCTGCATTCAAGACTGTGTAACTGGGACTCCAACTCTTTGGAAATATACATACTGCAGATATTTTTATCCTCCTGTTAGATCAGGATTATTATATGCAAAGCCCTTCCCTTGTGATCATTGCTGTGACTTTTGCTCAGAGTCAATAACTTTGAAGGTGACTCATTTGTCAGTGGAGGCAAACAGTGGAGTTTCATTTCCTTTCTTAGTGCTTCTGCACTAAGATTATACCAGCAGGACCTGCCACAAAATGTTGCAGCATATCCTCCCTTGCAAGAGCACTGATGTTCAGGGTTCCAGCCAGCCACACCGTCCTACATGATGCTATAAGATGTAAGTGGCCGAGGCAGCGCTTTATACACTCTTCCCTCCCACACACATTTCTGTTTGTCTTTTCCAACTAACACTCAACATTCCATGGCTACAGAGTTTTTATTAGCCTTCCTCTCACCCTAGATTTTGAATGAGATTTTTTTTTTGTACTTCTGCAAACTTTCAGGTTATAACAAGCATGTGGACATCTCCCTTGTTTTTCAGTATCCCTGTTTTGGCGCCATTTCTGTCAGCAGTCATCGTCAGAGTTTGCTATCTGTAGCCAAAGAACTGGCTAGCTAAGCCAAATCAGTATGTGAAACTGAGCCTTCCCCTTTTCTTAGTTTGCCCTTTTCCTTGTTAACCGTGCTTCCCTCAGGCTCTTCTTCCTCATTCAGCTGTCTACTCTGCACCCTTCTTTCAGCTACCCTACCCCAGCCTGCAGTCTTCTCCTTCTTGGTGATGGTAAGGCTTTCATCCCAGACAAAGTGTCAACTTTCCTTTCTCTCTCCAGAATTGCAGTGCAAACATTCTGGCAGCTTTCTGTCTCTGGGCATTGGAATTTTTACTAACATTTTCTGTTGTTACACCAACCCAGCCAGTTGTCACCATCTTCTGGCTTGGCTGCCTTAACTGCAAAATGATATCGATGGGTACAATATAGGTTGGTATCCGTAGCACAGCTTTTCTCTCGGCTTGTGTTTGTCCTCAGTTGCCCAGATACCACTTCGTTATGATGATTTCATTTGAACTCATGCTATTCTGATGGCTCAGAGCAGGTCTCAAAATAAGAAAACAACCCAAAATTATACCTTACTGTAAGTATAAAACATCTAAATTCAATATACATGGGAAAAGGTGATTTTAAGCTCCTGAAGTGTTTAAAAACAAGGATTGCCTTGCTGCATCAGACAAGCTCCCTCTTAGTTCAGCATATCCAGTGATGGGCAATGTCCATCCCCTGTTGTTTTGTCCCCAGAATCTTGTTGCATGGAGAAATGCTTCCTCTCTCATTGTAATAATTCAGTGTAGCCATCATGGCTAATGGCTATTGGCAGACCTGCCTTTCCTATGAGAATCTTGCAATGCAAAACCAACATTTATTTATTTATTTAATTAAAATATTTCTATCCCACTCTTCTACCCTATAATGGGGCATTGACACCTACCCACTCCAAAGTTAATGCAATTGCTCCTTTGTGATGAGATCGCTCCTGATTTTCCCTCCCTCACCTCTTACCTAGTGGATGCCGTTCCATCAGGCTACCTGATCTATTTCCATCCTGGCTGGTTATAAGAACTATAACCGGTACCTAGCTTGCTTTTTTCTTCCTCCTTTCCCACCCCTTTTTCCTTGTGTGTCATGTTTTTTCGAATGTAAGCCTGCAAGCAAGGACTGTCTTAACTACTGATCTTTCTAAGCCACTGACACTCTTTGGCTAAACAGCAGGGTGAAAATGCTGAGGCAAACTTATACAACAATACTAACAGAGTAATTCTATGAACATCTCAGAAGTAAGTCCCACTGTGTTCAACGAGCTTACTTCCAGGTAATGGCATATAGGATTGCAGCCTAAATACTTTGCATTTTCCCCATTTATCTGAATGGTTCCGATACATGTACTTGTGTAAAACAGAGTTCCCCATTTGTATCAATGGAGGGAGATCTCTGTGCATGCATCCTTTGGCCTCTGTATTAACCTGCTCCCTCCGTTGAAGTGAATGGGAAATTCTACACATCTCTGTCTTGGAATGAAATGCCATTGGTGCAATTTGTGTTCCAAGACAGGGAAAGCCATCTACTTGCTCAGCAACACTTGTTGTCTGGAGGAAATAATCAGGAAAGATGTGTCCTTTTCCACCCACCCACCCACAGTCTCTTTTTTCTTGTCTCATAGTTTCTGCACCAGTATTATTGCACAGGATGATGATGGAAATATATACCATGGCCGGAATATGGATTATCTTTTTGGAGATATTTTACAGAAGATTACCATTGATGTGGACTTCTTAAAGAATGGGCAGGTACAAAGCGCATGGCAGTGATTAAGAATTACTAAGGCCGCATCTGCACTGTGGATTTCAAGCGGTATCATACCACTTTCATCAGTCATGGCTTCCCACAAAGAATCCTAGGAAGTCTTGTTTGCTAAGGGTGCTGAGAGTTGTTAGGAGGCCGCTGTTCCCCTCATAGAGCTACAATTCCCAGACGGGTTTAACAATAAATCCGCCTTCCCAGGGAACTCTGGGAATTGTAGCTGTATGTGGGCAATGGGGTCTCCTAACAACTCTCAGCACCATTCACATACTACACTTCCCACAATTCTTTGGGGAAGCCATGACTGATGAAAGTGGTATGATACTGCTTGAAATGCACAGTGCAGATGGGGCCTGAAAGAAGTGTAGGAATTTTTATGCATTTTGCCAGCTCCATCTAGTGGACAGCTGGGTTTTTTTAGAAACTATTCAGGATTATGCGATGGTGTCCATCGTATTTTATAGGTTACTGGGGGGGGGGATTTAGGCACCTGACTGCCTAGAAAAGAGGTGGGGAACCTCCAGGTGTCATTGAATTCCATTTCCCATCAGCCCCAGCTAGCATGGCCAATGGTCAGGGATGATGGGAGTTGTAGTCCAGCAACATCTGGAACATAGGAAGTTGTTTTATGCAGAGTCAGACCATTGGGTCTTTCCTGCTCAGTGTTGTCTACACTGACTGGCAGCAGCTCTCTGGGATTTCAGGCAGGGAGTCTCTCCCAACCTTATCTGGGGATGCTGGGGATTGAACCTGGGACCTTCTGCACACAAAGCAGATGCTCTGCCACTGAACTATGGCCTTTTCTCAATGTAATGTGCCATGCAATCCTAGTGCAGTCATCATCAGCCTTCTCTGACCCAGGATCCAACTTCAGTCCACATGTGCATTTACCATATATTTGTGTGATAGTAGTGCTGCTTTTGTGACCACCTTACATCAGGCTGCAACAAATAGCACATCCCAACTGACCAGCTGATGACCAGGGCCTTCACTGAAGACCCGTATTCCTAAACTCATCTGAAATTGCTAGTATCTTAACAAAATATGCTGATTTAATATTCTCAGATTTTCTCACTGCATTTCAATAGAAACACAGTTAATTTTAAACTGCAGTGCTACATGCATTTTCCAGAGAGTACGTTCCACTAGACGTAGGAGGGTTTAATGCTGAATAGACAGGTATAGAATGCACTGCACAATTGTTAGAATTGGTCCCATTAAAGCTCTTGGAGGTCACTGATTCATAGGGTCGCCATAAGTCGTAGTCGACTTGGAGGCACATAACAACAACAACAACAACAACAAAAGGATATGGAGATGTTAAGGATTGAACCTGGGGTCTTCAAATGAGATAAACTCCATGAACATTGCTTTGAATTTCTCAGAGGAATAGCTGGATACGGGTCTGACCAGTTAATAATAAATTTGTTCCTCAATAACCATTCAATATATATCCCAGTTCCAAAGAAAGGGGATCCCAGGGAATGCAGTAATTATCAAACTATTGCTTTAAGATCCCATGCAAGTAAAGTAATGTGAGAAATGCCAGATGTCCAAGCTGGATTTAGAAAGGGAAGAGGCACCAGAGATCATATTGCAAACATACATTGGATAATGGAATGGACCAAGGAATTTCAGAAGAAAATCACCCTGTGCTTTATAGATTATAGCAAAGCCTTTGACTGTGTAGATCATGAAAAACTATGGAATGCGTTAAAAGAAATGGGGGTGCCACAGCATCTGATTGTCCTGATGCATAACCTATACTCTGGACAAGAGGCTACTGTAAGGACAGAATATGGAAAAATGGATTGGTTCCCCATCAAAAAGGGTGTGAGACAGGAGTGTATTTTATCACCCTATTTGTTTAATCTATATGCAGAACATATCATACGTAAAGCGGGATTGGGCCAAGATGAAGGAGGTGTAAAATTGGAGGGAGAAACATCAATTATTTAAGATATGCAGACGATACTATACTACTAGCAGAAACCAGTAACGATCTGAAACGAATGCTGATGAAAGTTAAAGAGGAAAGCACAAAAGCAGGACTACAGCTGAATGTCAAGAAAACTATAAAGTAGTGACAACAGAAGATTTATGTAACTTTAAAGTTGACAAGGAGGACATTGAACTTGTCAAGGATTATCAGTACCTCGACACAGGCCTTAACCAAAATGGAGACAATAGTCAAGAATTCAGAAGAAGGCTAGGAGGGCAAGCTATAAGAGAACTAGAAAAAGTCCTCAAATGCAAAGATGTATCACTGAACACTAAAGTCAGGATCATACAAACCATGGTATTCCTGATCTCTGTATGGATGTGGGAGTTGGACAGTGAAAAAAAGCAGATAAGAGAAAAATAAACTCATTTGAAATGTCGTGTTGGAGGAGATCTTTGTGCATACCATGGACTGCAAAAAAGACAAATAATTGCGTCATAGAACAAATTAAACTAGAACTATCATTAGAAGCTAAAATGATGGAACTGAGGTTATCTTTTGACACATTATGAGAAGACACAATTCACTAGAAAAGACCATAATGCTGGGAAAAACAGAAGGGAGTAGAAAAAGAGGAAGACTAATTTACTTTTATATTATGAGGCCTATCAGATTAGGCATATGATTTCATTTCTAGATCTTAAGACAGAAAGACATTGGGTCCAAATTTAAAGATATCTATTACGTCGTAATAATCCTAAAGGGCTACCATATATTAAAAAAGAAGTTTAAAAAGTATAAAATTAGAACATACAACAATGACACTGGTACTGGAGGTATGGAAACATAGAAAGGAGCTGTATTTACCAGGTCTTTCCCCCTTGGTTCCTCTCTGTAATCATCCAGATTTCTATAAGAAAGAAAGATTAATAGATGATAAAGAGTTAATTAAAATGATATTTTTAGATTAAAGGATTTTTATGTGAATAATAATCCCATACCTCGAGATACCTGGCACAGAAAGTTGAGGGATATGGGCATTTTTTGGTTGACATGGTACCAAATCAGTACTTTTCTAAGGAAAAATTACATTATAACTCAGGGAACAAAAGAACTAACTCAAGGAGAAAAATTAATATTGAATGCAGGCAATACTGACAAAAGGTCTAGTCTCCTTATACAAGTTTTTATTGGGAAAGGATATGGGCAGTAACCAAATACTTAAAGAAATATGGGGAACTGAATTGAGTTGTAAAATAGAAAATGAGAGCTGGACGGGCATGTGGTTAAAATTCCCATTTAAATCAGCGGCCTCATCTTTCAGGGAAATGGCTTTAAAAATTGTTCAAAAATGGTACATGACTCCTGCACATTTAGCACGAATCACCAACTCGGAGGACCCCTCCTGCTGGCGTGAATGTGGGGAACGTGGTTCGTTTATGCATATGTGGTGGGAATGTGAAAAAGTAGCAAAGTTTTGGTCTCTCATGCATACAGAAATTCAAAGAATAACTGGACAAAAAATAATCTTTACAGCAGAACTGGCTTTACTGAACCTTTTTACAGAGGGAAATCAGAATTTACATTATAAAAAATTGATTGGCTTCTTGTTGGTGGCTGTCAGAACGGTGATTGCACAGGTATGGAATACTCTGGAAGGTGTCACGTTGGACAGGTGGCGTCGAAGGGTGTGGGAAATTGCCCTATTAGAAAAATTGGCTATCAAATTAAGATTAGCAAAAGGAAAGAGGAAAAATAAAGAGGCTTTCGAAGAGGACTAGTGGCCCTTCATACTCTTCTCTGCAAAAGATGAAAGAATGGGTCAAGTACCAACTCCTTTTAAAAGACTATGGTTAAGTTAACGTTCTCCTTAGACTCTACAACTGTGTATTTCAATGGAAAATGGAAGATGTTGAATAAGTGGGAAGAGGGAAGATTTATTGGGGGGGATGGGGTAAAGTAGTATTGTTTAGATTGTTGATGAATATATATGTTTTCCAAAACTTCTAAATAAATAAATAAACACACACACACACAATTGTCCTTTGCAAAAGAAAACTAGGATGGCATGGAGAAGGAGGTTAGGCTACTTTGGAACTCATAAACTGTGTTGTGGAGCGTGACTGGGTGGAAAGGGACTGCTTGGAGGATGGGAGGTTAAGGTAAGAAGGAGGAATAGTCTGTGAGTGGCAGAATGCTGGGGAAAGAGTAGGTGGGATATGGCAGATGGAGCCGTTAGTGGGTGTGGGACCAGGGCTGCGTATACACCATACACCGAAAGCTCATTATGTGCTTTAAGTGTATGGGCACAACCTAGGGTGGAAGAGGGATGAGGTTCTGAAGTTAGGGATTGGCCTAGGAGATGAGATCTCCTGTTTTGAAGCTTCTGTGTAAAAAGAAGGGGGGGGAAGGGAAGCACACAACCAAACAAGTTCATCCTGTTAAGTAATACTGCCTTCTTTTAAAAAAAAATAACTTGCTATTTCCCTTTCCATATTCTCATGTATAAAATCTGATTTTAAAAAAAAGAAAAAGAGGAAGACCAAACAAGAGATGGATTGATTCCATAAAGGATGCCACAGACCTGAACTTACAAGATCTGAACAGGGTGGTTTATAAGAGATGCTATTGGAAGTCACCGATTCATAGGGTTGCCATAAGTTGTAATCGACTTGAAGGCATATAACAACAACAACAAATCCTGAGCCAAGCATATTAAGTAGTCATTACTCACTTTACATTTTAGTAAAGGCCTTGATTTTCATGAAGTTAAATTATTTAACAAATCTTTGGCCTGATTGTATTTTGGAATGCACTTTGCATTACCCATAATTGCTTTTAACTGCAGACTATTCTCGATAACTTTTAGGTAAAGTTCAGAGGTACTACGTTTTTCGGTTACGTAGGTTTATGGACAGGACAAAGACCGCACAAGTTTACAATTTCTGGAAATGAGCGAGGTAAGCAAAATTCATTCTTTCATTCTTCCTGAACAGGGTGGGGTGTAATCTACATCACAGATTCTATACTCGGAATGAGTTACAAAAATGTGTGCAGTTTGCATCATGTATCTTTACTGCAATTCTGTTGGATTTTTGCATGTTAGATCTACTTTGTTCCCATGGGTCCCTTCATTCTGGAGCACAGGTTGGCTAAGAGTGTATGATCAATAAAACAAAAAGGTACTCTCGGGGCTGTTTTCTCAAATATATAGAATTATACTAGAACACGATGTGGGTAATACAACTGCCTTGCGGTCATTCTGGGAAGGAGATCTGGGAATAACAAACGGCAGATTGGAATGGGGAAAAAAAACCCTTTCCAGGTGATCTTGGCTTAAAATAAGGCAATGGCATTGAAAGTGTCCACAGATGGTACGTGACTTCCAGGAGGCTGTCTTATATCAGGTGAGACTCCCCCGCCCTATTTTGGCAGGGACGTGCTGCCACTGGGAGATACTTACATGCGTGGTGGGAATGTACAAAACTGACAACCTTCTGATGGCTTATTGTCACTAAGATAGAGAACATCACCAAACAGAAAATGGAGAAAAGCCCAGAATTAGCATTATTAGAATTGTGTATTGGGCCTAATATGAGCCAGTGTGGTGTAGTGGTTAATGTGTTGGACTGCGACCTGGGAGACCCGGGTTTGAATCCCCACACAGCCACAAAGCTCACTGGGTGACCTTGGGCCAGTCACTGCCTCTCAGCCTCATAAAAACCCTATTCATAGGGTCGCCATAAGTCGGAATCGACTTGAAGGCAGTACATTTACATTTTTTTTATTGGGCCTAATAGGGACCTTACGTCGAAAGAATTGGTCTTTATGCTGTTAATTGCTGCTCATGAGGTCATCATAAAGGAATGGAAAGACCTAATGGAATCTCATTGAATAGGTGGTATAATTGAGTGTGGCACATTTTCCTTCTGGAAAAATAAACCCAGAAATTACAGGCATACCCTGCTTAACGTCGCTTCACTTAACATCACCTCGCTATAACGTACATGCTCCATACTCCACCATACCCCATTTTAACGTACGCGTTTCGCAATAACAGACACTGACGGAACTTGTGTTCCACGTGCGTTGCAAAGCATCGTCTTCTTAGCAATCTGAGCTATCTGAGCGGAGAGATTGAGCGATCTAGCGATCTGAGTGGCTGCTGCCTTGGAGACAGAACCTTTTACAGTACTGTAATCATTTAAAGATATTTTATTTTACATTTAAGTACTTTACAGTACTGTAAAGAGCGATTGGAGCCCTGCCTGCCCCGGCCTAGGTCGGTGGCGTCAGTGTGTGTGTGTGTGTGTGTGGGCACCTTGTGCTCTTTAGATCCCCCTGATTTCATTTTAGATCCCCCTGATTTGATATTACTGTCCCATTTTATACCTCTCCATTGTCCCATCTGCTTTACTGTAGTTGTGATAAAAAAATAAAAAATAAAAAAAATTCTTTGGATCACCCTGATTTCATTTTATACCTCTCCATTGTCCCATTTTATACCTCTCCATTGTCCCATCTTCCTTTCCTGCTTTTTCTCTCTGTCTCTGCCCATCATCAGTTCTGGCTTTTGCCACTGCTGGCTTGTGACTCCCAATAATGTGTGTGTGTGTGTGTGGGGTGTGTGTATTGGTATTGTTTTCCCTTGCCTTCAGTATTGTACAGTACAATACTGTACAGTATTACACTACAGTACATAATGGCAGATACAAAGAAAAGTCGTAAATCTATCACCTTACATATGAAGCTTAAAATGATTAAACTGTCTGATGAAGGTGTTTCTCAAGCTGAGATAGGCCGAAGGCTAGGCTTCACTCGAACGACAGTTAGCACAGTCATGAGGAGCAAAGAAAAAAATATTGCGGAAGTTAAGAGTGCTATGCCGGTGAACACAGCAAAAATTAGAAAAAGGGATAGCATTGTTGCAGATATGGAGAGACTCTTAATACTTTGGATAGAAAAACAGACTGCAGCCAGGTTCCTGTAAGCCAGGCAATGATTCAAAGTAAGGCCTTAAGCCTATTCAATGACCTGAAGGCTAAGAAAGGTGAGGCAGTGAAGGATGCCGAAGCTGTGGATGGTTTGACAGGTTCAAGAAGAGGTCTAACCTACATAACATCAGAGTGCAAGGAGAGGCAGCTGCTGCAGATACTGAGGCTGCAGAAAGCTATCCACCTGACCTTGCCAAAATTATTGAAGAGGGAGGCTACTCCAAACAACAAATTTTTAATGTGGATGAGACTGGGCTGTTCTGGAAAAAGATGCCTGCAAGAACCTTCATCACCAGAGAGGAGAAAACAATGCCAGGCTACAAGCCAGCTAAAGAAAGCATAACCCTTCTGTTAGGTGGCAATGCCTCTGGTACCTTGAAACCAAAGCCTATGCTAATTTATCGTTGGGAAAACCCTAGAGCTTTAAAGAACTACGTTAAAACTAGACTTCCAGTGCATTGGAGGTCTAATAGAAAAGCATGGGTGACTGCAGCCGTTTTCAAAGATTGGTTTGACACCTGCTTTGTACCAGAGGTGAAAGCTTATTGCAGGGACAACAATATCCCTTTTAAAATTTTGCTCCTTGTAGACAATGCTCCTGGCCACCCTTGAACTTTAGATGAACTGAATCCTAACATTCGAGTGGAATTCCTACCACCGAATACCACCTCACTCCTGCAGCCCATGGATCAATGTGTCATAGCCACCTTCAAGTTGAACTACTTGAAAAGAACCTTCAGCAAGTGTATTGCAGCAATAGAAAATGAAGAGAGGACAGGGCAAGAAGTCCTAAAGAAATTCTGGAAAAGCTACAACATCTTGGATTGCATCAAAACTATAAGAGATGCTTGGAATGACATCAAGGAAACAACCATGAAAGGGGCCTGGAAAAAATTATGCCCACAGTTATTTGATGATGTCAAAGCCTTTGAAGATCCTGTAGCTGATGTTACTGAAAATATTGTAGAGATGGCAAGGCAGTTAGAGCTGGACGTGGAGGCAGAAGATGTTGCTGAACTTATGGCGTCCCATACTGAACCCCTCAGCAATGGAGATCTTCTTGAACTTGAAGAGGAGAGAGAAGAAGAAAATGTGCCGGATGAGGATGAGACCATGGAACAGCCTGAAGGCCTAACTTCAAAAGTTCTCTTGGAAACTTCCTTCATCTTGATAGCGCCATGGCTCTTTTTGAAAAGCATGATAGGGACTTTGAAAGAAGTTCCAAAGTCAATGCATTTCGGGGGCTTATGCCTGTTACAAAGAAATCTACAGGGAAAAGAAAAGAGCTACAGTTCAAACTTCCATAGACACCTACTTTCTCAAAAGGCCAGCAGCAGCACCCAGTCAATCTCCCAGACCATCAACATCCACTGAAAGTCCATCTCTAGCATCGACATCAGCCCCAAGACCTACTCCTACTTCAGGTAGTCCATCCAAGTCGCCAGCAAGAAAGCGTCTAGCCCTTGACGACTCGACTTATGAAGTAGAAGATATGCCCTCTCTTTCATCCTTCCTGCAATACATGTACATTTTCATTCATCCATTTCGCATCTGCCAGCTGACATGAAAGGTAAGCTTACTTTATTTTATTTTATGTTTATTTTAGTTATAAACGTGTTATGTACATCAGTTATGCTCATCTATGACGATTGCAGTGCAGTACATGCATCAAGAAGTGGGGGGAAAGTAGTGCTTCACTTTAAGTACATTTTCACTTTACATACACGCTCCGGTCCCATTGCATATGTTAAAGCGGGGTATGCCTGTAGTTAGCCTGGGGTCAAAGAGTAAACGAGAATGCTTTTTTGCCACATGGCTCAATTTTATTGATTATACAAACTAACCAGAACATGGAAGATCTCCACCACAAGATCATACGAGACAGTGAAATTTGTAGTTTAGCGGATTTCCTTTGTCAGTTGATGTGTATTGGACGTTATGATAGAATGCAGTATACTGTGCTCCTTTCAGAATATTGTATTTTGTATAAGATTTTATTATTTCTTTCTCCCCCTCTTCATTACAAATTGTATGTCTTCTCTCCTTCTCCTTTATTCTTTCCGTCCCGCTTTCCTCCCCAGCCCCTTCTCTTTTTCCCTTTTCTGTTTATTGTTTACTTACACAGGGCTAACACGGCTGTTTGTATTTGGAAATAAAATGAATGAGAATTTATTGTTGTTGCTATTATGTGCCTTCAAGTCGATCACGACTTATGGCGACCCTATGAATCGGCGACCTCCAATAGCATCTTTCGTGAACCACCCTGTTCAGATCTTGTACGTTCAGGTCTGTGGCTTCCTTTATGGAATCAATCCATCTCTTGTTTGACCTTCCTCTTTTTCTACTCCCTTCTATTTTTCCCAGCATTATTGTCTTTTCTGGTGAATCATGTCTTCTTGTTATGTGTCCAAAGTATGATAACCTCAGTTTCATCATTTTAGCTTCTAATGGTAGTTCTGGTTTAATTTCTTCACCCTATTATTTGTCTTTTTTGCAGTCCATGGTATGCACAAAGCTCTCCTCCAACATCACATTTCAAATGAGTTGATTTTTCTCTTACCCACTTTTTTCACTGTCCAACTTTCACATCCATACATAGAGATAGGAAATACCATGGTCTGAATGATCCTGACTTTAGTGTTCAGTGATACATCTTTGCATTTGAGGACCTTTTCTAGTTCTTTCACAGCTGCCCTCCCCAGTCCTAGCCTTCTTCTGATTTCTTGACTATTGTCCCCATTTTGGTTAAGGTCTGTGTCGAGGTATTGATAATCCTTGACAAGTTCAATGTCCTCATTGTCAACTTTAAAGTTGCATAAACCTTCTGTTGACAGTACTTTCGTCATTTTGACATTCAACTGTAGTCCTACTTTTGTGCTTTCCTCTAACTTTCATCAGCATTCGTTTTAAATCATTACTGGTTTCTGCTAGTAGTATGGTATTGTCTGCATATCTTAAATTATTAATATTTTTCCCTCCAATTTTCACATCTCCTTCATCTTGGTCCAATCCTGTTTTCCATATGATATGTTCTGCATATAGATTAAATAAATAGGGTGATAAAATACACCCCTGTCTCACACCCTTTCCGATGCGGAACCAATCGGTTTCTCCATATTCTGTCCTTACAGTAGCCTCTTGTCCAGAGTATAGGTTGTGCATCAGGACAATCAGATGCTGTGGCACCCCCATTTCTTTTAAAGTATTCCATGGTTTTTCATGATCTACACAATCAAAGGCTTTGCTGTAATCTAAAAAGCACAAGGTGATTTTCTTCTGAAATTCCTTGCTCCATTTTATTATCCAACGTACGTTTGCAATATGATCTCTGGTGCCTCTTCCCTTTCTAAATCCAGCTTGGACATCTGGCATTTCTCGCTCCATTTATAGTAAGAGTCTCTGTTGTAGAATCTTGAGCATTACTTTACGTGCATGAAATAATAAGGCAATAGTTCAATAATTACTGCATTCCCTGGGATCCCCTTTCTTTGGAATTGGGATGTATATTGAACGCTTCCAGTCTGTGGGCCATTGTTTAGTTTTCCATATTTCTTGACAGATTTTTGTCAAAATGTGGACAGATTCAGTCTCAGTAGATTGTAGCAACTCTGTTGGTATGCCATCTATTCCTGGTGATTTGTTTCTTCCAAGTATTTTAAGAGCAGCTTTCACCTCACATTCTAAAATATCTGGTTCTTCATCATACGGTTGCTCCATGAATGAATCTGTCATCCTGACATCTCTTTTATAGAGTTCTTCAGTGTATTGCTTCCATCTTCCTTTTATGTCATCTTTGTCAGTCAGTGTGTTCCCCTTTTGATTATTCAACATCCCTACTCTTGGTTTAAATTTCCTTTTCATTTCTCTAATCTTTTGGAATAGGGCTCTTGTTCTTCCCTTTTTGTTGTCCTCTTCTATTTCTATACAATAACTATTGTAAATAGTTCCCTTTGTCTCTACATATTAGTCACTGTATTATTTCATTTATGGTTCTGACCGTGTTTCTGTCTCCTTTTCCTTTTGCTTTCCTTCTCTTAAAATGGTTAAAGAGAATTTCTTCAGTCATCCATTGAGTATGAGTATGAGTATATATTTATATATATACATTGAGGATGATATATATATCTTGTAAAGAAACCGTACAAAAGAGAAAACGTAGTTAAAACCACAAAATTCCAATAAAATTCAGTAATACAGGAGTGATAAATATCAGCAGGGCTGCACTTGGAAAACACTATGCTTCATGATCCAAATGTCTAGACAAAAATGTCTTCAGCTTTCATTTAAACATTTTAACTGTGGGGGCAGGCCCAATATCACCTGAAGCACCACTTGGTGGTGCCACCACCAAGAATGCCCTGATAGGTTCTCTGGTGGTAACTCACCCCCACTAGCAATTTCAAGGCTTGCAGAAAGTAAAATGGACAGCATGTTCTGTTTCAGTCTGAGCACTATGGAATAATTGTACTGTATATGTGTAATCTATATAGTATGATGCAATGCAAAGTTTTTATCTGCCTCTTCCAGCTTTGGTGGGAGGGGCAGCAGCGCTTTCCTAATGTCCTGTTACCTACATCATTGTGGCGTTCTGGGAGGGGCAAGGCCAGCAAAACATGCACCAGATTACCTCCCCCAATGTGTTTGCATTGAGCAGCCTTGGCACTGCCTCACCCCTCTCCCTTCCAGTATACTACAGTGACGTAGGTGTGAATTGGTCATTATCAGTGTGAGTAGTTTTGCTGGAGAAGAATATTTTAGACCCATTTATCCCCTGATGAAGGCCAAACCACAGAGTGGCCGAAACGCGTTGGGTTTTTGTCACAATAAATATATTTTTTCAAGCATTTCGGGTTCCCCCCCCCTTTTTTTTGTTCTTTTTGCAGGTGTGAGGAGGCCAGGTGAGTGCTGCCACCCTGCCAACGGTCTGTTCTGTGATTTTATTTCACTTTCTTACTAATACACTGTTGTTCATGGTGGCCTTTTAGGATGGGAGTGATTAAACAACTGAGGGAGATTGCCTGCGTTTGTGATTGCTGATTCTCATCGAGTGTTTCCGCCTCCTTCACTTTTATAGCTAAGGGTTTTTGGTGGGAGAATGTCATCGCTGCTTTCCTGAATCGAAATTCTCTGGTCAGCTGGCTGGTCAGGACTGTAAGTAGGCATAATTTTGTCTTCCTTTTTGGACTCATTGCTGAAAATCCAAATTGAGGAAGTTGTTCTGTTTCTGCTTTGCTGCAGGTTTTGAACGAAGCGGAAAGCTTTGAGGCTGCTGCTCTTATGCTGTCCAAGACGCCAATTATAGCTGACGTGTACTACATCATTGGGGGCACAACGCCCAGGGAGGGGGCCGTCATTACAAGAAAGAGAAGCGGGCCGGTAGATATTTGGCCCTTGGATCCTCTGAGTGGAGGGTGAGCGAGCAGCCTTGTAGCCTTGAGAGAATACTAAAGAGTTAAGCCCCAGCTGATAGCCATCAGCCTCAAGTAACACATCATTGGCTGGCAGCAGTAGCTGGGAGGAACCAGCCACACATATAAAGTCAGAGCACCCTAGCGAGGGAGCCTGCTCCACGAGCTAGAGGGAGCCCCAGCTGACGAAGCGTCAAGGCCCCAGCTGACAAAGCGTCAAGGCGAGTTAAGCAGCAGAGCGAGTTCGGCAGCAGGGCGAGGAGGCCAGGGCCCCCCACTCTGCCCGTCTGTTCCCTGACCTCAACTAAACCGCAGTCTCCAACCCATTAACGTAATAAACCTTAAACAAAACTATGCAGGTAAGAAGCCAGCAGGGGTGTGGGGGCTTTCCAGTGTTTTGCACCGCTTGCAGCATGTATGACTATCTGCCTGTTGGACAGAAGTCGTGGGTGTGCTCTCGGTGCAATGAGCTCCTGGCTCTCCGGGAACGACTTCATTTCCTGGAGGCCAAGGTGGCGGACCTGGAAAAGCTGAGAGAGGCAGAGAGGTGTGTGGAGGAGGCCTTCAGGGACGTTATAGCTGTGTCCCACTCCAACGATGATAGCTCTCCTGCTATCATGGACAACAATGGTCTCGGGGAAGGAGAGCATCCAGCTGAGGAAGAGGGAAACGATCCCTTAGAAGGGACCCATTCCTTGGGGGATGAGCAGCCATCCTCTCGTGCCGAGGATATATCTCCAGGGGGTGGAGGGATCCTTGTAGTGGGTGATTCGATCATTAGGAACATAGACAGTGGGGTGTGTGATGGGCGTGTAGACCGCAAGGTGTTTTGCCTGCCTGGTGCGAAGGTTGTGGATATCGCCCGTCGTTTAGATAGTTTGGTAGACAGTGCTGGGAAGGAGTCAGTGGTCGTGGTGCACGTTGGCACCAACGACATGGGGAAATGCAGCCGTGAGGTCCTGGAAGCAAAATTTAGGTTGCTAGGTAGGATGCTGAAAGCCAGGACCTCCAAGGTGGCTTTCTCTGAAATGCTACCGGTTCCACGCGCAGGACCAGCCAGACAGGCCCAGCTTCGCAGTCTCAATGCGTGGATGAGACGATGGTGTCGGGTGGAAGGGTTCGGATTTGTTAGGCACTGGGGAACATTTTGGGACAAGCCGGGCCTGTACAAAAGGGACGGGCTCCACTTGAACCAGAATGGAACCAGACTGCTGGCACTTAATATTAAAAAGGTAGCAGAGCAGCTTTTAAACTGACTGAGGGGGGAACCCGACAGGAGCTGAGAAAGGTCCGGTTCGGAATAAACCTCCCCCCTGGGATAAAAACCAAAGAAATGATGAAATGTTAAAAGGGGTAGGCCTAGAAGTAGGCATTGTGAGAGCAGGGGCACAGGATATCAATTCAGAAGAGCAAAATTACCACAGGCCTAACCACAAGTGCCAAAGACACTTGAAGAGAGACACTGCTTACAAGTGCCTGTACGCTAATGCTAGGAGCCTCCGAACCAAGATGGGAGAACTGGAGTGCTTGGTCTTAGAGAAGAGCATTGATATAGTGAGCATAACCGAGACCTGGTGGAATGGAGAAAATCAGTGGGATACGGTTATCCCTGGATATAAACTATATCGGAAGGACAGGGAAGGACGTATTGGTGGCGGAGTCGCTCTATACGTGAAAGAAGGCATTGAATCCAGCAAGCTGGAAACCCCAAAAGAGGCAGACTCCTCCACAGAATCGTTGTGGGTGGTGATACCGTGCCCCAGGAGGGACTTAATACTGGGAACGATCTATCGTCCCCCTGATCAAAATGCTCAGGGAGACCTGGAGATGAGATATGAAATTGAGGAAGCATCCAAACTAGGAAATGTGGTAGTAATGGGTGACTTCAACTACCCGGACATAGACTGGCTGCATATGTGTTCCAGTCATGACAAAGAAGCAAAGTTTCTAGATATTCTAAATGACTATTCCCTAGATCAGTTGGTCATGGAACTGACCAGAGGGACGGCAACCCTGGACTTAATCCTCAGTGGGGACCGGGACCTGGTGCGAGATGTAAGTGTTGTTGAACCGATTGGGAGCAGTGACCACAGTGCTATTAAATTAAACATACATGTAACTGGCCAATTGCCAATAAAATCCAACACGGTCACATTTGACTTCAAAAGAGGAAACTTCACAAAAATGAGGGGATTGGTAAAAAGAAAGCTGAAAAACAAAGTCCAGAGGGTCACATCACTCGAAAATGCTTGGAAGTTGTTTAAAAACACTATATTAGAAGCTCAACTGGAGTGCATACCGCAGATCAGAAAAGGTACCGCCAGGGCCAAGAAGATGCCAGCATGGTTAATGAGCAAAGTCAAGGAAGCTCTTAGAGGCAAGAAGTCTTCCTTCAGAAAATAGAAGTCTTGTCCAAATGAAGAAAATAAAAAAGAACACAAACTCTGGCAAAAGAAATGCAAGAAGACAATAAGGGATGCTAAAAAAGAATTTGAGGAGCACATTGCTAAGAACATAAAAACCAACAACAAAAAATTCTATAAATACATTCAAAGCAGGAGACCATCTAGGGAGACAATTGGACCCTTGGATGATAAGGGAGTCAAAGGTGTACTAAAGAACGATAAGGAGATTGCAGAGAAGCTAAATGAATTCTTTGCATCTGTCTTCACAGTGGAAGATATAGGGCAGATCCCTGAACCTGAACTAACATTTGCAGGAAGGGATTCTGAGGAACTAAGACAAATAGTGGTAACAAGAGAGGAAGTTCTAAGCTTAATGGACAATATAAAAACTGACAAATCACCGGGCCCGGATGGCATCCACCCGAGAGTTCTCAAAGAACTCAAATGTGAAATTGCTGATCTGCTAACTAAAATATGTAACTTGTCCCTCGGGTCCTCCTCCGTGCCTGAGGACTGGAAAGTGGCAAATGTAACGCCAATCTTCAAAAAGGGATCCAGAGGGGATCCCGGAAATTACAGGCCAGTTAGCTTAACTTCTGTCCCTGGAAAACTGGTAGAAAGTATTATTAAAGCTAGATTAACTAAGCACATAGAAGAACAAGGCTTGCTGAAGCAGAGCCAGCATGGCTTCTGCAAGGGAAAGTCCTGTCTCAGTAACCTATTAGAATTCTTTGAGAGTGTCAACAAGCATATAGATAGAGGTGATCCAGTGGACATAGTGTACTTAGACTTTCAAAAAGCGTTTGACAAGGTATCTCACCAAAGGCTTCTGAGGAAGCTTAGCAGTCATGGAATAAGAGGAGAGGTCCTCTTGTGGATAAGGAATTGGTTAAGAAGTAGAAAGCAGAGAGTAGGAATAAACGGACAGTTCTCCCAATGGAGGGCTGTAGAAAGTGGAGTCCCTCAAGGATCAGTTGTTAAAACAAAAAGGGATTGCGAAGAGCTCCAAAAAGATCTCTCCAAACTGAGTGAATGGGTGGAAAAATGGCAAATGCAATTCAATATAAACAAGTGTAAAATTATGCATATTGGAGCAAAAAATCTGAATTTCACATATACGCTCATGGGGTCTGAACTGGCGGTGCCCGACCAGGAGAGAGACCTCGGGGTTGTGGTGGACAGCACGATGAAAATGTCGACCCAGTGTGCGGCAGCTGTGAAAAAGGCAAATTCCATGCTAGCAATAATTAGGAAAGGTATTGAAAATAAAACAGCCGATATCATAATGCCGTTGTATAAATCTATGGTGCGGCCGCATTTGGAATACTGTGTACAGTTCTGGTCGCCTCATCTCAGAAAGGATATGATAGAGTTGGAAAAGGTTCAGAAGAGGGCAACCAGAATGATCAAGGGGATGGAGCGACTCCCTTACGAGGAAAGGTTGCAGCATTTGGGGCTTTTTAGTTTAGAGAAAAGGCGGGTCAGAGGAGGCATGATAGAAGTGTATAAAATTATGCATGGCCTTGAGAAAGTGGATAGAGAAAAGTTCTTCTCCCTCTCTCATAATACTAGAACTCGTGGACATTCAAAGAAGCTGAATGTTGGAAGATTCAGGACAGACAAAAGGAAGTACTTCTTTACTCAGCGCATAGTTAAACTATGGAATTTGCTCCCACAAGATGCAGTAATGGCCACAGGCTTGGATGGCTTTAAAAGAAGATTAGACAAATTCATGGAGGACAGGGCTATCAATGGCTACTAGCCATGATGGCTGTGCTCTGCCACCCTAGTCAGAGGCAGCATGCTTCTGAAAACCAGTTGCCGGAAGCCTCAGGAGGAGAGAGTGTTCTTGCACTCAGGTCCTGCTTGCGGGCTTCCCCCAGGCACCTGGTTGGCCACTGTGAGAACAGGATGCTGGACTAGATGGGCCACTGGCCTGATCCAGCAGGCTCTTCTTATGTTCTTATGTTCTTATGTAATCATGGAGCTTCGTAGGTTGGGAGATGGAAAACGAGTTACGTATTTGTAGATTGAGGGAATATAAGTGTTCCTTGGTGGCTTTTGAGCAGGGGAGGGAGCTCAACTGTTTGGAAAAGGCCTCTAGCCAGAAGAGATCCAGGCTGGTCCAACCTGAGGCTGCTGAAGGGCTGATCTTGTATAGTATCTGATCACTCAATACAGAAGGTGAGTAGCCATTTATGAAAGGCTTGCTCACAGGAAGGGAACCTCCTGCCCAAATGCGGCCTCCAGACCTCTCTGTCTGGCCCTTGGGACTCTCCCAAGGCCATGGATCCCTCTTTAGCCACAGCCCCACTCCCAAGGCCACACCCCTCATCAGCCCTACTTCATATCCTTGCTGAGTATTTTTGCCTGGCTGGAAGACAGAGGGGGTGTGCGTAGAAACTAGCCTTCTGTACAGAGGTATATTTTACATCCGTTGTTCCATTCACGTCTGCCTCTTGCCCCACTGAGCTATGGCAGGTGGCCCTTGGAAAGTTGCCCAGAAGGGAATGCGGCCCTTGAGCTGAAAAAGACTCCCTACATATGGGCTAACTCAACGTGATGCGAGCAGTGAGGTGTGTGTGTTTATGTCCATTCATGTGTAAAATGGAGGTGGATCTAATTTTTGTATTAAATGGGGTGTGCAGGTGAGGGGGGCTCCCTCTCTGCGCTCATCTCTTTATGATCCATCATTTGCGGAACTTTCTCCCAGCCCGGCTATAATTCAGTCTAGGGAATTAGTGTCTTTAAAGTTGCAGGGAGGCAAGACAGCGCCCCCCACACCTGCCCACCTCTATTCCACCCTGTGTTTATACACCAGCAAGGCATATACTTAGGCAGACAAATGTGGGTAGGCCCTGTTGTGTCTAGTCTGACTCCTAAAGGGATAACCGGAGCAAATGTTTCCTTTGCTGTATTTGCCCATTTGGTGAGGAGAATCTAACATTTTATTGTTTGTTTACATTAGGATTCACATCCCCCCACCTTTCTATGCTAGAGGCAAATTTTGAGGTGGTGTACAAAATAAAAATATATTAACAAAATAACGGCAAAAATCAACAAAATAGTAGCAATAAAACACAGCAGGAACAGTACACAAAAACACATAATCAAATTCTGCCTTCCCCATGCTGTTGCGCTCTTCCTCCCTCCCCAATATTTTGAACTACAACTCCCATCAGCCCCGGGCAGCACGGCTGGGAAAAAAAGGCAGCAAAAAGAAAGTCCATAGAATCCTCAGACAGAGGCAATGAAGGGGTCAGCCAGATGAACCTCCTAATTGAGGTGCCCCAACTCATTTAAGATAGCCAGTGTGGTGTAGTGGTTAGAGTGTTGGACTACGACCTGGGAGACCAGGGTTCGAATCCCCACACAGCCATGAAGCTCACTGCCTCTCAGTCTCAGAGGAAGGCAATGGTAAACCCCTCTGAATACTGCTTACCATGAAAACCCTCTTCATAGGGTTGGGAAGAGTCGGAATCAACTTGAAGGCAGTCCATTTCCATTTTACCAGGTTGAAGGAGGGTTGGGAAGACAGGTTTTAAAAAATAGGCCAAACTGATGCAGTGATAAGTATTAACTGTGTCTTGTTTGTAGGTGGTACCGGGTGGAGACCAACTACGATCACTGGACAACCCCTCCTCCTTTGGATGATCGAAGGTATATTTTGCTGGGAGGTGATTTTGTCAAGTGACCTTTTTTTAAAAAAGGAAAAAGGAAAAAAATGTGCAGAATGCATACATGCTTGATTATACAGGAGAGCCACTGCGATATAGCGGTTATGAAACAGCATTATCGTGAAATCTCAGATACCACAGTAAGGTTCTACAGGTGGAGTGGCTGGAACCTCAGGGTTCCACCCAACCTCCTGATAACTTCTTCTTGTGTGTAGGTGGGGTTCTGCTACAAAAGTCTCCCGGTGCTACGTTGTTGTTGTTGTTGTTGTTATTATTATTATTATTATTATCAGCTGCAGCAGCAGCAGCTTCCACACGTCTCAAGGTGATGAAACAACTAAAACAAGATGAAACAACAACAACAAAAAGTTTAAAAACTGCACAGACCAGCAGCACATAAATTAAAAAGTAAATAAATAAAAAGTACATCCATGGCAGAGACCTATTCATCCAGCTGGGAAAGCTTGTCAGAACAAAATGTCTTCAGCTGTTTCTAGAAAGTTCAGATAGTAGCAGAACTAGCATGACATGGTGCCTTTAACTTCCAGAGCTGATCCAGGAGGATACCATGGTCAGTGATATCAAAAGCCACAGAGAGATCAAGGAGAACCATCAGAAGAAGTTCTCTTCTGATAAATCAGTGACCCGGACTATTTTCAGTGCTGAACCCAGGTCTGAGGCCAGATTGAAATGAGTCTAGATAATCACCATATAGAATGATAGAATAGTAGAGTAGGAAGGGACCTATAAGGCTATCGAGTCCAACCCCCTGTTCCATGCAGGGCTGTCCTGCTGCCTCTTGAATGCCCCCAGCGCTGGAGAGCCCACCACTTTCCTAGGCAATTGGTTCCACTGTCCTGCTGCTCTAACAGTTACAATGTTTTTCCTGATGTTCAGCAGAAATCTGGCTTCCTGTAACTTGAGGCTCAGGCACACCTGAAGCTGACTGACCACTGCCATCTCAGTCCCCTTGCCCAGGAATGGGACGTTGGCCACTGAATGGTAGTTATCTAATATCTCAGGGTCTAGAGAGGGGTGCTTGAGGAGGGGCCTTGGCACTGCCTCCTCCAGGGCAGTGGGCACTACCCCTCTCTCAAAGAGGTGCTAACCGCTCCCTGGACCCACCTGGTCAGTTCTTCCTTGCCTTGAAAGGCAAGAGTCGAGAGCATGTGGTAGACTGGACACCTGCAAGCATTAAGTCTGCATCCTCAGGCCGCTCTGGATTCCATCAGGAGGAAGGTTGGGATATACATTCAATAATTAACAATAATAATAATAACTGAAAGTGACCCCGCAAGCCAAGACTAGATGCTGCTCAGCCTCCTGTTTTTTTCCCCCATGGACAAGGAGAATCTCATCTGGGGGAAACATTCAGACACCTCCTTCCTGCAGTATAAACTAGTACTCTGCATCATGAGTCTTGTTCAGCCACCATTTATCCACCAACATTTTATTTTTCTTCTACAGGACTCCAGCCATGAAAGCGCTGAATGCCACTGGACAGAGCAAGATTAATCCCAAGTCTCTCTACAATGTAAGTCCTCTATTTTATTTTATGTCATACCCATTTTAAAAAATTAAAACTCTTGTATCGAGAGCTTTGTGCTAGAGTCATTTTCTGGTGGGATCTTTCAAGGGTTGCCAGCTTTTTGGGCCTGTGGTCACAGCTGCAAGCAGGAGGACCTATTAAAGGTGACACACACAGACACACACACTGCAACCTAGCACATGCTACAATTCTATTGGCTGCAGAGTGCTTCTTTCAAGCCTAATTTCAATGAAATTGGGGAGGGGCAGACCTCAGAGTGCAGTCTTTGTGGGACAGACTCCTGTCTAAAAACCTGGAGAGCTGCTGCCAGTCAGTGTAGACAATACTGAGCTAGGAATCTCAGAAGTTGCCCTATACCGAGTCAGACCATTGCTGCCTCTAGCTCAGTATTGTATGCACTGACTGGCAGCAGCTCTTTGGGGTTTCAGGTAGGAGCCTTGCCCCACCCTGCCAGAAGATGCTGGGGATTGAACCAGGATCCTTCTGCATGCAGAGCTGATGCTGTATTGCTGAGCCTACGTCCCTCCCCTAGATGGACTGATGGACCAGACTGTGGTCTGAAGGCACATGAGGCCAGCTCCCTGCTGAAGCTAAGCAGGGTCAGGTCTGGTCAGTGCCTGGATGGGAGACAGCCTGGGAAGCCGCCTCGCGTTTCATGAAAAAGAAAGGCGGGGTATAAATGTATTAAGGCAGCTTCCTATGTTCTAAACATCTGTAGTTAATGTTTGCTGTGGTATCTTGGAAAACAATTCCCCACCACCACCAATGCTGCTGTTTTATTGTCCTTATGCTATACTTCTGCATGCTGCTGAAACATTTTTTTCAAATTAAGCCGTTCAGAAGTGCTTTTAATTAATTCAGAACGTGGACTCCTTCCACTTTGTTGTTTTCCAGGTACTATCAGTACAGCCGGTCTTAAACAAGTAAGGTTTTTTTTCTTAATTGCTTACTGTGATACCTTTGTTTTGGATTCCCCCCTTCCCCCGTCTTCCCTTAGGTCTATCACTGGCTATACGACAGGGGTAGCCAATGTGGTGCCCTCCAGAGGTTGCTGGACTCCAGCTCCCATGAGCCCCAGCCAGCATGGCCAATGATCTGGGAATGGGATGATGGGAGTTGTAGTCCAGCAGCATCTGGGGGAGAGCCACATTGGCTAGCCCTGCCCCATGGATTATATCCACACCCTATATTTAAAGCACATGGCTTTCCCCCAGAGAATCCTGGGAACTGTAGTTTGTTAATGTATGCTGGGAACTGTAACTCTGTGGGGTGAACTACGGTCCCCAGGATTCTTTGGGGGAAGCCATGACAGTTAAAGTGGTATATGGACTGCCTTCAAGTCGATCCCGACTTATGGCGACCCTATGAATAGGGATTTCATGGTAAGCGGTATTCAGAGGGGGGTTACCATTGCCTCCCTCTGAGGCTAGTCCTCCCCAGCTGGCTAGGGCCTGCTCAGCTTGCCACAGCTGCACAAGCCAGCCCCTTCCTTGTTCTCAACTGCCAGCTGAGGGGCAACTGGGCTCCTTGGGACTATGCAGCTTGCCCACGGCTGCACAGGTGGCACGGCCCGTAACCCCTGAGCCACTCCTTGTGGGGGTGATCTTTAGCTGGCCCTTGACACCCAGGAGACACGAGTGGGATTTGAACTCACAGACTCTGGACTCCCAGCCAGGCTCTCCTCCCCACTGTGCTATACCAGCTGACAGGATGTGTCCTTAGTGACTGTAATACTCCTGCCCCCAGCTCCCATCTAGAGGAAGAGAGACAACCAGAAAAGGGTCGGTCAGAGTCCTCTGCTGTTCCATTAGGGTTGAGGGAAGGCATCTGGGGCCAGTCCATAGTTGAACCGATGAGGGTTTGGTGCCCTTGACTCTGCCAACATGGAGCTGACCCCTTTTGACAATCCTGTTCTGTCTGGATCCCAGCATGCATCAAGCATTTCATTCGTCAAAGACCAACTCAGTCAGGTTGCTCCTTCAACTGTCGTTCACAGAAGCCATTTCATTAGATTGCAGCAGATGGAACTGTGCAGAAAGACCAGCAACTTTAGGCTTCTCCTCTTCAAAGTATTTCCATTCCAGCTGGTCATTGCAAAAAGTCTGTAACTAAAGAAAGAGTGCCTGGGTTTTCTTTTTTCCTGCTCCCACCCCATCCCCTTTCCTTGTATATCATGGCTTTTAGATTGTAAGCCAGTCTTAAGACATTTGTAAGCCTTTCTGGGAGGAGCCTTTTTTATTTTTTCGCTGAGAAGGATAAAGATGCTTTAAATAAATAATTCAGTGTATAAAAGGGGTCTTCCAAATCTAGTCTCTGTTCTATTCAAATTAAAGTTTAGGTTGGAGTGAGAATTTTATGTATATCATGCCTCATTTCTTTTCATATTTTTTACAAGCTGTACAGTTTATACCACTGTAATGAGTGCTGCAACCCCCGGTGAGTACATGACACGGATCAGGACCTTGGAGGGAAAATGTGTAAGTTTTAATATTTAATGCAGATTGCCACTTGGATTGTCAGTTCTCAGACCCATCCAAATACCCAACTTCTCTGGCTGGCAATCCCTGACATGTAACTGCTTTGCACTGGCCAAAAAACGTAGTATTTAAACCCTCCCCAGACCCATTTTCTTGTATTTCCAGAAACGTAGCTTTAATTTGCATAGCGGTTTAACAGTCAGTCCCTCTTCTAGCGACTCTGGGAATTTATAGCTCTGTGAGGAGAATAGGGCTCTTCAGACCGCTTACTAAGATCCGACACTTCCCAGGATTCTTAGGGGGAAGCCATGACTGTTAAAGTGGTATAATATTGCTTTGAATGTATGATGCGGATGCGGCCTGATCACATTGCCTGTTGCTCTTTGTGGATTTACAGTTATAATCTCAGATGGGGATGTACATATCCAGACACATCCGTCACGTTCAGTGTTGATTGGACAGTAGTTGTGATGTTGCACCAACATATTCCATTGAATGTTTATGTTCTCTCTCTTCAGACTACTGACAACAGCAGTGAAATTTGGGTGATATAACTTGCATAGAGGTAGCTATGCAAGTGTGTTGCAGTAAAAATAACAAAGCCTTGTGGCATCAGACCAAAAAATAATATTGGTTTATTCGAAGAGGAAACAGGGAAAAATTAGCATTTACAATTAATGTGAACAGCATCTAACCTTTACTCAGTCATTCATTCCCTAACATCATAGATAGCATAAGACAGAGACCCTAAGGCTAAGTACAGTCAAAGCTGCATGAAATCATACAGAGAAAGAAGGAAATCAATAGAGATATGCATAGACTATACATTTCCTCAAGGATATCAGGGCAGGATTATATGCTTAGTGAGAGCCAGCCTCTCTCTTTCTCCTCCTGCATATTACCACCTGGCCAAGCATCTCATTCTTATCTCTCTCCTTATCCGGTGTCCCAAGTTACATGTTGAGATGATCTTGGAGAGTGTTGTGTAAAATGAGGAAGTTATTGGAGGCCAAGAGGTGCTACCAACTCTTCAAAAACTAAAGTTTAAACCTTTATATTGGACCTTCATTGGACTGAATGTAATTTGGGAGTGGGGATACTAGTGAGTGATTTCGTATAAAACTGAGTTTCCTGTTATATGGTTGTTCTATCTACTAGACTTTACTTCCTTTAATTCCTTTACTTGCAGGAATTGAATTTGTGTTAATTAACTCATACCCTTATCTTTTGTGAGTTTCACTGACTCAAACACTTAGGCATATACCATTGTCTCATTAAAGGGATTACACCTGAGCATACTTGGGAGTTTAAACCTTTCTGTACGACTAATTAATTCTGTTGGTACATGTCTTCCTGGGATTAGCAAACTAGTTCCCATGACTTTGTGGTCAACGCAAGGCCTGTACTATAGAGGTCACTCAAATTATAGATTTTTATGCTCTGATCCATTGAGATGAATCTGAGAATAAAAACTCCATTTTTATCACCCTATTTGTTTAATCTGTACGCAGAACAGATACAGAAAGCGGGATTGGACCAAGATGAAGGAGGTGTGAAAATTAGAGGGAGAAATATCAATGATTTAAGATATGCAGACGATACCATACTATTAGCAGAAACCAGTAATGATGTGAAAAGAATGCTGATGAAAGTTAAAGAGGAAAGCACAAAAGCAGGACTACAGCTCAACCTCAAAACAACGAAAGTAATGACAACAGAAGATTTATGTAACTTTAAAGTTGACAATGAGGACATTGAACTTGTCAAGGATTATCAATACCTTGGCATAGTTATTAACCAAAATGGACACAATAGTCAAGAAATCAGAAGAAGGCTAGGGCAGCTGTGATAGCAGTGGCGTCACTAGGGTTGGTGTCACCCAGTGCGGTAACTCATAGTGTCACCCCCATGGACCTCCTCCCATACCAGACCATACAGAATCCTTAGTAATGTTTTTTGTACTAATGTTACTCGTAAATTGTAATTCCAATATATCACTGCATGTAATGGCAATAGTAGTGACATAAACAACTAGCAAAATTAAAATTACACCTTTAAATTACAATATCATACACACAGCCTAAATGTATTTACATTTACATAGTTTCATGTGGTTAAAGTGACAATTCGTTAAGAAAACAATAGAATTCTTTGTTATGTTTACTCAGAAGTCCCATTAATTTACAGCACAATCCTAACCATGTCTACTCAAAAGTAAGTCCTAATGAATTCAATGGGGTTTACTCCAGGCACATGGGATCAGCATTCCTTTACTCCCAGAAAAGCAGTATTGGATTAAAGCTTTCATATTGGAAAGGTTTTCAAAGCACTGCCCTCTCCAACAGCCCAGGGTCTGACTGCGTGCTACACACAAGAGGAAAAAAACTTTAACCCATATTCTTACTTACTCAAACTGAAGACCTCAAAACCACCATTTTGACGTTGTAATGAAGCCTAAGCACTGTCTGGGTCAACAAATCACAAGCCTGGCTCCCCTTATTGGCTACAATCCTGAAAGGGCGTGATTAGAGGCCAGAGCTTGGAAAAGTTATTTTTTTGAACTATAACTCCCATCAGCCCAATCCAGTGGCCATGCTGGCTGGGGCTGATGGGAGCTGTAGTTTAAAAAAGTAACTTTTCCAAGCTCTGGCTAAAAGCTGCTATACAGATTGGTTAAAAAACAGATTAAAGAGTCATGGGGGGCTGACGTTTTGGTGTATATCTCGGGAACCAGACGATCTAGAAACTTAGTGTTTTTCTTTAATTGAAGCTGAGAGTCCAGAGATTAAGGCAAGTTATCTGGAGACCCAGAGGGGACCCCCCAAAACCGGAAACTCCAGCTGAAAATCAGACACCTGGTAACCCTATTCCATCTTTGCACCCTGATTGACTGCACCCCGACCCCCCCTTGGTACGCCACTGAAGCATGCAGCGGGTTTACAGAGGCAGTGCTTGCCTGGGCTGGAGGTTTGAATCTCCTGCTCTTTGGCTGCAGAGCAGTTTTCCCCCCATCCTGCCTGGGAAGCCACTCAGGCACACAGCCCAAGAGCAGGCAGGGGTTCAAACCTCCCACCTAAAATTCACAGCTGATGAGTGGTCAGGGCAGGCAGGATGGGGGAAAAAAACTGCTCTGCAGCCGAAGAGTGGGAGATTCCTCAAGAGGGATGTGGCTGGCGAGATGGCCTCTGCAGGGCTGAAGATAGCGGCTCTGGGTGTCACCCCCCTCTGATGGTGTCACCCGATGCGGTCTGCACCCCCCAGTCATGCCACTGTATAGAACTAGAAAAGGTTCTCAAATGCAAAGATGTATCACTGAACACCAAAGTCAGGATCATTCAGACCATGGTATTCCCGATTTCTATGTATGGATGTAAAAGCTGGACAGTGAGAAAAGCAGATAAGAGAAAAATCAACTCGTTTGAAATGTGGTGTTGGAGGAGAGCTTTGCGGATACCATGGACTGCAAAAAAGTCAATTAATTGGGTGTTAGAGCGAATTAAACCAGAACTATCATTAGAAGCTAAAATGATGAAACTGAGATTATTATACTTTGGACACATAATGAGAAGACCTTATTCACTAGAAAAGACAATCATGCTGGGAAAAATAGAAGGGAGTAGAAAAAGAGGAAGGCCAAACGAGATGGATTGATTCCCTAAAGGAAGCCATAAACCTGAATGTACAAGATCTGAACAGGGTGGTTCATGACAGATGCTCTTGGAGGTTGCTGATTCATAGGGTCGCCATAAGTCGTAATCGACTTGAAGGCACATAACAAACAAAAAATGCATACCTTCTTCATACCGGTGCATTATCTCTTGACTAATGACTTGCCAGCATTTCTGCTTCTCCCACACTCAAGAAAAAAACATTTCTGCCCTCTAAGCAGGCATTCAGGCCTGTTTCCATTATGAGTCAGAGTCTCTTGACCAAAGTTTTCTTCCATTCCATCCGCAGCTTCTGGGATGATCACCTTCACCATCCACGCAGATCTGCTCCAAATACTGAACTCATTAACCGTGGCCAAGTTCAAAAATGATAGGAGTGAGCATTTGCTAAGCCCCCAAAGTAGCCAAAAGGTCCCCAGTCTCTAAAATTCTGCCACCCCCCCCCAACTTTTATTATATCTTATTAAAACTGATACAGGGACTTAGCTCACAAATAATCCAAAATAAAATGAAAGCAAATCTCCGAAGATTCCAAGCATAGACAGATACAATAACAAGCTCAAGTTGGCATAATTCTTAAGCAACCAGCCTGTTCATGGCTATAGGAAAGGAATGTATTGTACAGTGAGAATTCTGCCTTTTTTTTCACTTTGCACGGGGCACTTGAGAAAGTTAGAGACAGCACAGTTCCCATTTTGTGTACCCCCTTCTCTTGTTAAGCTAAGGGGACCCACTGGAACACCACTACCTCTCTGTCAAATGCTGTCACTGTACACAGCCCTTAATAATGCACTGGACTTGGCTTAAAATAAGACCAAAAATGTTTGTTTTCTTACTGATGGCTTAGTTCTGCTGATCCAAAAGAACTGGTAACCAGAAACTAAATTTTAATTATTTGAATGTTTGAAATCTTATGTCTTCAGGAAGGATTTAAACGTTAATGAATTGTTTTTACTGTTGATCTTGGAATAAAATTATTTTGCTGTTGATATTGATAGAATGGTAAATTTATTTATAAAGCAGTGGTGGCTTGCTTTTTTCTCGTTCTCTCTCCTACATTATTTATTAAATTTATATCCCACCCTTCCACCCAAAGGGAGCAAAATACAGTAGCAGATGATGATAAACTGCCTTCAAGTCAATTCTGACTGATGGCGACCCTACGAATAGGGTTTTCATGGTAAGTGGTATTCAGAGGGGGTTTACCATTGCCTTCCTCTGAGGCTGAGAGGCAGTGACTGGCCCAAGGTCACCCAGTGAGCTTCATGGCTGTGTGGGGATTCGAACCCTGGTCTCCCAGGCCATAGTCCAACACTCTAACCACTATGCCATACTGGCTCGAGCCAGCAATATAATACTGGCACAGAAAAAGCATATACAGCATATTCATTTCTGGGAAACACAACTCAAGGATTTTGATAAAGGGGTCCTTTTACACTTGTGACGTAGCTTCTTAAAAACAAGTCATTTCTGGGATCAGGGTAGTATCTTAATCCCCCCCCCCTTCCCCTTAAGTGAAGGAGGAGAATGTTGGATAGTTTGGAAATGCTGTTCTTCCTTCAGCTAGTAATCCAAATGCCACTTGGAAGTTATGGAGAATTTGGGCTTGAAATGTTAAGTGTACGTTGTTCTGGCTTGCACACGTTTCAGGCTCTAGCTCTGTCAGGAGGCAGATCAGGATGCTCAGTAAACAGGTAATCTGGAAGCAACCCTATATTACCTCCTCCAGATCTGCCCCCTTCTGTTTTTTCTTATTCAGAACATGTGTTCTCTGTTGAGAATCAATTGACCATTTAGTTTCCATGACAACATATTCCCTGTCATTTACCAAACAAAGTGCCTGGCCCCATTTAACCCTCTTCGGTTCAGCTCCAGTCTTGTTATTTAAAGTGGAGATTTGTTTTTTAAAACTCCACAGCTTCCAGTCCGTCTTTAGCCATATCCCATCTTTAAAATGTGATGTGAATTCAGTGCTTCCAGCATGCCACAAACTGAGGCGTCTCCCCCCTCCACGCACACTCCAGAGTCCTTGTTTGTGAAACTGTTTTGAAGTCAGCAAGAAGTGTGTTGCCATGGGTTTTAATAAGATCAAGATGTCACCCTAAGTGTTGCTACCTGCTTACCAACACACTCTGCTTTAACCTCCAAGAGGGTTAAGTGCACTTTGCATTGACCCAGAACAGGAGGCATCAGTGCAAATGGTTGGAAGTAAATTCTGGACAAAGTATTCATGATACACAAGAGGCGGCAATGAATATTATCTTAGCTGGCTTTTCAAAAAGGACTAGATACATTCATGGAAGACAAGTCACCCCAGTCTATGCCTCATGAATTGAAGCAGGATAACTGGAATAGTACCTGGGGTGTGTGTGCTAATGATTTATCATATTGTACCTCTTTCAGTCACTAGATTTACTGTATTTTATTATAGCACAGTGGGGAGGACAGCCTGGCTGGAAGTCCAGAGCCTGTGAGTTCAAATCGCCACTCAGTGTCTCCTGGGTGTCAAGGGCCAGCTAAAGATCACCCTCACAGTGAGTGACTCAGGGGTTACGTGCCCTGCCACCTGTGCTGCTGTGGGCAAGCTGCATAGTCCCAAAGAGCCCAGTTGCCCCCCAGATGGCAGTTGAGAACAAGGAAGGGGCTGGCTTGTGCAGCTGTGGCAAGCTGAGCAGGCCCTAGCCAGCTGGGAAGGACTAGCCTCAGAGGGAGGCAACGGTAAGCCCCCTCTGAACTCCGCTTACCATGAAAACCGTATTCAGAGGGTAGCCATAAGTTGGGATCGACTTGAAGGCAGTCCGTTTCATTTCATTCACTGCTGGGGGGGGGCGGAGTGTGGTGTAGAAATAAACTGATAATAATTGGCTCTACTCCTTTTACCAGCATTTTGCATCAAGCTACTCCCTGCTCCTTTGCTAACCAGTATTTTGGACCTTGGGGTTCTAGTAAAAAACAGCAAAACAGATCCCACAGGTGTTTAGGTCTGCTGACTTCTGATTCAGAGAACTGCCAAGTTCAAATCCCACCACAGACACAAACTCATTTTTAGGCAAGGTTGGACCAGAGGAGATTGCTAAGGCTGCCAAGTCTTGGCATGCTTACTTTGGAGTACAGGCCATTGAACTCTGCATAAAAGGAGAGTTGGCAAGGGCCACAGTTAAACCGCACTGCAGTGACAAGCCTGTATCTTTTATTTCCATCGTGCAAAAATGAGAGCAATAATACTGGCCTACTTTGGAGGGCACCATAAAGGATATACATACGTTAAGAATTTTGGAGAAAAAAATGAAATGCATTATATAAAACGCTAAGTATTCTTATATATGTTAATATGACAATGCCATATACTCTAGGATGGGCAGAACATGGTAAGGACTCATGTCATCATACACAAACAAAAGAGTAAGATATTGTCCCATGAGGCTCAAATCAAGTCACCCTAATTTTATTATATAGTTTACCAGAATAACATCCTTAAGAGGCACCCATGAAAGCACACAAAGTATTTACAATATATTTTACAGAAATCACGTTGTTCTTCCATTTATGTAAAATATTTACAAGTTTGTGTCGGACCCTGTTTTATTCAGAAGTCAATCCCATTGCTGTCCTCTGAGCATCTTTGTCTAGGACTCAAGTAACTGTTCCTTCATCAAGAGGGGGTGCACTTTCAGACTCTTTTGTGGGTGGCACAGTTAATGTGCACTGGGCACTCTTGTCACAACAAATCTGCTTCCAAAAAATAAAAAATAAAACTGTGGTATAGAAGGTGATGGGAATTGCATTAGAAAAGTATTAATTGCTTGACTCAATGTCATAGAAACTGTGCAAACAAATCAGACTGAATGCTCAACAAACAGATAATCTGGAAGTGGCTGTAATCAGAGTCTTTAATCTGTCATCAGAAATAAATTTTGAATTATGTTAAATGAAAATGCAAGTCTTTTCTTTATGCATCCAAGGTTGAAACATCTTACAAGTATTAAATCTAGATTTCGCTCCCACCATTGGCCAGGTTTAGATGATCATATCACTATGAATGAGCAGCCCTTTCATTCCATCCTTCGTGGTGTGAGCAATAAAGCTAGAAAGGCAATAATTAACTACAGTTAACCATATATTGTCTGAACTACAAAATTATAGTTCTGAACAGCCAGGATATTAAAAGCATGGTTTGAAGTTGGTTTAATATACCGGCTTTAATATACTTCAAAGCTGGCAAACAATTTCACAGTTCAGACAAAATGAGAAACTAGTTAATTGCTAACTGCAATGAATGAGCCAGCTCAGACACAGTTCATTTAACACTCTCCAGTCTTGAGTCACTTTTCTTTTATGTCCTCCAGCATGTCAGTGGTTATTTCACCAGCCTTTTCCTCTGTCTCAAGAGTGCATCCCGTAAAGCCAGCTGCAATATCAGAAAGATGTGTATCAGTATGCAGGACAGAGTGGTTTGGGAGATACTTAGGTTTTTAGATCATTTCAAATTTATTTATTTACTTATTGCAATAACTACGGGAAGGATAAATGGAAATACTGAGGTTTGGTTGGCTATGAGGGCAAGAGTTTAAGTAAGCAACTGTGCAGAGCACTGAAACTTCATCGCCTAAGCATTGGAAATCCCAGCTGTAATTTCATCAGTTATTTCCTACAACCTTTCCAGCATCTCTCTAGTCCTGAGGGACAGAAACTTGCATTCAGAATTGTAAAAGGGTGAAAAATGAAAAAAAAAGAAGAAACCAGAGGTTCTGCTGTAAACCACCCAGAGAGCTTCGGCTATGGGGCGGTATATAAATGTAATAAATAAATAAAGAAGGCTAACAAGTTAATCACCGTACAGGAAATACCACAGGCTAACCCCTCCCACCCTGGAAAAAAACCCCTCCTCTGACGCATATATGTTACTCCCAGCCTGTTTTTAAGTAAGCATTATCACCATTGTAATAATTGAAGAATTTTCAGCCTTAAATCAGGCTCCTTCTGGGAAGAAGGGCGGGATATGAATTCAATGAATAAATAAAAATATACAAGACAAGGTAATATTCTTACACGCAATTATTTCCCCCCCAGTAAATAGTTTAGCTTGTTTGCAAGAAAAAGTGACACAACAGAAAAAAAGTTGCACTTTCCGAATGTGACATTTGGAAACCTGACTTCAGTCGCCTCACACGTCCCTTGTATGAAGCAAGTTACAGTGTGTAGAAAGGAGTTGCAGGACCACATTCTGACAGTGCTGGCTTCTCTCAACTCCACCATCCATGTGTTTGCATGGACATCTGAGGCACATTCACCCATATATCTACACACACAAGCTTCCTGGGCTCTGGAACCCTAATGTGCACTGCTCCTTGGGTGTGGGGAACATTTGGCCCTCCAGATGTTGGCAAACTACACCTTTCACCATGCCATTGGCCATGATTGCTAGGGCTGATGGGAGATATAGTTCAACAACATCTGGAGGGCCAAAGGTTCCCCGCTCCTGTATCGTGAAGAGGAATATGCAGGTCTCAGACATTCATATGCGAGTGAGGTCAGGGTGGAGTATTATCGGGGTGTGACCCTGTAGCTCCTCCCCACATGCTTCACCCCTTCGTGCAAATAATGCATAAAGAAGACTATTGTGCCTTATTGAAGTATAAAGTTGGTTTGCAATAACCTAACTCTCTAAGCAAGTCAGTAAGTTTCACCAACATACTGAATCGCTCCTGGTTGAGAAAATCCCTCCCTTTGGGTCTTTGCCCAGATCAGGAATCTTTTTGCAGGTGTGGTAAGCTACGAGACTGAACACAGCCATGAGCCACTTGCCTGTTTCTCCCTGAATGAACGCTTATTTTTCGACCGGACGTTGTGGCTGTATCGCATCATCATGAAATTCTTTTGCTTTTTCTTCTCTTTGTTGGTGGAGCTGGCAAAAGGGTTGAGCTTAGATTTCTTTTTCACAAATTCTTTTCTGTCCGTCTTGCCAGCCTAAAAGCGAAGGAAGAGGAAAAAGAAACAGCTAGAACTCATCCATTAGCCTATTCTCCTATTTACTTATTTTAAAAATACGTATAAAGCGCTTTGCAGCCAAAGGCATCAAATCCCAATGCATAATCATAAACAAAAAGAATTCAAACACTCAAGTATAAATCACATCACAGAAGTGCAGTACTGTAAATGCTTCAGCAGCAGAAGCTAAAAAAAAAATCCATTCTGGGGTGCAGCAATTAATCTGTATCAGGGATGGTCAACCTTTTTGAGCTCAAGGGCTACATTCCCTTCTGGGCAACTGTCAAGGGGTCAGATGCTAGTGGAAGGGACAGAAGCAAAAGGGGGCAGGACAACAAATGCAATTTTTGTACCTTTGTACAGTAGGGTAGTTTCGAAACACACTCACGCACCCGTTTATTTTCCATACAGGCAAGCAAGATATATTATCAGAGCTCTAAGACACATTCTAGCCTGACAAAAACATCCAATGAGGGTGTGAAGCAAGGCCAGCGAAAGGTGTGGCATGGGAAATAGAGTGTGGCTGGGGAGAGAGGGAGCGTCCCAAGAGCGAGAGAGGCCTGGAAGGGTGCATTTGTGAGACTTCCCACCCTTGATCTACATCAGATGTGGGGAATCTTTGGTCCTCCAGATGTTGCAGAACTACAACTCCCATCAGCCCCAGGGAGCCTTGCCAACGGCTAGGGATGACAGGAGTTGTAGTTCAACAAAGCTGGAGGGCCAAAGGCTCCCCACACCTGATCTGCAATGACTATTCCGTATTCTCTGAAACGCTAACAGGACACATGTCCGTGGTCCTGGCAACCAGCCTTTGGAAGCCATATCCACCAACCACACTTGAGATGAAGGACGGATGGGGAACAAAGTTACCCCAGCTTACTTGGAAGGGAAAGCAGGTCGATGGAGGATGTATCTTTTAAACCAGGGATAGGCAACCTGTGGCCCTCTAGACTGTTGGACTTCAGCTCCCATAAGCCCCAGCTTGCTTAGCTAATGGCCAGGGATGATGGGAGCTGGAGTCTAGAAACATCTGGAGGGCCACAGGTTCCCCACACCTCAAGCATGCAAGTCAGTAATTCATCTGCACATGACCATACATGCAAAAGCTCCATAAGATTTTGGAAAAACAAGAACAAGGTTTACATGAATTGTCCATGCCTAGAGTCCATGGAAATGCAGGACATAGCAGCGCATGCCGGAATCAGTTTTCTGAGAATCTTAGCTACTATTTAAAGAACAAAAATGAACTCTCTAGGCCACAAAGTTTTGAATGAAAGGTGGTGGGCAAAGTCTGCTGAACTCTCGAGCCAGAGAAGTGACTAGATAAGGTTTTTCAGTTGTTGGGAGAGTGAGGCTTCAGGGTCCTTGCCACTCCCATAACTAGCAAAATTACAATTATGCAAAACAGTAAAGATGGCAAAATTGGGCAAGAGAAGTTACACAAATCTGATCAAGTTGCATTATGTACACCGATTGCTAAATTCAGCCTCTCTTGTCACAAACGAACTAAAGGGGTGCAGAAATTTATTTATTTTTAAACCCAAACTCTCAAGAGGCCTGAATACGTTCAGCTATCTATCCTTTCAGTGCCGGTCATGTCAAGGTTCTCACTGTTTCTAACTGGCTTCCATTTCCACTGCGCAACTAGAAGAAACTTCAGGTTCTTCCATTAAGTCACACTTGATGGCCTTGCCACACCTATTAACCCCCACCTAAAGCCACGTCTACTCCATCAACCAAACACAGTATTGCAAGTTAAGACTTCTCCACTTGTACCAGTTAAAGGTGGCCTCGAGGCGAACAAACACTTTGGAGAACACACACACACCTCCTTCCTAGCACACAAGAGGCATTATCAGAGTTCAAGGGCAAATTCCAGCCAGGCAAACACAAAGTAGAGTCAGTGAGGGTTGCTGCCTAGGGAGAGTTCAGAGGGCCAGATAGAGATGGCAGGAGGGCCACATTTGGCCCCAGGCCTAAAAATCCCTACCTCTTTTTCTAGATACAGGAAGTGTGGTGGGTGCTGTTAGGAGAAAAGGAATAGAAATAGGGAGGGAGGCTGAGGCCTCAAGGGGTAGAATGGCTGAATGAAAAGGGCCAGAGAGCTGTCAGTGATTTGGGAAGCATTGCTCTAAAATAGCCTTTCTCAACCAGTGTGCCTCCAGATGTTGTTGGACCGCAACTCCCATCAGCCTCAGCCAGCATTGCTAATGGTCAGGAAAGATGGGAACTGTAGTCCAGCAACATCTGGAGGCACGCTGGTTGAGAAAGGCTGCTCTAAAGGATGAGTGAAAGAAGCAGCCTGAAGGAAAGAAAGGGAGACAGGCAAGGAATTGATCGCCAAGAATGGGGGCTGGAGGCCCGCACATGGAGCAAAGGGTGGGAAGGTCTGAGTGCTCTTGGCGTGAAGGATTAGACAGGCTGAAGGAAGGAAAAAAGAAAACGAGCCACTGAAGGGTAGAAGGCCGCTGTCCAGGAGTGCTGAAGGGGCAAAGGGATTGTTGAGTTTTCTCATGTATTTATTTGAACTAATCCAGCAGACTGGACGTAAGATTGTAAGAAGAGCCCTGCTGGATCACGCTTATCTAGCCCAGGATCCTGTTCTCACAGTGGCCAACTAGATGACTGTGGGAAGCCAGCAAGCAGGACCTGAGCACAACAGAATCCTTCCCTCTTGTGCTCCCCAGGAACTGGTTTTGAGAGGCACACTGCTTCCAACAGCGGAGGTGCAACACAGCCATTGTGGTTAGTAGCCATCGATAGCGTCATCCTCCAAGAAGCTGTCTAATCCAAGTTGTCTTGTAAAGCCATCCAAGGTGATGGTTGTTGCTACCTCTTGTGTGAGTGAATCCCACCATTTACTTCTTCACACAGCTACTTCCTTTTGTCCGGTCTTTAATCTCCCAACATTCAGCTTCACTGGGCCAGCCCCAAGTTCTAGTCTGAACAAAACATCTCACCATTGCTGTGGCCAGTCGCGTCTCTTTATCTGACTTGGGTTTCTTATGAAGATGCTCGATGTCCCTGAGTGAAAGCAGCTCTCCCCTGAAAAGAACAAACACAATAATATTGCCTCATGTGTCAGCTAAGGAACATTTACTTCACAATTAGGACTGTGCAATATGTTGCAACCTACATAAAAATCTGGCAGCTGCATTATCAGGTTGGTTCTGGGATCTCATGAAAGACTGCCCTTATCTGCCCAAACTCTACAAGCTGGTAAAGTCGCTATTGCTCCCATTGCCCTTACAGCACAGGGACTGTGTATGTAGTGGTTAGAGTGCTGAATTAGGACTTGAGAGATGGGTGCTCAAATCCTCATTTAGCCATAAAGTTCACTGAGTGACCTTGGACCAGTAACTACCTCTCAGTCTAACCTACCTCACAGGGTTGTTGTGAGGATAAAATGAGGAGAGGGAGTAACGTGTACACCATCTTGAGCTCCTTGGAGGAAAGCTGGGATAAAAATGTAATAACCGATAATAAATAAGATAAAAAACAGTGTGCCTGAGTTCCATGCTTTTACCTGGGCTCCTCTTCACTCTCTATTTCAACAAGTTTCCTCTTTGCAGCCTTGCCAGGTGCAGACTTGAGTTCTTTGCTCAGCTGGGCAAGGCGGATTTTCTGGAAATCTTCCTGGGAGAGGAGCCTGCTGGTGCTGACAGCTGCTGCTTTGGCCTTCCGTTCTTCCATGGGCATGTGTACAATTTTTTCAACCTATAAAGTGAAGGTGCAGATGAAATTTGAGCAAGGAGAATGGAGTCTTGTGTTCAGGGACTCCCATCATGTTGCACATATATGTGCACACTCCCTCTCTCCCCCACTTTCCCCCCCCCATGCACACACACACACGAACAGGGAACCTCCAGAACTGAGAATTCAGACCATGGAGGTCTTGCCAGGTTCCTGTTTTCAGATCAAACACACCAGCCTTGGGAACCCATTGACCCACTGATTTAAATCCATTTTACTGCCAATGCTCCCCAGATTCTTTACAAAATGCTACCGTTAAAGTGTGGAAATGCACACAGCAAGCTACATGATGCTTAAATTTTGAAGATATCTGGCAAAAATGCATGGACAAAAACAGCAACAACATCCTACTAGCTCTTGCTGTTCCTCATCTGAGGAATGATGCACATCAATCCATTCTCCATCTTCACCATCTTCCTCCTCATTAGAACTGGCAGTCTCCCAGCCATCTGCAAAGGGGCAAAAAGAGGGAACATTCTCAGGAACCTAGCGTGCTCCCATTTTCAAAATGAAAATAAAACAAGATCTAATCCCAGACATTTCCCGAGCCTCCCTACTTCACATACAGAATCGTTAACACTTGGATAACGAACCACTGACTGTTTGCAATGCATTTGCAAAAATTCACAAAATCTATCCTGAAACAGATCAAACTGGCTTGTTCTCCCTAGCACAGGGGCTGCTGATATGGCTCAACTGGGGGGCGCATATGCACCCATAGAAAATCTTCCCTGGTGCCCACAGGGTCACCTCCCCCTGCTGTAATTAGACTTGAAAGAAACATTCTATTTAAATAAATTTATAGCCAACAAAATAGGTTGTCGGTTGCGTGTATGAGGTGTCCATGTAAGTTTCTCTGGTTTGCAAATGTACCCATGGACCTATAACAGTCGGCAACCCCTGCTCCAACACATTTTGTACCCCAACCCAAACTTTATCAGCAGCAACTCTCTGTGAAAGCAAAAGCAAAACTGACCTTCTTCCACCTTTCCATCTCCTTCCTTATTCTCAAGTTCCAGGACTTCTGCTCCTGGAATATAGTCCTTGGCATCCAACTCCCCATATTCATGGATTTTGGCTTCTGATGTGGCTTCTGTTGGTTTACCCTAAGCACAATCCAAATGTTTGTTTAGAAAGGAGCAATGTATTCTAACTATAAACTGCATGGGATTTGTCTAGCAAAGCATTTATTTCAGACAAAGGCTGGAAGTCCACAAGATGTAGTGATGGCCACCAACTTGGATGGCTTTCCATTTTCCTATATTCTATGGAGTGAAACTCCTATTTTTCAGGAAAAGCTCTCTGTGTTGCACTCCATGGAAGCAGACAAGATCAGTAGGTCACTGATCAATCCCTTCTCCCAAGAAGTTCAAACCAACATATAACTGTACCTCACTCTTTCATTTAGCCTAAGAGGATAACATTCCAAAGATGCACGTTATCAAGGTTTCACAAGTCAATTTTTTCACCAGCACTGAAAATACAAGGCATTATTTACCCGGAATTTTTTCTTCAACATCTGTGGATTCAGTGACCGAAACAACTGTATCAACGTTCTTGCTGACATCATTACATCTGCAGAGGAAAATTGGTAGAGTTGGAAGATGCTCTCAAAGTAGGATTAAGACCGATCGTAAGGCACACTTTTTAAATTAAGCTAGCTTTTTTCTTGGTGGCTGCTTTCCACTTTCCACAGAAACAAATTAACAGAACACTCAAACTCAATAAAATAAAAAATAAAATCAGAGTCACAGAATACATGGAATCAAATAAATTCAACAATTCTTTGTATATGCAGCCAGCAATGCGGTACAATGTAAACAGAACAGACTCCTAGTCCTTAAGAGGCAATTTGAAGGGGAACCTAAAGATGCCCTTAAGTATATGTAAAGCAGCATACTTACTTTTATTTTTATGAGATTTGTACTGTGCCAGGTCTTGAAGCAAGTCTTCAGTCATGGCCAGAGGGCATCTAGCAGATATCTCTTTAATAGCATTAATCCTGGACAAATTAGACATTTTAACACATTAGAACAAAACAAAATGTGCACTCTTGTTCTTTTTATACTGTACACTTAAAAGAAATAAAACTTGGTGCCAAAGCAACCAAAGTTCTCCTCCATAAAAAGCTGGATTCTGCAACCTGTATAGGCAAATCCATTTATTCTGCTTCTGCCAGTCGTGAGTAATGGTAAATTGCTATTCAGGGCATTGAAACCCCACCTCCTGGAAACACTCTCAACCCTGCCAGTGCTTCTGAGTCTACCAGCAATTTGTCGTGCTACACAAATGCAGAATTCATCATCCTGAGAATCCCAGCTTTCATTTTGTTTTTAAAATTCAGGGTTCTAGTCCTCAAAAATGGGCTAGAAACCTAAATTTTAAGAAAATGAAAGCTGAGATTTTCAGGATGGTAAATTCTTAATTTGAGTAGTGTGACTGTGAAGCAACCACCGGAATACCCCATTCATTACATAAGGCTCACCAAACTTCTGAATTTCCCTCTCAACCTTCCTGTGTTGCCCCTACCCTGCCATAACAACTTTTGCTGCTGCTTATGTTGTGCTGTCAGTTCCCATCATACAGACATGCTAGATCCTAGAATGGCAGGTAGAAGAGCATGCTAGCCTACCCCAAATTTGAGCAACACCAGTGAATGCAAAATATGGCACATCTGAACCACGAACTGTGGATGACAGATCTGGTGGGGTTTGGTGGAGTAACCCAGGCAGACCTACACAATCCCCAGGTCTCAACAGACAACACAGATCTGATGCACAAGCAGGTGTGCCATATTACAGAGCTTGATGTGAGCAGCAGCCGCCCCATTTCCCAACACTTAGAGGAGAACAGAGTGAAACCCTTGCTCACATCAGAGCCCCACAAAGTTTAGAATTTAAAAATTGAAACATTACAAAAACTAGTAAGAGCAATGGGTGGTATTCAGTGCTAGTCCTACTCACAGTAGACCCACTGAAGTTAATAGGCACGACTAACTTTTGTTGTTGTTACGTGCCTTCAAGTCGATTACGACTTATGGCAACCCTATGAATCAGTGACCTCCAAGAGTATCTGTCATGAACCACCCTGTTCAGATCTTGTAAGTTCAGGTCTGTGGCTTCCTTTATGGAACGACTAACTTAGGTTCATTAATTTTAAAGGACCTACTCTGAGTAGGACTTAGCTGAATACAACCCAAAAGAACTTTAGGAACACAGAAGGTCCCTTATACCGAGTCAGACCATTGATCCATCTAACACGGTATTGTCTACACTGACTGGCAGGGCTCTCTCCTCACGTTCTGACCAGGAGTGTCTCCCAGGCCTAACTGGAGATTGAACCTGGGCCCTTCTGCATGCAAAGCAGACTGAGCAATGGGCCTTCCCTTTGTACTTTAATAAAGTACAAGGCAAAACTAAGGACCAAAATACTAAACCAGGAAACAAGCCATTCTGCCTCTTCATGACGGAGGCCATTTATACATTTTTCTAACTTCCGGCAACACTAGCTCAGAAACGTTTTTTATCTATTTTATTTATTTATAAAAATATTTCTATACTGCTATTCATAAAAAATCAGAGACGTTTACAACAGATATAAATACAAATAAAACCATATAAAAATTTAACATCGGAAATCATTTAACTATTGCAGAAGGACATCTTCTCAAGTGCCAGCATAAGCCTAGTGACATAGAAAAGTTTCCACCGGGCATTTTAAAGTCAGAACAGAAGGTACCAGCTGAATCTCTATCGGCAGAGCATTCCACAGGACTGGGCCAATGATATTAAAGGCTCGATTTCTTGTTATTGTCAAATAAGCCTCACCAACTCAGGGGACGCCCAATGAAGCTCCTGCAGATAAACTCAGTGATCGGGCTGGGATATAAGGGTTTAGGCAGTCCAGCTGCTTCCAAAGGGCTGGGCCCATCATCCAGAAGACCCAGCTCTGTATAGCTACTTCCCACCCACTGTAATGTGCACCCACGTTCACTGACTCTTCTAAGCTTTAGAGTTTTACTTACCCGACAGTCATCACTTCTCCAGAGTTTTTATCTGTGACAAAGTTGTTGGCTATCGTCATCAGCACTGACTGGATAATCTATCCAAAAGGAAACAAATATATTAGATCTAGATTTCCAACACTAACATTTTAATTACATCCAGCATCACCCATGAATATACAAATGCACTCAAAGCTGGGCATATGATTTACCCTCCTCCTTTAAGGGTTCAACTGGCAGATAAGGAGGCAGCATCTTTTGAAGTTGGCATGTCTCAGGCAAACCACAGTCAGCATTAACAACAGTTTGTCGGTTTGGATGAAAATCGCAAACTGGGGAAGTAAAAGATTACAAGCTCCTCCTCATAGCCACAGTGAAAGAGTAATGGAGCAGGAGCAAAGAAGAAGTGTGTGAGCCCAAGGCCGGTTCTTGTCATGCTAAACAATGGTTTGAAATGACATCCAGACATGGCCAATGAAAGCCTTAAGGCTCAGGAATTACAGTATATCCCTCCGCCGTACCCCAGCCTTTAAAAAAGTCAATGCAATTTTGAAAGCATGCCTGACTAGGGTTCAAATCCCGACTCAGCTATGAAGTTCACTGAATGACCTTGGGCCAGTCACTGTCTCTTATGCTAATCTACCTCACAGGGTTGTTGTGAGGAAAAAGCATTGAGGGGGAGAACTAAGTATGCCACTTTGAGCTCCTTGGAGGAAAGGTAGGATATAAATGTAATAAACCCACCAATAAATAAAACAAGAATTCTCACCTCAGGTGAGACAAGCTGATGAGAAGACTGTGCAGCAAAGAGAAGAATCTTGGTAACTTCTAAAAAAAAAAGCCAAAAAGAAAAAAGATGGGTTCAGACATTTGAAAAATACATATAAACATCCAAATTAGGGTACCCCAAAAACTGATGGAATACTGCAGACTATATGCAAGCGTGTATGTGTAGGAAGCAGCAGTAGCCTCACTTTTACAGCTGTCTCCCCAACTTAAGCTTGTCGGTTTTCCAACTTGGGATTTTTGTTCGAGACGCAACTGCTTTGAGTTTTTTTTTGTTTTTCTTAAGGTTCATCTTTCTTTTTCAAAAGAACTTGACAGAGCTAGGAAAAGAAAATATAAGCTACAAGTGGGGCACAGGAGACAGTCGGCAGAAAGAGCCTCGCTCTCCCTCCCTCTGCAGAGTAATGGGCTGCTGATGGGAGTCAAAGAGGGGAAGGAGTGGATGAAGAGGAGTCAAGAGGTTTAGCAGGACTTTTTTTGAATTTGGAATTGGGCCGGTCATTTTATTGTACAGTGTGCTCATTCTGCACTTGTGAGGGATTGATCTTTCGGTGTGGCCGCATCTATTCTCTGGAACTCCCTGCCTATTAATGTTTGCCAAGCACCTTCATTGCATTGTTTCCAAAGCCTGCTAAAATGTTCATTTCGTTTAGGCAAGTGAACCCCGACATGCAATTCTATGATGTGCATTCACTTGATCTGTGTTTTGCTGATTTTATCATGTCTATTTGTTTTTAAAGTTTGTTGATTTTATTGAGATTTTCTTGTTTTATTGACAGTCTTGGAGAAGTCTTTTTTTTTTTTAATTAAGTGGTAAATAAACCTTGTTCAATAAATAAATACATTGTTTTGGGATTTTAAAGTGCTGCCAACATGCCAGGAGGCCTTCAGGATGGAACGAAACCAACATCCTCCTTGGGCAGATGTAACAGAATGGAGATGCAGAGAAACCACTGATCGTGTCTACCAAGAATGGGAAGAGTCAAGAAAGAAACAAGGAGGAGTATTTATTTTTATTTAATTGCATTTCTAAACCGCCCTATAGCTAACAGCTCCCAGGGCGGTGTACAACAGTAAATTAGGAAGAGCCGCAGCTGAGTGCTAGAGCATTTGCTTTGCATGTACAAGGTCCAGGGTTCAATCCCTGGCATCTCCAGATAGGACTCGGAATGCCCCTTGCCTGAAGTCCTGGACAGCTGCTGCCAGTCAGTGCAGACAACAATGAACTAGATGGACCAATGGTCTGACTCAGTATGAGACAGCTTTCCCACGTATTTTGCAGGTGACCACTTACCCCTCTGGTGCGGCTGTAGGAATCGTTGCACAAAAGGGTAGAAGTTGAAGAGGAAAAGCTGTGGAGACACAGAGTAGCCACAAGACATCAACTAGGCACCTTCATTTCCTGCCTCAAGTGGGCACTGAACCCACATCTCTAGGGGGATAGAGGGTGGAGCATTGGAAGAGGAATCTGGGGCAAAGCTAGCCGTCACAATGCAGCTGTGACATCTTTAACCCTGGGTTTTAAGAATGCAGAACCAACCCAGTTGACAGCTGCAACTAGATTTTTAAAGCTGCTCCCAACAGGGGCAAAAGAAGGACTAATGGGGCAAAAACCATAATTTGGCCTCTGAACATCCTGGAACGGTCTTCTTAGCCTTCTCCTGCTCCATGGACTGTGACTCAGAGCTGAGCTACACATTCTATAAGATGACATGGTGCAGCTCTTACTGGACTGTACCACTGCTGCTCGGTGACTGCATGTTTGAATGCTGCTCCTTATTAAGCGAATCCTCCTTTGTCCTAGAAAGCAAGCACTTTAGGAAGTAAGGTGGGCTAGAACCCTTCTCCGTGACATAGCTTTTTTCTATGGACAGAGGTTTTTTCCTTCCTATGGAACAGCATTCAAACACAGAATCACTCACCTGCAGTTTGAAGTGGCACACTCCAGCAAGAGCTGTACCAAATACTTCTGTTGATTTGTTGTTCTTGTTATATGCCTTCAAGTCGATTGTGACTTATGGCGACCCTACGAACATGTGACCTCCAATAGCATCTGTCATAAACCACCCTGTTCATAAAGCTTCTTATGAAGGTTCAAGCCACTATTTGCAACACCCTTGGCATGAACCATGAAAGCCAAGGGCATTTCTCTCCCACCTATCGAAGTCAACTTCATCTTTGAGGCTGTGAGTTAATGGGATGAGTGGGATGAGTTAATGAGAATTAACCCACTGATCTGAGACAGGGGAGAGTCCATTCATTAACAGCTGGTGTAGAAAACACCACAGTTGGACAGTGACTTTCATGTCACAGAATCATAGAATAGTGGAGTTGGAAGGGGCCTATAAGGCCGTTGAATCCAATCCCATGCTCAATGCAGGAATCTATCTTGAAGCACCCCGACAGGCGGCTTTCCAGCTGCCTCTTGAATGCCTCCAGGGTTAGAGAGCCCACAACACAACACGACAACAGCTCCAAGAGGCAAGTCACGTGGAGACAGAATCCCACTGTCAGTGTCTCTGTGTTGAAAAATGAAGTTGGGGTACTTTTTGCACTAATCCCGTGATGCCCTCTTGAGTATGCTAATACGGAGATGGGGAGCTTGTGGCTACCCAGGAATGTCTGGACTCTAATTCCCACATGGCCAAGGGTCAGAGATGATGGGAGGTGTAGTTCAACAACATCTGAAGGGCCACACGTTTCCCATCTCTGCCTCCTAGTAAAAATTCTGCCCATCAAACTGGGGCTCTGAGTTTGTTTTCCTTACTTTTTATTTAAGAAAGAAATGCACTTTTCAGAAAAATACAAGACAAAATACAAGAATAGAATTCTAACTGCAGTCAAAGCCAGCTGTCTGAAGGAAGAACTGTGTGGCAGGAGCTGTCCTGTCCTCCTGACTTGGATGGGTGTCACTAGTGCTGCTCCTAAATCTGATTGGGAGGCGGGGAGGGAAAGAGTGCTTCAGGGGAGGGACTGCTCTTTATCAAGGCCAAGACAGCCAGAACTACCACTGACATCAGCTGCAAGGTTAAGAACTTATGCCTGAGCATGCTTTCCCCTCCTCCCTCCCGTTCTTTTCCTTGTGTGCCATGTCTTCTTCAGATTGTGAGCTACTACTGATTTTTGACAGCTGCTCCGAGAGCTTTTTTAGCTAAAGGGTGGGGGGCAATGCTGCAAATAAATAAATAAATCTCCGCCCTTCTAGTTCCAATACCACCATTATCAATCAGATCATGAAAACATTCATAGCCCTTTCATATTTTGAATATTCTGTACCTGAAAACACGCACATACTTTTTAAAAGTGGTTATACATATGGAGAATGTGTACAATGCTATTAATCGCCACTGAGCTTGAACGAACAAGTTTGCTTGTTCTCTGCCACCATCTGACTGCTTTTTGTTTTTTTACTGGCACTCAAAACTTTTTTAAGCCCAAAGATTCCTTTCATACCTCATGGATTCCAACAAGCCTAGAAATCAGATCCATAAGCATCATCTTCACTTCAAACCTTTCCTTTGAGGTTTCAAGCTGCTTTAGAAGTTTCTCTGCAAAGTCTAAACAAATGTAGAAAGGGAGGGGAGGATTAGATAATTAAAAAATGGAAAATAAAAAACAGAAAATAAATCCTTTACACAGCAAACTGGTCTGGAAGCTGCAGCTGGTGCAAAATGCAGCCGCATGACTACTCACTGGGGCAGGGTATTGCCAACATGTCACCCTGCTGCTGAAAGAACTGCACTGGCTGCCCATTGGCTACCAGGCTAAGTTCAAGGTTCTAGTTTTGGTGTACAAAGCCCTATACAGCTTCGGACCAAGATACCCGAAAGCTCATCTTACCCCTTCCTTACATACCCAGTCGATCACTGCGCTCTGTAGGTGAAGGCCTCCTGCAGATACCATCTTATCAGGAGGTCCGTTCCACACAACATAGGAAGCAGACCTTTAGTGTAGTGGCACCAACCCTTTGGAATTCCCTCCCCTTAAATGTTAGACAGGCACCACCTCTGTTGTATTTCGGTGCCTCATGAAGACCTTCCTCTTTCAACAAGCCTTTTAAGTAGAGACCTTATCCCAGTCTCTGTCTGTGCTGAAATTGCTTTTTAAGATGTTTTCAAAGCTGTTCTTTTTTTAAAAAAATATGTTTTTAAAGATGTTTTATTTTAATATGTTTTAAGGTCTTTTTTTAAAAAAATATGTTTTGGAGTGTTTTTGTTTTCCGCCCTGGCCTCTTTCTGGGAAGAAGGGCAGAATATAAATTTAATAAATAAATAAAATAAACTGGCTGTCATCCCAGGGCTCAAAATGGGAGGATGTCTCAGAGTTGGATCTTCCACATCAGAAGTTGTGTCTGCTAATCTCACCGTCTGTGGCCACTGGTAGTGAGAATTGGCCCCCAAATGAATAGAGCACCACTTTTGCCATTCAAGGCCCTTCTCCCACAACAGCTTTCAGCCATTCTTGTCAATGGACCGACCCACCCTCTGACCCAACGGTACACAGCGAAGAGTCTGCATCCATTGCTCTGCTGACTTTTGCATTTAGGCACACCCATCTCTGGCATGCCGCCCCCAGAAGGTTTCCTATGTGAGCTGGAAATGGTTTTGTGCCCCTGTCTGACAGGTAGCCCACATCAGAGCCACCAGTTAGGAACACAGGAAGCTCCCTTATTCAGAGTCAGGCCACTGGTATCTAGCTCAGTAATGCCTACACTGACTGGCGGCAGCAGCTCTTCAGAATTTTAGACAGGAGTCTCTCTCACCCCTACCTGGAGATGCTGGGGATTGCACCTGGGATCTTGTGCATGCAAGGCAGAAGCTCTACCACTGAGCTAGGTCCCTTCCCTAATTTATTTTTGGGACTGGCCCACTGAGGCTCTATACCATTCTCCTTCCCATCATATCCATTCCTGGCAACACAGCCTCAGCCAGCTCTTATCCTTACAATCTCACTCATCTGTTTCATACCTATGAGTGTCAAAAGAAGCCTCCCAGCCCTAAAGAGGGTCCTGGCAGCCACAAATGGAGGGGAATAAATCAAAGCCAGTTTGTCACAGGGTGGGAATGGCCTACCTGATCATTTTAGTTGGAGCAACAATTTCTTCCAGGACAAGCATCCCATCAACCCAACGCTTGAGCCAGTTCTCCCACCCACAGTATTTAACGGCCCTATTATGGTCTCCTTGCCCCATTCTGCTTCCACGTTACCCTCCGCGAAGAGTGTATAGGCTATGAAGCAGAGAGGACTTGCCTTGGGGGTCATGGATTAGATGAATCGCAGAGAAGTTGAACACCTCCGGCTTTCTCTTTTTCTTGTGCTTCTGTGCAACAGGGAGACATAGGAAAGAACCAAGTTGAGTGGCGTGCTTCACAGACCTGGTGTGAATTACATTCCCGCTGGGCAGAGGTTACAAGGGGTGGAGAGAATGGGACGATGCGTCTACCTGCGAAGGCTCTGGACCTGCTGGGTATCCATGCTTGGGCCTATTCCTAGCATGGGGATATGAATGTAAAAACTAACAAGTGCAAGCCTGATAAATGTGGCCATTTATCAGACTGTCTCAGAGCTTGGAAGATTACTTTTAAAAAGTAATAAATTACAATTAATATTACATGGCCCCCAAAAGTAATAAATTAGTTACAATTGCGATTGCACTGAAAGTAGCTGATTACTGTTACTCAAATGGAATCACTACAATAACACTTCAATTACTTTTTTTTAAAATGGAGTGCCTACAAGGTGCTGGCCTTGGCTGCTGCACATCTTAGTAGCTTAAAACAATATTAAAAATAAACACAAACACACACAGAGGGTAGTAGAATAATTTTTTTCATCCGTAAGTTTAGCAGAATGGCATAACAGAATCTCACATCCACTCCCCACCCCAGCAATGGTGATATCCCAACTCATGTAGACTTTTTCACTCGAAATCAAATTTTACACTTGAAATGCTGCTTTTACAATACATTCATGTTATGTCTCATCATGCTCAAAGAGCATGTCAGACAAGGAATGTCTTTTTACAGTCATTATGTTGCCACAAGTACTGAACAGGCGTTCTACTGCGGCGCTTGAAGGCATGTGCTGCAAAAAACAACGCATCCCCCCTTTCAACTAAAACACATCTTGATCAATAGGGCAATCCCCCATCATTAAAGAAAAATGTAAACTTTAGTACTTTACTAGCTGCCTTTGTAATTTTTTTTTGTCAACAGTATAACTTAGAGGTAATTTACTCCCAGTTAAGTATGTACAGGATTACGGTCCATTAAACTCATTGGGTAGACATGTATACATGACTGAACTGTCAGCGGTAGAACTTAAGAGACATTACTTAGGTAAACATAAAATGCACATATCAAAAGTGATCCACCATGATAAATATTGTCCCTTCTCCTGCAACTAAAAATGTAGTCTCGCACAGCAAATAAGTGAAACTATGGAATTTGCCACCTCAAGAAGCAGTGACGGGCACCAACTTGGATGGCTTGAAAAGAGGATTAGACAAATTCATGGAAGTTAAAGCTAACAGCGGCACCTAGGAGTGATGTCAAAGTCAGAGGCAGCCTGCTTCTGAATACCAACTGCTGGAAAGTGCAGGAGAGAAGAGTCCTCTTGCGCTCAGGTCCTGCTTGTGGGCTTCCCTTTAGGGCATGTGATTGGCCGCTGTGCGAACAGGATACTGGACCAGATGAGCCAATGGTTGCATCCAGCAGGCTCTTATGTTCTTGTATGTATTGCAACAAACAACAAAAGTTACTTGTGGGATCTTACAGACCAGGGACAGCCAACGTGGTACCCTCCAGATGTTGTAGCGCTACAATTTCCATCATCCCTGATAATTAGTTATGTTGTCTGAGACTGGTGGGAGTTGTAGTCCAACAACATCTGGAGGGCACTATGTTGATGACAGCCAGTGTGGTGAAGTGGTTAGAGTGTTGGACTACGACCTGGGAGACCAGGGTTCGAATCCCCACACAGCCATGAAGCTCACTGGGTGACCTTGGGCCAGTCACTGCCTCTCAGCCTCAGACGAAGGCAATGGTAAACCACCTCTGAATACCGCTTACCATGAACACCCGATTCATAGGGTCGCCATAAGTTGGAATCGACTTGAAGGCAGTCCATCCATGTTGATGACCCAATTAGATTAACACTACTCCCTTCCCACCTACCCACCTGTTTCCAACATGTCCAAAAAAGTATGTCTCTTAAATTCTATATCTGACAGCGCGTTCCTTTCAGAGGTAAAAATTACTGCTTATGTACATATATAGTCTCAGCCTAAGCTACCTCACAGGGTTGTTGCAAAGATAAACGGGGGGAGGGAACAGCAATGGTCAACACATTCACAAATCAAAAGTAAATCTGGGGAGGGGGACACACACACAAGTAATAAGATGTCTGACAGACAGAATGTTAACAAGCTTTCCCCATAATTGTATTTCCATAGTAAAAAAGGCTTACTGCATTTAACTTCTACCTGCCACACAGCTGTTAAATGAACAAGAGCCTGATCTCCTCAATGCCAACTCAAAACCATGCAAAGAACTCAAGTTAATACTCTGAGCATGAGCATTTTCACATTTTAAATTTTTACTCATCATTATTTTTGCTTATTTAATGCCTTGGGCAAGTCCCTAACACTCAGCCTAACCTACCTCACAGGGCTGTTGTGAAGATACAGAAGGCAGAATTAAAATAGCTGCAAAAGGAAACTAAGGCTGCAATCTATGTCTACTCAGAACTAAGCTCTATTGGGTTCAGTGGGACTTACTCTCAGGTGAGTGTGTACTCCAACACACACTTACCTGGGAGTAAGTCCCATTAAACCCAGTGGAACTTACTTCTGCGTAGATATGTACTGGATTGCAGGTTAGTCCTTGTATTACAGGCATCAAAGTAAGAGACTTACTTCTGAGTAGACGTGTATATATTGTACTGTACGTTAACTATACAATCATTTTTAACAAGTGCCTGGACAAGTGCCTGTTTGGAACTCTTTTCATTTGCCATGGACAGGGGGATTTTTTTAATTTGCACAAAAGAACTTCCAGGGAAAACCTTCCTCATAAGATGAAGATGCATCCTGGTTGCTAGGACGAAAGGAAGGGCAGGAAACTGGAAGCAGCAGCTCCTTAGGACCCTGGCTCCTTGCTGCTGCAACTTCTGCCTGCCCCTCGCTCACCCCAAATCCCAGCTGTGAGGAGGCTTTTGGTTTTGCTCCTTGCTCTCTCAGCAGCCTTGCTACTTCTGGGCAGCTAACTAGCAGTGGTGGTCTCTCTCTGCTGGTAAGAAGGGAGGTGGGGAGAGAGGCAGGGAAAGGCCACCGCTCGGAGCGTTGCGCAAAAACCGTGTGCAACCCCACACAAACACACACACTCTCTCAGCCAGCAAGCATAGACTCTCTCATTCAACCACCTCCAAGACCCTGCCCTGCCACAAAGCAAATATCTTTCGTTGGGGGTGCAAAAAATAGTTAAACCTGAAAATGCAGCAAAGTAGCCAGGGAGGGCTTCTCCCTCGCACCAAGTGCAAACCCAAACACTCGTCTCCCGCCTCCACCCTCCTTCATGCCCATTCTGCCACTGCCTCCTTGCCCTCCAGCTCCTTTCTCCCTCCACTCCATTCTTCTCCACCACTGTCCATTTTTTAAACCATTTTTTCTCCACTCCACCCGTCTTGCTCTCCACCTCTTCCCTCGTCGCCTCCTAAACACCTATAGAGCACGAGGGAAGAGCAACACTGCACACCCCACTTCCTCCCCAGCCACACACACCCTTCACCAGCCCGACTTCACATCCTCGAGTGTTTCTGCCCACCTGGAATGAGTCCTTGAACACGGATCATGCCTCTTGCTTCTCTGGATAGAGAGGTGTGCATGAGGGCATGTAGAAACTGGCCTACCGGACAATGGTAACGTTTGCATTTGTTTTACTTCTTTTCATTATTAAATTGCTATAACCCACCCTAGGAGCTGACATGGAAAGTAGGTAAGAAATCTTATAACAAGCAAGCAAACAAACCACTCGACACACATGTGATTATAAACCTAACAGCCCTTTGAAGTTGGCTATGCCGAGTGCATAGCTTCATAGCTCAAGTGGGGATTTGCATCCACGTCATCTTGCACCAAGCCCAATAGTCTAACTGCTAGACCGCACTGTCACTCAGTGCTTACCTTTAAGACTCGCATTGCCTTGTCTAGCTTCTTCTTATTCTTGGTGGTTTTTCTTCCTGTGGAGTATCGCACCATTAAGTCCCTTGCTGTGGGTCCATCGTCCTTAGGAAAGAATATCATTGACAGAAGAGCGATTTAACCCTCATACAAAGCCTTGCATGGGGAAAAGGTATGCAATTCAACACCCGTTTTTCAAGCCCACCCCACCTGGAGAGACAGAAAAGGAATTTTGCACACCTTTCTTCCAACACTGAGTCCTTATCATGCATAGCAGTGAATAACCAAAGTTAATGGAATTAAAAACAGATAAACAGCCACCATCTACTACTCAGGGGTCTGGAGACCTCACTGCCCTTTTTGCGTTTGAATGGTTAACTTATCATTGTCAATCTGGTTTGGACGTATTGACTGCCTATAATAATTTATATGTTTAAGGATCGCAGGAATATTTTCATTGTTAATTCCAGCTGACAATGTTTTTCTTTTTTTCCTGTTATTTTTGAAACAATAAAAAATATTTTTTAAAAAATTAAAGGGCTGTAATCTAGGGGGGGAAATAGTTTTTTTAAAAAAAACTAGCCTCCTCTTAGGTATATCCCCTTAACTTCTCCCTAACTTTTGGTTTTCCCCATATTTTCTTAAATAGAAAAGCACTCAATAAAGTGAGCCCTTGCCTGCAACCTGACACAAACACTTTTACCACCTCCATGAGTCATCTTATGAAGTTACTATCCCAGATGCCATATCCACTAACCTCTGAATCTGAATCACTGCCTTTTTTTTCATCTTCGTCTTTCCCAAGGAAAAATTTCAAGCCAGTAACTAATATCTGAACAGTCATGAGATGCACAGATGAGAAAGAGAAAAACAAGAAGAGAAGTCAAGTTATTTTTCAGCCAGCTTCTGTAGGGTACTAGGTCTGCGTTCTGCTGAACTAGAAATGTGTTACCCCCTCTATACCAAAACCGACCCCATTTTTAATCAAGCATAGACTTTTATTTAGTTTGTTTATGTCCTACATTTCCATCAGGGTACTCAAATGCAGCTATTGAACACTGCTTTCATTGTAAATGTCTTTTGGCATACAAAACAGTAATGAAAAAGTAATAATCTAAACATAAAATAATTTTTAAAATATTATTATTATTATTATTTAATGTATATACTGCTTAATGCCAAAGTAGGCTCTAAGCTGTTTAACAAAAATAAAACCAATTGCACAACATTAACACACACCAAAAATAAAAATACACAACAAAACAAATCCCATGAAAACACGATGTGGCTGCCCTGCTAGAATTTGTGCCATTTGTGCAAAATGCTAAAATAAAATTACACAGTGCCAGCTTAATGGAGCGTGCCAGCTTACTGGGGGGAACAAAAGTACAGTCGCTGGATGGTTTCAACACGATGCATCTTCAAATCCCCATCCATGGACATACAATGGATCTGTCCTACTGCAGATAACGCTGTGCCTTATCCTCAGGAGGATGGTGTTACCCCTGTTGTTATGGGTGTTGTGTGGGGGTGGACTGATTGTGGGTGTTCTCCCTGGTGAGAGGAGGGAGCTCCAGGGGTGGGGAGTGTGTAGTGTTGCCCCATCTTTTGGTGAGAATGTAAGTTGGGGTGGTAGCAGCAGAAGGGGGAGTAGGGTTGCCAGGTTCAGGGCCTGAGACTGATCCTGTATCTTTAGGAGAAGAGAAAGTCAGCCAAGTGCAGGTGTTCTTGCAACACTGTAATGAGAAAAACCCAGAGCTTGGAAAAGTTACTTTTTTGAGCTACAACTCCCATCAGCCCAATCCAGTGGCCATGCTGGCTGGGGCTGATGGGAGCTGTAGTTCAAAAGAGTAACTTTTCCAAGATCTGGAAATACCACAAGGTGGAATTCTCCCTTCCCCCTGCACAACCTTTAAAGATGCAGAAGACCTCTTGGAGGCTGGGCCTGGCAACCAAGAGGTCTTCTGTACCTCTAAAAGTTGTGCAGGGGGAAGGGAGAATTCCACCTTGTGGTTTTTCCCATTACAAGGTTGCAAGAACACCTGCACTTGGCTGACTTTCTCTTCTCCTAAAGATACAGGATCAGTCTCAGGCCCGGAACCTGGCAACTCTAAGAGGGAGTGATGCTGCTACCTGTACACACATACTTGTGTGTTTGGAGGTTGGACTATTGGTCTTCCTGGCATATTTATATTTTAATCTGTTACTGGTGATTATGATTTATTATGTTAGTTATTTTAGGTTATATTAATGTTTACATTTTAAAAAAAAATGTTTTGTATTGTCTTAAATGTGTTTGGTTTTTATGTTTATTGTTAATGTTAAGATGTTAATGTTTAAGATGGCTTCTTTTAAAAGTTTTGTACTGTTTTAAATTTGTCATTTGGTTTGCTTGGTTTTTTTCAACACTGTAAACTGCTTAGAGGCTTCTTTTCAAATATGAAGCAGAATACAAATTAATTAACTAATTTCTCACCTTTGTAATTTTGGAAAAGCAAGCCGTGGTGATGACATTCACTGTTTTGGCATCATTCCTGTAAAGAGAAAGAACAAAAGGTGTTTACACCTTGCATGAAGAAACGTTGGCAACTTGAGCACATCAAGGTTTATTTTCTCTTGCAGTTCCTTGTGGCGTTCATTTCCCCTTCTTGGAAGCCTGTCAACACCCTACCAGATGTTCCTTCTGTACAGCTCTATCATCACATCCAGCGATATTTTGGCTGCGGTCGGGTTGCTGTCTTGTAGCATTGTGTACATAAAGTTCTGAAGTGTCTGGGGGGGGGAACCAAGAGGGGACAGGTTTTGGTAAGAATTTGTTTTTTCAATATTAACCAAAATTCAAAGCTGATTAAAAAAATAGAAACCACAGCTTACTGTGTTCAGTTTGTTATTTTTGTGTTTTGCATTGATGTTCTTGATATCTGTCACGATGTGAGAGTACAACGTCTGCCAAAGCAAGAATATAAATGTTCAGTAACAATGGGTATAAAATGCTGGAAATCCTCAGAGTTCCTTCAAGGAAACTGAACTAGAGCAGAGACAGATGGACAAATGGGGAAGGGCCGTAGATCAGTGGTGGAGCATTTGCTTTGCATGCAGAAGGTCCCAGGGTCAATCCCCAGCATCACCAGGTAGGGCTGGGAATGTCCCATCTGAAATCCTAGGGAGTCACTCCCAGGCAGTGTAGACTGAGCTAGATGGACCAATGGTCTGACTCAACACAAGCCAGCTTCCTATGTTCCTAAATCTGTGTGGGCAGAGCTTGGAAAAGTTACTTTTTTTGAACTACAACTCTCATCAGCCCAAGCCAGTGGCCATGCTGGCGGGGGCTGATGGGAGTTGTAGTTCAAAAAAAGTAACTTTTCCAAGCTCTAGTGGTAGGTTAGGCTGAGATACACAGTGACAGGCTTGGGGTCATCCAGTGACCTTCATGACTGAGCAGGGATGTTAATCCAGGACTCCCAGGGCCTAGCCCAAGACTCTGACCACTGCTCATCACTAGCTGAAGTTGCAACAACCTGCCCAGTAGCAGCCTCCAGTCCAAGGACATGGAACCTTTTTCAGTTTAAGGGCCACTTTCCCTCATCATAGGGAACCTTCTGGAGGCTGCATGCCAGTGATGGGCGTGGCCAGAGGCAAAAGTGGGTGGAGCAGCAGATGTGACTCTTGCCTCTGTACAGAAGGCTACATTCAAGCCACACACACACAAAATAGAGATTTACACATACACACACCCCTCTGCCTTCAAAGAAGCAAGAGGCATCATCACTGTTCAAGGGCATATTTCAGCTGAGCCAAGGAGGCCACATCCATACCACACATTTATTTCACTTTAAGCAGTCATGGCTTCCCCCAAAGAATCCTGGGAAGTTTATGATGGGTGCTGAAAGGAGACTCCAATTCCTCTGACAAAGCTACAATTCCCAGAGTTTTCTGGGAAGAGGGACTGACTGTTAAACCACTCTGGGAATTGCAGCTTTAAGAGCAGAACAGGGATCTCCTAACAACTCTCAGCACCCTTCATAAACTACCCTTCCCAGCATTCTTTGGGGGAAGCCATGACACTTTAAAGTGGACTAATAGTGGAATAAATGCATGGTGTGAATGTGTTGGACTCAAGGAGGGCACACAGTATGGCTCGTAAGGGGTGTGGCCTGAAGAGGGGATGGGCTTAGGAAGAATCCAGAGGACCAATCAGAGAGGCACCCAGACCTGGGATTCCCCACCCCTGCTCAAGTCCTTCTACCCCTCCTTTTCCCTCTCCAGCTATGGTTCACACTACTCCTTCTGGAGTAACTCTTGGGAACCACTGGCATTCTCCAGCTGCTTGGCTGTCCCAGAGATAAAGGAGCCAACAGGATTGCTCTACAGACTGTAGCCAGCCCCCCACCTCCATCCCCACACAGATGGGTACCCTCAAAACATGTGCCCCGGTTGAAGAGAGGGATGATCATTCACAGTGGTGGGTTCAACTACTTAAGCGTGGGCTCCAAGTTATGTACGGAAGATGTGAGCTCGTTCTGCAGTCATATTTAAAACCATATTACAACAGAGAAAGAAAGGACTGACAAGAATCTTTTTAAAAAATACAGTAACACCACTACTCACTTTTCGTAAAAATTTATCATGGCAATGGAGGAGTCCAAAGAAAAGTTCCAGCAAGCTTGTGGGGTTGATAAGGTTCTTGTTTCGCAACAAGATCAGAGCTTTGCAAAAGGTCTG